>NC_134570.1:87022312-87392312 GCF_050947875.1 Dermacentor variabilis | reverse complement strand
AGCCCATCTTATGCAAATTTTCATGTCAGTCTTGTTAATGCTGCGGTCACTGCTTTAAGTGTGATTAATCTAGCCCTAGAACGACTGCTGCTTACACAATCGGGTGCTATCGTGCATACGCTCACCGGTGCTCTGGAAGTTGTGCAGGGGGCAAATCGTTTCTTTTTTTTTTTTTTGTTTTTCGCACCGGTTGGTGATGGTCACTGGGACGAAAGGAACTTGCCTGGAACACTGACATATGCCCTCCTGGGCGGTGCGATGTCTTTTTCTTGCTGAGGTTGTTGCGGATCCTCTACAACACCAACATTTGGCAGGGACTTTCTAACGGATTGTGGATCATCTGAGGTTACGGCGTCGGGCGGTTTAGAAGAATCAGTCGAATTCTTTAACTTCGATGTTTTCAATCTGTCGGCCGCTTTAGCTGTAAGTTCGGCAGTCTTCGACTGTCTGATTCTTGACCCACTGGCAGCAACAGAGCTTTTCGTCGTCTTGTCCTTCGCAAGCCGGCTGCTGTCTTGAGGCATGGCATCGTGCGACTTTGATTTGCCCTACGCAAAACGAAAGTGAATTTGATTAGCTATAAGGAGGTCAGATGAAGCTGGAACATAAAGAATAACAAATTCAAGAAAAAAAACACAGTGATTCCAAACGCACTCGACAAGTGAAAACACCGACATGAACACGCACGCACGCACGCACGCACGCACGCACGCACGCACGCACGCACGCACGCACGCACGCGCACACACACACACACACACACACACACACACACACACACACACACACACACACACACACACACACACACACACACACACACACACACACACACACACACACACACACACACACACACACACACACACACACACACACACACACACACACACACACGCACGCACGCACGCACACAGACGCACAGAGAGAGGGAAAGAGACGCAGACGAACAAGCTTGCTCATTAACGTTTATATGTTTGTGAACTTGTCTGCAATGGCGTTACTCTATAAAAATTCAAACATAACAGGCGTTTCGCCAGCTATGCGTGTGACGTGTCTTTCTATCGTAGCACAGTTATTGTGATTGGAAATGTTGATTTAAAATACTGCGTTATAGCACGGAATAAAGATCAGTAAATAGAGCTTTCGTGCTTGTTACGAATCCTTGCCTTCTGCGCTGCAACGGTGTTTACTGCGTTCGAGCAGCTTGTGAGAGCAGTAGATCAACAATTGTTTAATGAACATAACTAACCGGAGTGACCGGGCAAACAAAGGCACGTTTTAGGAGCGTAAAACTCTATGAATTTGGCTGGCATTGGGATGGCATTGCGAAGGGAACTTGCTGGGTGTGCAAATCGTTTGCTCGATACGCACTGGGCGTGCCATGTTTGCTGCCCCGTAATCCGGACACGCGTAATCATGCCACTCGCCTCGACTAGAGTAAACGCGGCAGATTCCAGCTACACTTAGCGTTGCCGAAGTTTGGCGCACGCTTATGAACTCGTTTAACTCGGCCTATTTGCCAATGAACAGCAAGATCGAGATGTGAGGGCCGATTGTTCGCTACTAACAAAATCAATTACATGAAAGTGGAAGTTTAATGGAAGCAGTGTCGCGTGAAGGGCACATGACCCATACCTTTGGAGACAATGTGTACGAATGTTCGTACTCAGAAGGGCGGCAGATTAGGTACTAGTTGGCATTGCATCATGTTGCAAGGGTGCACAGCACAGAAATGGTCACAACAATATGACAAGAGAAAGGGACTGGCGCTATATAACCTCTCTTGTTGTCCTGTCGTTAACACTTCGCTCAAAACACTCCGGAAGCGTGATGAATATTTGAAACTTTCTCGTCTAGCTTAAAGCTTCGTTCCCCCGACTCGCGTGATAAGTTTATGCCGCGTTGTAATGGTTGAGGCTATAACGCTCCACCCTTCTCGAAACTGAGAACTTGTCGAAATTGTGCTTCATCCGCTAGTATTCAGACAAAACACGTGGGGCCCTGCTTTCAACCACAGCGTCAGCCTTTACTGGCGGGTGACTGAGCTGCAGCTGCTGCTTCTGTTGGTGACGGCCGCAAAAACAGGCTACACTGCACTAGATTCCATTGCAGCTGGTTCACGGCTAACGCTGCATGCGAAATTTTCGTATTTCTCTCTCTCTCTCTCTCTCTCTCTCTCTCTCTCTCTCTCTCTCTCTCTCTCTCTCTCTCTCTCTCACACACACACACACACACACACACACACACACACACACACACACACACACACACACACACACACACACACACACACACACACACACACACACACACACACACACAAACACACGCACACGCACACATGCATGCGTGTGCGTTGCGATGTCGGTCACTGATGCGGTAGTAAAAAAATTTGCTGAAAGATGGCGCTGTGATACCACTTCGATGTGTCTTTGCAGAGTTGCTGAGTTTTGATCTCAATTCTATAATTATGTCCTTCGCTGATAAATCGTATGTCCAGAAGAAAGGCATACGCATTGGGTCCAGTGTCACGCCAGGGCTTTGTGAAATTTTCCTTGCCGCTTTTGACCGTGCGCTGAAGCTTAAACTGACTCATCGTTCGATTTTGAGACTCTTTGGATACGTAGATTATTATTTAGTCATACAAAAAATTTCACCACGCGACGACCTTGCAGAATTGGCTCTTGAGATTTTGCCAGTCTTTTCTAGTTGCTCAAGCCAGTTGAAATTCACTCACGACCTTCTGCATAATGAGACAATTCAAGTTTTAGATTTAAAGTTAGGTTTCTTTTCCGCTGATCATGCTTGCTGGCTCTTCAAGCCCAGTTCCGAAAAATAATCGCGTTTCGACTCATCTCATTCAAGGCCTAGAAAACGAGGTATGGTTTCGTCATATTTTAGATCAGTGCATTCAAGATCATGCCACCACAAGCAGCTTTCCAGTTCCCGACTTCAACTGTGCGTGTGTGTGTGCGCGCGCCCACGCACACGCGCACACACAGGGAGAGAAAGAGACGAGAGAGACGCAGACGGATAAGTTTGCTCACTAACGGTCATATGTTTTGAATAAATGCGTGCGCCAAATGAGATTGTCTCAAGCATTGCTGGCGATGGGTACCCGGTGCCCGCTGCGTAATTTAGGGCGTCCGCGCGTTGCTTTGCATATGAATGCGAGCGACTGCAAATGCGAAGCGTACACACTAAAAATAAATGTAGTAAAATGTAGTTGTGGATGTAGATAAAGACTTTATCAGTTATTACTATCTTTTTAAAGTCCCTTTTACTACCTCCAAAAATAGATATTAGGTTGTGCTTTCCTGCTTAGAAAGAATCCGCAAGCGCTACATTTACTAAGCCAGACTTGGTAAATGCTGTCTTTCGCTTGTCCGTGATCTATTATGATGTGTAGGTGCAGCGTTAGTGCGGCATTCAGATGAACTGCTCTTTATTCCATGGCGTTTGATTAACAGTTATGTGCTACCCCCATTATGCCCATGCGTTGAGACTGCACTTTATACAAATGCATGTTTGAACTTATACCCAATTAACTTATTTACACTAACTTTATTTATCTTAACGTATACATCAATTTATTTGTCCAAATGCAGAGGTATATTCGGTAATCCTGGCCTCCCAAGACTACCGACTATGCACATGATGTCGTCCACAAACACATGACGTGTAGTGTCTCGCTCGTTGCCTTGTGCGACATTTTGTTCACCTTTGTTGTTTGTCATTTTCTGCGCCACTCAACTAAACGAAGAGTGACGTCCTTCGTAAAGGTGATATTTAAATACCACAAATTTATGGTGTTAAAATAATGACAAATTCGCGTAACAATGTCTTTCTCGCTTCATAATATTTCACCTGAATAGACCACCTGCGATGGTATTAACTGCGGTTGCTAAGTCCTTTGTCAACTTTTCGAGAACCTTTCGTAACCTTTTAATTCGTAATGGGCCCGTAGCTTTCTGTAACAACAGTGCGCGCTCTCACCTCGTCTTGTGGCCCTTCCGGACCGCTCTTGTCAGGGGTCCGTCTCTTTCTGTGGCGACGCTTTTTGTGACGCATTTCATGGCTTCTCAACTTCTTAGGCGATGCTCGACGTGATTCGTGACCCTGGACAGCTTTGTCACCTTTTGCTGCTGACGCCGTGGTCGATGCAGGCACTGTATCCTTCCCTTGGTCCATTCTTCTTCTTCTTCCCCCAGAAGATTCTGGTACATTCATATTTTGAAACAATGGGCAAGAGTCATACATGGATGTGAATGTAAAGCCTTGACGTTAGTGGCACATACTTGCTATGGGGGGTTGGCCAAGGTCCGGGTAGTTCAATATTACATAAAAAATGTAAAAATGTAAATGAATGAATGAATGTAAATGAATGTAAAATAACGTAAAAACAACTTTAGCAAAGTTGGACGAGATTAAACAGATACAAATTGTAGATAATAATTTCATTTCTGTGAAGAAATAAGTGAAACCAAATATGCATTCATGCTTAAAATCGAACCTTTCTTTGTCTGCGGCGACCCACGGCCCACGGCGCTAAAAGCGGACGTGAGGTCCCACACCAACACGCCGTCCTTGGGATGCTGTCCTCATTTCCTTGCTAGTTGTCATCACATTGTCGTCATGCCGTCGTGATCGTTTCATGTTCGCCATGCCTTTGTAAGGATTTTACTGTCGTCATCCAATTGTCATCCAAAGGCGTGACTGTCGTCGCAATTCCGTCGTCTTCATTGCGCCTTCGTCATTCCACCTACCTAATCCCATTGTCGTCATGCCGCCGTAGTCCTTCCAGCCCATCATTGCCTGCGTCACACCGTCGTCGTCGTACCATAGGCATTATTCCAGTATCAGCATCAGGTTATCGTCGCGTCGTCTTTGTCATGACGTTGGGCTCGTTCCATTGTCATTTTGTCGCGATTCCGATTCCCATCACGTCGTTCGCGTCATGTCATTGCAATCGTTTTAGCATCGTCATGATATTGTTGTCACGGGGTCGCCATCATACCATCGGCATCATTATAACGGCCGTGTCACGTTGTCGTCATCCAATGCTCTGTCTACCATCGCCGTCATGCATTCATCGTCACTCCGTCGGGTCGTTCCACCGTCTTAACTTTGCCGTAGTGATTCCTCTGTCGCCGTGTCATTGTCACCATGCCGCCGTGCCCATTCCATCGTTGTCGAGCCGTCGCCGTATTCTTTCGCCGTCATGCCTGGCATGTGCATGATCCACCGCAACAAGTTTACGCTGAGTGAGGTGTTTCGCAGTTAAAATATGCGCGACTGGGCCATGTGGTCTCTACTTGCAAGATACTGCTAAGAAGGAGCAACAATCTTCGCAAATACTAATGAAAACTTCGCTTAAACTCATTCCCAAGTCGCGTGGGATCGGCACGTTTTTTACAGCGAAGCTGTGTGTGCCTAGGGCGCTTCCGTCATCCGCGAACGACCCGCGAACTAGCTCGTAGGCGTCCCTCGGCTGAACCACGCGAACGCGCTCGTGCCAGTGCTCATGCGTTCGTCGTCGTCGTCTCCTTCCGCAGCTGTCTCCGTTGCCGCTCATTGCTCAAGGGGGTGGGAGCCATTCGTTGGCAAGATTAAACTATCATCATCATCATCATCATCATCATCATCATCATCATCATCATCATCATCATCATCATCAATAATCAGCAGCAATGGCTCGAGCATCGTCGTCTTCTTCTACAGCTGGCTATTTTACCGCTCATCATTCCAGCGTACAATTTCATTTCTCTTATGTCGCCCAAACGGAGAGGCATAATCAGTTTTATTATTTACGGTGGTGTGAACCACTGCTTAAGGCGGTGTGGGCCGTTTGTGTACACTGTATATATATATTGAACATCATGTTATACATGTGACAATTACTTTATGCATAACGCCTTTCCGTGGGCCTGTGTGGTAATATTTCAGTCAGTGAGCACTCAGGCACCATTTTGAAGACGTGCCCTGCATACAGTGCTGTGTTTTTCGTATATGTTATCGTCCTGGTGGTATTGTGCCGTGATTGTGACTCAGTGTTCGTATCGTCTCTCGTTGAAGTAAACTTTTTCTAAACAATGAGCCATTCATTGTCTTTCGTGACGGACACGTATGGTAACAGAGGTGGTACGAGAATGTGTGTGCGTGCCTATCGTCACGACGACCACCGATCAGGACAACAAATACGTTCGGGCCTTCGTTCAAAATTCTACGTCACCTCTGTGCCGTGTGCGAAACAGCTTCGCTGGTCTTCCACCCTCACAGAACAAAACGGCTCACGATTTTTTTTTGAAGATTCAACTCGCTTAACGTTTCTTTGCATGTGCGATATATTACACTTAAGGTATTGCCGTCTATTGTTTGGATGTATTGACCACAGACGCATCTTGCGGCGGCGTCTTAGGCTAGTTTCCAGCGTATCGCGATGTGCGTAAGCAAAAAGGACGGTGGCGCTTATAGAGCTAAAATAGCTTAAGCATTAGGCAAAATCGTATCAGCGTAGGCGCCCCAGCTGCGTTTGAGGCCAGATGCGCCAAAACCGGTGACGGATGGTGGATGATGGTTTGATGCGTTGCAACCTACGCAAACAACGACAGCGCGGCCGTTGCGCCCAATGCCTTACCCACCACGGGCGAGAGCCTTGCCGTGGTATGTGCCGACGGGTACGCCGTGCAGAGTGGGGACGGAATCGTTGTCGCCCCCGTATACGTTCCTCTCGGAACGTCAAAGAGGGACCTTGAAGACCTTATGATCGGCATATTTGGGTGGATCCTCCCGGTGGGCCCCAATCCAGTCGTCATTGTGGGTCGATTTAACGTCGATGTGCTTCGTCCCTACGGACAGTGGTTCTTGCCGTTTCTCTCGGGAAGCTTCGGCCTTCAATGCTACATCGAGACCAATGTCTCCACTGCGCGCCATGAGTCGTGCATAGACATAACGTTCGCTAAAAACATCTCCGCTGTCGTCACAGACACCACGGTCGTCTATCACAGCGACCATAATGCCATAATTACTGTGGTCACGATATAAACGCAAACACAAATAAACATAACAATGTCCGTATTTGTGCTATATTGCTTTATTGTTTTGTTTTCTTTATATTTATATACAGCTCCACTGGTCATCGACCATCACAGAGTGGAATGGCTCTGAATTTTGGGGGGGATTATTTGTTTTGCGATATTATGTCGTTAAATTGCAATTTGCCATTTCTTAATAGAGGTCTTGTGATGAGTCGCAAAAATTCTTAGTTTACATATACCTAACTCCACGCGCCTATATGTCATCATCAGCCTGGTTACGCCCACTGCAGGGAAAAGGCCTCTCCCATACTTCTCCAACTACCCCGGTCATGTACTAATTGTGGCCATGTTGTCCCTGCAAACTTCTTAATCTCATCCGCCGACCTAACTTTCTGCCACCCCCTGCTATGTTTCCCTTCCTTTGGAATCCAGTCCGTAACTCTTAATGACCCTCGTTTATCTTCTCTCCTCATTAGATGTCCTGCCCATGCCCCCCCCATTTTTTTTTCTTCATTTGAACTAAGATGTCATTAACTCCTGTTCATTCTCTCACCCAATCTTCTCTTTTCTTATCCCTTAACGTTACACCTGTCATTCTTCTTTCCGTAGCTCGTTGCGTCGTCCTCAATTTAAGTAGAACCCTTTTCGTAAGCCTCCAGGTTTCTGCCCCGTACGTGAGTACTGGTAAGACACAGCTGTTGTATACACTTTTGTCTTGAGGGATAATGGCCGCCTGCTGTTCATGATCTGAGAATGCCTGCCAAACGCACCCCAGCCCACTCTTGTTTATCTGATTATTTCAGTCTCGCGATTCGGATCCGCGGTCTCTACCTGCCTTAAGTAGATGTATTTCCTTACTACTTCCAGTGCCTCGCTACCTATCGTAAACTGCTGTTCTCTTCCGAGACTGTTAAACATTACTTTAGTTTTCTGTAGATTAATTTTTAGACCAACCCTTCTGCTTGGCCTCTCCAAGTCAGTGAGCATGCATTGCAATTGGTCCCCTGAGTTACTAAGCAAGGCAGTATCATCAGCGAACCGCAAGTTACTAAGGTATTATTAATTAACTTTTATTCCCAATTCTTCCCAATCCAGGTCTCTGAATAACTCCTGTAAACACGCTGTAAATATAATTGGAGAGATCGTATCTCCCTGCCTGACGCCTTTCTTTATTGGGATTTTGTTGCTTTTTTATGGAGGACTACGGTGGCTGTGGAGCCGCTATAGATATCTTTCAGTATTTTTATATACGGCTTCTCTACACCCTGATTCCGTAATGCCTCCATGACTGCTGAGGTTTCGACTGAATAAAACGCTTTCTCATAATCAATGAAAGATATATATAAGGGTTGGTTATATTCCGCACATTTCTCTATCACCTGATTGATATTGTGAATATGGTCTATTGTTGAGTAGCCTTTGCGGAATCCTGCCTGGTCCTTTGGTTGACAGAAGTCTAAGGTGTCTCTGATTCTATTTGCGATTACTTTAGTAAATACTTTGTAGGCAACGGACAGTAAGCTGATCGGTCTATAATTTTTCGAGTCTTTCGTGTCCCCTTTCTTATGGATTAGGATTATGTTAGCGTTCTTCCAAGATTCCGGTACGTTCGAGGTCATGAGGCATTGTGTATATAGGGTGGCCAGTCTTTCTAGGACAATGTTCCCGCCATCTTTCAACAAATCTGCATTTACCTGATCCTCCCCAGCTGCCTTCCCCATTTGCATAGCTCCCAAGGCGTTCTTTACTTCTTCCGGCGTTACTTGTGGGATTTCAAGTTCCTCTAGACTATTCTCTCTCACATTATCGTCGTGGGTGTTACAGGTACTGTATAAATCTCTATAGAACTCCTCAGCCATTTGAACTATCTCATCCATATTAGTAACGAGATTGCCGGCTTTGTCTCTTAACGCATACATCTGATTCTTGCCTATTCCTAGTTTCTTCTTCACTGCTTTTAGGCTTCCTCCATTCCTGAGAACAAGTTCAGTTCTATCCATAGTATGCTTCCTTATGTCAGCTGTCTTACGCTTGTTGATTAACTTCGAAAGTTCTGCCAGTTCTATTCTAGCTGTAGGGTCAGAGGCTTTAATACATTGGCGTTTCTTGATCAGATTTGTCGTCTCTTGCGATAGCTTATTGGCATCCTGTCTAACGTAGTCAGTCTAATGCATTTTTAATGCGAAAATCACTTGCTGCATCTCATGTTCCAGGCAGTCCATCTGGCCCTCTATCTGCCTGACAAAACTTAAGCATGTATGCACATGTCAATAGCACTGTACAGCGTGCCACCAATAGCCAGAGGATCAAGTAGAGTTTGCCAAACCGGTTCGCGAACCGTTCGCGAACCTAATTCGAGGTTAGGAAAGTTGCTTTGGAAGTAGCATTCTAAAGGCACAATTTACTATTCAAGAACTAAATGCTGTGGGGATGAATGTGCGCCTGGGCGCTTTTGTGCCGGCATTGGCCTGTTCGGTTGTCCCTATGCCTGTGCCTTTTCACCCGCGATGGTCGCCGGAGGGGGGTGGCCTTTTCCACGGGCCTGTTTGCGGCGGTAGCATTCGCACGGCCGGCCGCGGGGGCGCGATCGGCAGAGCGAGCACGAGGGAGTACTCCCCGGGAGAGGTATGCACCCGTTTTCTTCACGTCCACCGGCCCCTTTGCCAGGTCCTGGGACTTGAGCTCGTCTACGATGCCCTTACAAGTATGGCGAACAGGTACCTTGCGTTGCTCCTTTTTTTTTGAACGCTAAGCCAAGAGCGGTGCCTATAGTGCTCGCGTATGGTCACGCTTGCACCCAGCCGCGCGTATGGTAGGGCCAAGCCGACGGAGCTTGCCCGAGCTCACGAACAGGCCCATTGGTTATCGCGAGAACAAGCAGCGTAGCCGCGGGGACTTTTCCTAGCGGCGTGTCGCGGATGCCAGAGGCGCCCCTGCCGCAGCGAGGTGCCAGCGGCGCCCTATGTGTATTTATCACCCTAGGCGTGGTTGCCCTTTTGAGTTCTACTTCGGCCAGAAATCAAAAGCGTTTTTTTTTTCGTTTGTGCAGTGCTGGATGTCGTCGGAGATAAACTGTTTCAGCTAATTTAAGGCAACTGTTTTCTTGCGTGCTCCGACCGACCGACCGAAGGAAGCGTGACCATGGGGGCGGGATCGGCTGGGAATAGAAAGCTCCGCCTTATACAGGGTGTCCCAACTATCCTGCACTAGGAGGGGAAAATATGCAAATGCCACCTAACTGGACAGAACCAAGGCAGTTTTGTTTGCCGCTGCTTCTAGATACTGAGATTATTTTTTGCATTCCGCCTAATTACATAATCAATCTTAAGTAATTAATCAATTTCTTAACTATTATAATTAGATGAAAAGTGCCAAAGACAAAATTGCAGAGTAACATGAAAAGCTCCCGATACAGCTTTCTGTAGCTCAATACGTGCTACACGAACGTGTTTTTCCGAGCGTGAAAGAAGCCCGCGAATGCATGCTAAGTGCTTCGAGCGGCCAGTCGCACGGCAAATTCGCCGTCCATCGACACCGACCTTGCGACGGCGAATTGGTCGGTGCCATCGGGCTATATACGTAGGGCTTTTGTGTATCCGTTACTGCAAAAGTTGTGGCAATGATACAGTATAAAACACAAGTTAAACCACAACCAGGGAGTTGGCCCCTGATGCTTTTAAGGTACATTAATCCATATTTGTACTGCAGAAAAACTAAGCATTCTTCTTGCGCGCTTTGGTCACCGGGGGCTTCCGGCGAGGAAGCCCGTGGCGATGCGTTCCGACTCGTGAACGCATCCGAAGGACGGCACAAAGCCTATTTTAGAGCTCATAGACGCTGTCGCCAGTAATACATATTCCTTCGCTTTGACGTTACCAACTTGAAATAGCAACATGCGCAGATGGTCGAGACGTTGCGAACAAGAACGTGCTATTAACTGCTCTGAAGTCAAGCGTAACTACCTGTTGCGGCCGGCAACAGGAACGAAATGCCATCAAGTAAGTACACTGACTTAGTTGGTCTTACTGAGTTGCTTATCCCATTGGACCATCAACGTCCTACAGATGTCCAGCGGGACATTCGAACGTCCATAGGACATATATAAGAAGCCTGTGGATCATTCTTGTATGTCCATGGGATCGTCCCATGCGCGCGAATTGGCGTTTGCAGCAAAGTCCCACGAACGCCATAATGGTATATTAGGACGTCCAAGAGATGTTTAAATATGGATTATTTTTACTGCAGAGTCCCGAATACGCCTTAAGGAGATTTATGTCAGGGCGTAGGACGCTTCTGGGACATTGTGTTACCAATCGTCCAAAGAACGTTAGCGGGACATTTGGTTGTGGGATTAGGATATCCACAGGACGCGTCCTTATTGATTATAAATTGACACAATAGGGACGTTCTTCATAATGTGCCCTAGCAGTGCAGCAGGCCTGTTTCAATCTACGTACCTCTAACAAAGTAAGTTTGGCTTGGTTTTGTGTTGACTTGTGAGGCAATGATGGAAAAGAATTGGATGGTTCTTGAAGATCCGTCCCAGCGGTCCAATAAGGCGATCAAACATTTTTGTCATGCAAAAGAGGAAGCATCAAGAGACAGGCCGCGAATACAGCCCTCCGCATCTCAAAGCACGCTAAAGAAGGCTGTAGTGCAGCTAAGTATTGTGCACATAATTCCCTGCTACGGTAAGCTAGTACATTACAGACAACTTGATAAAGATGCATTAATTCAAAACACATAGACATGCACGCTATACTTCTTTGTGCTAACAGGAACGAAACTACAGAACTAAGTTCTGCAGGTTGCTGAATCATTTGGCAATCTCATCAAAATAAAGCATTTATTTCATTAAAACTGTTGCAGGAAGATCACGAGTTCAACTCTCAAACGCACTCAGCAGTTTCCAGTAAAGTGCATCAATGCAAACAAATAAAACTCAATAATTTCATCACACAAGCTCAGCTATGAGGAGTTATTTATGACGCACCATGGTTAGTAAAAGTGCATATGAATGAAAATGTTTACAAATGAACTTTGGGTAGTAAGATAATTTAAGAATTCGCAGTGGGACCACTACGGAAGTTATCATGAGGCTTGCTGAGGGCTCACTTCCGTGGTCGCAGGCACATTAATGCAAAATTTGCTGAAAATTTCAGATATGTTAGCCATTTTAAGTTGCCAAAGCCTTTCCCTAGGCCATATTCAGTAGTCACGCACACTAACACGAGTTATGCTAAAGATGCCACAACTACATTAGGAGATAACGAAATTACTTGAGGATAGTTCAGCGCTCATATATATGTAGACACAAACAGCTGCTGTATGATCATTCATTTATAAAGTAAATGCGCTATGCATCCAAGTTCTGGTAAAGATCACCAGAGCAAAAATTGACACTTTCGTGTAGTTACTACACCATTTCAGCTGAGCTAATATTCTGCAGATGTACCTCTGCAGGTAAAAGAGCTTTAAAAGCCCTTTCCAAGGGTAGGGGGTACAATTAAATTTACTAGAAGGGCTACTGCGGGCTGGCTCACTTCAACGGTTGCAGGCACATAAATGCAATATTTGCTGGATAAATCACAGGTGTCTTAGCCATGAAGGAAGCTACTCCAGATCTTCTGCGGGCCTGCTTCAGTGGTCGCACATAGTAAAAGTACTAAAAATTTGATAGATACATTGGGCATTAATAAAATTACTAAATGATCACTTAAGCAGTAGCAAACACGAACATTGCTGGAGAGTTCACAGGTACAAAAGCACTTACAAGGCACTTGCTTCGGCACAAAACCAAACTGATTTCACAGGTACTAGAAATTACAAGATACTTGCTGTACTTGAGTGGTCACAAACACAAATTCACTTTAATTGTTCACAGGCTCGAAGGCTTCTAAGCAAGTAAACAGAAGCTGCATTCGACATTTCCGTGGTCGCAGCCAAATATTGCTGAAGCTGTAACAGGTACCTTAGCGACCACACAATTAACTTGCAGCATGCTCGCTTCAGCAGTCATAGACAGAAATATGAAGTATATAAGCTGCTTCAAAAGCTAAGAGAGGATTTGTGTGGGCTTGCTTCAGCGGTCACACACAAACACAAGTACACGCTAAAAATGCACGGGTATCAGACAGGCTCGATGGAAGTTACAAGAGGCAGAGCGTGGCTGTTCTTCCATGGCAGCAGATACAAATACTTCTGAAAAGATCACAGGTATCTCGGCGATTAAACATTTTACTAAAACCCACTGCGGGCTGGCTCAGCGGTCGGAGACAGCTACATTGCAGTTCACATGTAATAAGAAATTTAGTGGGGAATTTCTGCGGATATGCTTGAGCAGTCACAGAGACAAAAATGAACCCAGAGTTCGCAGGTGCATCGGCCCACAAGGAAGTTGCCACTCGCTGGGTGTAGCCTTTCATCCATGGCTGCAGATGCAGAACACATCACGGATACGCTACACAATTTACTAGTCATCCTGCAGGATCGGTTACAGTGGCTACAGACACGAAAATGCACTGTTAAGATCAAAGGTACTAAGAAAGTTAGCAGATCTGCGTGGTGCTGTTTCTGTGTTCATCATCAACAAAGAATGATGTCGACCCAAAGTGAGACCAAGCTGATGGCAGGAACACAGCATGGCTGTAAACTATGCAATAAAAACGTGTTAGAAATATGTACGAAAATTAGTATCCACCGTATGCATGTCAGCAACCTGCACTTTTAACAGGAGTCTTCTGGTTCTGACAGCAACTTTGCTTCCTTGTGGCTTTATAAAAACTTGCTGAGCTAACAGTTATCAGAAAAGAAGTAATGATTCCAACTCTGTACAAAGATAAAAGGAATTCTACCGGTCTCTACGTTAGCATAGCTATGTGAAGACAGCTGATAACAGCGGAAAATATCGCAGTTTCGTCCAAAAAGCGAAGCAGTGATTGCGACAGCAAATTACCAGACAGCTATTGCTGTAAGTATTATCGCCAGTGTAAATTACAGTAAACATTAACTTCCTTGTTATATTAACAAACTTGGTGTCGTGCGCAAAGCAAAGCGTGAACACATCTCACAGACCGTAAACACGCTGTATGAACGCTGGCGTGATGAAGCGGGGCAGCAGCGACAAGCGATCGCTTGTTGCTGCTTCCAGCTACAGTGAGTTTCCAGAGCCAAGTTTACGCGACCTTCGACACTACCGCTGCTCGGGAACAGCGTACATGAAGCCACAACCCACCGCGGCGCCCGTCAGCGTCAGAGGAATTTTGTCAGGAGTGTCCCTGCAGTTCCTATCGCAATAACAACAACAAAAAAAATTTGGCGAATGTCGACTATATAGCTTCACTAAGAATACAATGACAACGTAGGGATGCAACAGTCTCGATAGAAAATGCGAGAAGAAAACTGAAGCAGCACGGTTGGTCAACCGCCCTGTGTGAGAGGCGCTGCCATTGAAATACGAATGCCTACAATATAGTGCCCTTATTTGGACTTTCAGCGGTTGCACGATTGCTTCTGAAATCTCTATTACGGCAAACTCAAACGGCAGACGAAGCTTAAGCTACACACCTAACAAAAATTTAATGAACAGTCAAAAGAGACAAGCGTCCTCCGTTACTAAAGAATTAAATTAGTGGGTTTTACGTGGCAAAACCACGATCTGATTAGGAAGCACGCCATAGTGGGGGAGTCCACAATAGTTTGGACCACTTGGGGTTCTTAACGTGCACTTAAATCTAAGAGCACGGCTGTTTTCGCATTAGCCCTCATCGATATGCGTGCGCCGGGGCCGGGACTCCATTACTAAAAATACGACAACGTGCGAATTCGGAGCAATAGTGTAATAAGAAGCGTAAACGTTTCAATCGTTACAGACAGTTGCGACGTAAGCTTGACCTTCCCGCCATACTTGCATGCACCCGAGAACGTGTAAATAAACGACAGTACACAAGAAGTCGCCCAACAGTTTCGTCATTCCCAGAAACGAATGTGTACGGCATTCTTTGACAGAAACGCGTGGGAAAATTGAGCAGTGCGGCCAGCTAACCATCACATGCAACAAAAGTGCTTCGATCGCGATAGAAAGGCCCACAAATGTTAGTTATTTCAGCCGTACTCCATTTTACGATCGCTCTCGCAGTCGTGGTTACGCAAAGAAAACTCAAACGGCCGACCAAGCCCAAGCGACACGGTTAATCAGTGAGAGTGAGCACGTGACACAAATTTAGGAGACAACGAAGATCAACAGACTTTCCCCATAACTGATACGAAACAACACGACCACGTGCGAACGAGCTATAGTCTAATAGTACGCGTTGGATTGTGTGGGTTGATCCCGCATATGACTGATATGGGACACCCCGTTGAAAGCATCCTGCTGACATCAGTAGGATTAAAGTTTTGGGATTTTCTTTAGGTCCCAGAAGTTCAATCGTGTGGATGTCCCAAGGATGTCTTAAATAGGACATCACGAAATTAATGTCCACATGTTATCCACTGGACGTCCTGACCGGGACTTGGACGTTCGGATCTAATCGGGATGTCCAGAGGATATTCACGGTGCAATGGGATATTAACTCTATGCGAAATGCAAACGCTCTTGGCATTATAACTCAAGTTTTACTATCTACATCGCGCCAGAAACGATATTGTTTCTCATATTCCTTCAACCGGTGCGCTGTAACGGAATTCAATTACTCATGTCTAAGGCATGCGTTATCCGACACATAAAAAGTCATGGCAATCATGTGACCACTTATTCGTTCACTCGAGGGAGTGTTTACGACTGAAGAGATAAGGGCTGTCACCCGTGTAAAAATATATCTCTCCCGTACCACGGGCCGCCCTACACTCTCATTTTGACCTGGAAGTCGAGCAAGAGCCAGTGGAGCCTTGGACTGAGGGCCCCACCCGGACCTGCTATAACTCCAAGTAACTGCTCAGTAAAGTTCTTTCCTCCTCCTCCTCTGCTGAGCATAAGTGGTGCACCGATAGAGTTCTGAATAAAATTTTCAAGCTTTCTGCTACTAACGATCATGAATGCAGAAACTGATTCGGTGAGGTTACTTGGATTTCGTTTTAGTAATATTTTGTGCATAGTTACATAACAAAAATAGCGGGAATTAGGTTTTTTAAGGTCATAACATATTTATGGTGAGAATGTAATGGGGAAGGGGTGTAGAGGCAACTTAAACACGAGCCCTCTGCTACAAAAATATTTCAGCCGACCATGGCTTAGACCTGCAGTGGTGTGCGGGAAAGTTTGGTACAACATTTCGTTGCTGACGTAGCGTGAACACCAGTACTTCCGCCGAAATATAAGCTGGGCAGAGGTTCCGAAGAAAATGGAGAATTGAAGGGATCTACAGTGGTTCAACAAGGGATGTCTCAGGCTGAAGTCAACGTTTCCGCAACGACACTTGTCTTCATCAAGGCCTTGACAAGTTCCCTTGTTGAAACGTTAGCTGCATGCCGACGCATGTCTTTTGCTAATAGCATTACTCCACAGAGGCTATTATACTCTGCAATCTTGCTAGCAGCTGCGAATAGGGCGCCGGCACAATCCTGCTATGTGTGGGCTTATCGTATATAGGCCCACACGTAGCATGATTGTGCCGGCGCTGTGCTGTAGCAGATGACGCGTTACTCCATTCTTTGCTGTGCGAGACGCCTGCAGGACGTGCCTTGCAAGCCTGCATTGCTGAGAAAGCTACCGCTAGGCTGTCCAAAACAAGTTTAGTCCTAGCATCACTTGCCTTTTACTAGAAAAAAAAAACATCACTCGTTGTAACGTAAGAAATAGAACTGCTACATGAATAGGCTCCAAGAAAGACTAATTGGTAGGCCATAAGCACACTATAGCCGATCGTTAAGTATTGCCTGGAAAGAAGGGAAACCGAGGGGCCCGGTTTTGTAAGAACGCTTGCACGTGTTTGTTAGTCAGAACCGTGTGAAAACAACAGATAACGAAGAAACGGAAAACATAGGTCAAATAATTTGTGGTTTCTTATTGAAGCGCACAAATGAAAAGCTAATGGAGGAAAACCGAACTTTCTGACGGTGATAGCCGAATCCACAACCTCGGCATTAGACACGCGTTGCACTAGAAATTGTGCTACGGAGACGACGGCAGTTTCCACGTCC
This sequence comes from Dermacentor variabilis, assembly GCF_050947875.1. Classification (NCBI taxonomy): domain Eukaryota; kingdom Metazoa; phylum Arthropoda; class Arachnida; order Ixodida; family Ixodidae; genus Dermacentor; species Dermacentor variabilis. The sequence continues at coordinate 87,375,132 of NC_134570.1, read as the reverse complement.
ATGCAGTCTTATTTTGGACCACCTCGGTTTCCTTAACTTGCACCTAAAATCTATAGAATAATATACGGATAATGAATACCTTCTTCCGCAAGCGGGATAACCGAAAGTGGACGTGGTGGAGCCCCAATGGCGAGACTAGAAATGAAATAGACTTTATACTCTGCGCTAACACTGGCATTATACAAGATGGGGACTTACTCGGCAAGGCGCGCTGCAGTGACCATAGGATGGTAAGGATTCGAATTAGCCTAGACTTGAGCAGGGAACGGAATAAACTGGTACATAAGAAGCCGATCCATCAGCTAGCGGTAAGAGGGAAAATATAGGGATATCGGATCAAGCTACAGAACAGGTATTCGGCTTTAACTCAGGAAGAAGACCTTAGTGTTGAAGCAATGAACGACAATCTTGTGGGTATCATTAAGGAGTGTGCAATAGAAGTCGGTGGTAACTCCGTTAGACTGGATACCAGTAAGCTATCGCAGGAGACGAAAGATCTGATCAAGAAACGCCAATGTATGAAAGCCTCTAACCCTACAGCTAGAATAGAACTGGCAGAACTTTCGAAGTTAATCAACAAGCCTAAGACAGCTCACATAAGGAAGTATAATATGGATAGAATTGAACATCCTCTCAGGAACGGAGGAAGCCTAAAATCAGTGAAGAAACTAGGAATAGGCAAGAATCAGATGTATGCGTTAAGAGACAAAGCCGGCAATATCAGTACTAATATGGATGAGATAGTTCAAGTGGCTGAGGAGTTCTATAGAGACTTATACAGTACCAGTGACACCCACGACGATAATGGAAGAGAGTAACGCCGGAAGAAGAGCAAGTAACGCCGGAAGGAGTAAAGAAAGCCTTCGGAGCTATGTAAAGGGGGAAGGCAGCGGGGGAGGACCAGGTAACAGGATATTTGTTGAAGGATGGTGGGCAGATTGTTCTAGAAAAACTGGCCACCCTGTATACGCAATGGCTCATGACCTCGAGCGTACCGGAATCTTGGCAAAACGCTAACACAATCCTAATCCATAAGAAAGGGGACTCCAAAGACTTGAACATTATAGACCGATCAGCTTAAAGTCCGTTGCTTACAAGATATTTACTAAGGTAATCGCAAATAGAATCAGGAACATCTTAGACTTCTGTCAGCCAAAGGACCAGGCAGGATTCCGTAAAGGCTACTCAACAATAGAACATATTCATACTATCAATCAGGTGATAGAGAAATGTGCCGTATATAACCAAACCTTATATATAGCTTTCATTGATTACGAAAAAACGTTTGATTCAGTCGAAACCTCAGCAGCCATGGAGGCATTACGGAATCAGGGTGTAGACGAGCCGTATGTAAAAATACTGAAAGATATCTATAGCGGCTCCACAGTCACCGTAGTCCTCCATAAAGAAAGCAACAAAATCCCAATAAAGAAAGGCGTCAGGCAGGGAGATACGACCTCTCCAATGCTAATCACAGCGTGTTTACAGGAGGTATTCAGAGACCTGGATTGGGAAGAATTGGGGATAAGGATTACTGGAGAATACCTTAGTAACTTGCGATTCGCTGATGATATTGCCTTGCTCAATAACTCAGAGGACCAATTGCAATGCATGCTCACTGACCTGGAGAGGCAAAGCAGAAGAGTGGGTCTAAAATGAATCTGCAGAAAACTAAAGTAATGTTTAACAGTCTCGGAAGAGAGGAGCAATTTACGATAGGTAGCGAGGCACTGGAAGTGGTAAGGGAATATATCTACTTAGGGTAGGTAGTGACCGCGGATCGGGATCATGAGACTGAAATAACAAGAACTAAAATGGGCTGGGGTGCGTTTGGTAGGCATTCTGAGATCGCGAACAGCAGGTTGCCATTATCCCTCATGAGAAAAGTGTATAACAGCTGTGTCTTACCAGTACTCAAGTACGGGGCAGAAACCTGGAGGCTTACGAAAAGGTTTCTACTTAAATTGAGGACAACTCAACAAGCTATGGAAAGAAGAACGATAGGTCTAACGTTAAGGGATAAGAAAAGAGCAGATTGTAAATGCGTTACTAAAGCTAAAGCCCTCTATACTCTGCTGGTAAAATCACTGTTTTCGTTAAGCTGCACGAACATCAGGCCAACCTGACCCATCTAGGAAAATTATTTAGTTCACGCTAGCTTATATTAGAGTGTTTCAAGATACCTACATTCTTCAAATCGACTTCACAGTTATAGCTAGAGTTTTAGTGACTTTTTTGTATCACTTCAGTGACACGCTTCCTAAAATGTTGGCAACACTAAACTGTAATTGATCATCATGTACGATTGAAGACTAGATCTGTCGATGACAAAGATAAAGTTCACTGACGCATTTTCAGCCTTCTTTATTGAAATGACCACGGGGTAATCCGCAAGGGAGTCGGACATTACAGTATACGTGCCACCTGGGCCCGCTCTGAATATGCATTCTTCGCCCAGTCGTGAACATGAACTTTTGTATAACCTCCAATGAATATTTTCCAACAAATTAACATGTCGTTAACATCAAATAAAAGCACATTAAAGAAACGCATTAAAATAAGATTATTTATTAGATGTATTATAAGATATTATATTTATTATATTATATTTAATATATATTATATGATATGTTATACAGTTATATAATATTATAAGATATTATATTTATTATAAGTTTACACATTAGCAAGATAATTTTAGTTATGTAGTATTACCCAGTCTCATCGTACTCTGCATTATAGTGGTGCTGACTTGTTGCACAGATATCCTTGTATGAGTATATTAATCTAGTTTTCACTTGATTGTTGTTTTCATGATTTATGGGGCTTTTAATCCTCACAATATTATTATATTTGCTGTATCCTAATGGCAATATTTTCAACTTTGACATGTTCCCATTGTTTGGTTTTTATCACACGATTTATTTTTGATAGTATGCCTCGTTATTTCTTTTTGCGCTGTTTTCAAGTTTCTCGATTATTAATCGGGGGGCAGCTAACGTGCTATTCAGTCTCGCATTTTCATTCTGCTTCTTGCAGTTGTTGTGATACTAATTTCTAAATAACTCTATTCTGTTCATCTTATAGCATGTGCCCTTTTCTATGCTAAGGAATAAACTTTAGCACACTGCGTGTTCTTGCTGTTCGTCGTTGTATGTGTACTTACGAATTTCATTTACGTTCTAGTCATTGTTCAACAATTTCTTATTCATTAAGATTTTCTTTCTGGGAGTTTTAGGCATTTTTGGTGTGCTTTTAATTCGATTTACTTTGCATTTCTCATATATTTTGCTCAAACCTTAGATAAGCCTTTTTTTTCAGTAAAGTGTTGCTTTGTGATAATTGTCATTCCTCGCGCTCTAAAAGCCCTGGCCTGATAAATTGTCAAGACGCGCCTATTTCTTAGCGGGTTCTCATTCCTATTTTGGTTGTAAACCTCGTTGCTGCATACCAAAGGCGATATTCTGGATTCACTTTCGTGGAAATGCTCCTTTTCATGAGGCTTGGTCGATGATGCGTCGGCCTCTATATGCAACAGTGCTTGGTACTGCGCCAGGAGCTCAGTTGCACTAGACACCGCTGGTTTGACTCATCTGAAACCGGCGAAAGTAAGCTTCAGGTTATCGTAAACCTTTCGAGACTACTTTTAGACCACCTTTTTGATAACATCATAAAAGCGTTTAGAAATTATATATGAGGAGCTCTGGCAAAGGAATTATTTGTGTCTTTCCCAATCCTATTTGAAGACCAGCTTTTCGAATCCGTTTTGAAGAGCAGCTTTAGATGGGATGAAAAACGTAATTAAGGCATTAACAGACTTACACGACTTTTCAACAAGAGAGTTTTCTTACTCGTGTCTCCTTTAAACCGTTTTTATGGTACCGGGTAAAAGCTACAAAAAGGTATCCATCTTTTTTGTGCTACCTGAGGTGGTCTCTCCGCAGGTAGAGAGGCTAGATGGTGGCAAGGAGTCCGGGGAAGGTGCCTTACATGCAATCTTAGTGCTTCAGCTGCGGTGTGGGTCTTGATGAGGTGGCCTCTGGTGACCTCATCAGACGCTCAACAGGTGGTCTCAGACGCCTAAGGGTTCTCTGTCGCCAGTGATGTTCTTTTGATGTTTGAATGCATTTCTTCACTTTCATTAAATCTCGCATAAATTGTTAAAACATTGTGAAGGCCTGCGTCTAAGAAACGGTAGCCTGTTTTCTATGAACTGTAATCAGTGATACGCTTATCTTTGTACCTCTATTGAGTTTTCTGCGCTGAGGTATTGAGTTTCTTTTGGGGTGTCTTTGCACGCTCAAGATGCTTTTAGTGCCTTCCATCGAGTTCTCGAAGTTTCCGCAGGCTTCCCACAGGAATATCACAAGTAGGACAGTAGTCCATCATCACACTCAGCGCATTCAAAATGAGCACGATGATTACCGGTGTGCAATGCCGGTCTACCAAACTTTAGCTTAATCTCCAAGACACGTAATGAATGATATTTCGCACTTCCCGTCATCGGTCAGTCATGAAGCCACGAATACGCACTGTCACAGCACAAGAGAGAATGAGTGCATGCGATCCACGTCTTCCAGCATTGTAACTATGTTTAAGTTCCACATAACGATTAAAAAGATAAATGCGGCTATTGTTTGTGATTCTAAATTTCCGGTTGAGTTCACAAAGTTTTCCTTCATAAGGAATGTCTTTCATTGGCCATAGATAGAGCAATTGGCCGGCAGCTGTTAATGCGCGCTGCTTTAGCTCACGAAAACAAAATAGGAATCCCGGTTCCTCTTTGAGCCACTGACAAGCACGCGGCTGCGCAATTGTTCAGAACAACGCAAACAGTACCCAACGCAACTTTTCTTTTTTTTTTTGCACCGTGGCCAACTGCGATCTGGAACCTTCACGGAAGCTTTTTCAGTTTCATTTAGACGAAACGAGCTCTGTGAGCAGGTTGGAAGGTCGCTTTCCATCTGTCGGCAAGGACAGCGTGCTCGATTCAAAATAATAGCAGCAGTGTGCTTTAAAATTTCAGAAATGTTGAGCCCTCAGCTATGCGCCTGCATCGCACCCATTTGCAGCCGAGGCACTTTGTTTTCTGTTGCTGACGCACTGCCATGACGCTGGGCGTACGTAGTGCGTGCTATATAGCTTCAGATGGGTTTCTTTTCCAACGGAAACATAAAAGTGGCCGCCGTAAACAGAATGTCTACACTTCTTATCAACGCCTTTTTTCTCTTTCCCCATCGAGGAGGCAGCGGCGGGGAGGGGCGGAGGTGAGGGGACAGGTGTTTGTTTGCGTACGTACCGTTATGTGCGCGCTTGTTTCTGCATCGTGACTCTCTGTTTTCTTTTTTTTTATTTCGTGCAGTTGCTGCTTTCTCTCTCTTTTGCGAGCGGGAGCAGCCAACAGAATATTTTACTCCGAGCACGTGTGCTAAAGGACGTTTCCATGCCCTTACTTCTGTAACAGGGTTGCACGATTGTGGGGCATAACTGCTGCTGACGCGACGGCGAGAACTGCTGATGGCGAGAGGACACACGCGAAGAAGAGGTTCACGAAGAGGCGCTGACTGACGAATGTCCACTCGCCGCACTTGGTCGAAAGCAGGTGATGTGATTACCAGTTACGCGGCATTTATACCCCCTCACAGCTTCCTCCAGTACGCGATTTGTATACGTGCGGAAAACGTCGCAGTTTTTATACGGCCTCCAGACGAGAACAACGGAACGGTCAAGGAATACTTAAATGGCCGAAGAGAATACTCATTCACGACGTCGTTTTACGATGGTGAGGAGCAAGCCGACTTAAGAGTGCGCATTTGTAACACAACTGAGTCAAAATGCCAAACACGTGATTCGCCGTTTCCTCTCTACCTATGGATTGCGTTGGATATACTTTAACCTCATCCTCGCCTTCAATGTAGTCTCCCGTTTGATGCACGTTTGTGTCCACCTCGTGTTGTTTTTCGACTGCTACTGTTCATGAACCATATTTAACATGACTTACAGACTTGATCAATATTGTGCCATTTCGAAAGAGTGTCCTGTCTGAGCCCATGCACAGTAGCATGCGCAGCTGCGCATCGCAAGATGAAAAAGTCCTGCAGGCGGTGTGTCTTCGTGCGGACACGCGTACAACGCTATCGAAGATTTAAAAAAAGAACGCAATAACGTGGTCTCTAGCGTGGACGTCATCTTAAAACAGCAGGCGAGAGAACGGCACCGCTGTCTACGAGCGTTTCTTTTTTTGCTTCTTGTGATCGTTTTTTTTTTTTTCAAAACTGTCCGCTATAACGACTGACCATCACAACTGCCACTATATTAATAGCGTCAAGTTCATCACTGGAGGTCACTCACTGCACGGTGGTTAGCGTCTATACTAACAAAATCGCAACTGTTTTTAAATATAGTTGTACAAGAACTGTCTCGAAAGAAAATAAGCTCACTTCGACGAGCTGTGCTGGACTTCGATATAAAGGTGAAAGAAGCTTCGCCCCACTTCAGCAGATACGGCAACGAATCCAACTTTGAGAATAATTAATTTTAAGTCAAAAACCTCTGGTATTGCTGGGTGTTGGCCCGTCATCCGGTGGCACTTTTCGTAATTCGCAAGTACGAGGTAAGCGCTAAAATAACTAATTAATTAATTAAATTCTAAGGGAATACGTGCCAGAAGCACGATATGATTAAGAGGCACCGCGTAGGGAGAGTTTCCGGATTAATTTCGACCACCTGAGGTTCTTTACCTTACACCATATGCATGACATACGGGCGTCTTTTGCATTTCGCCGTAAAACGTTAACGAAAAAGTTGTCACGCTTGATGGGATGTTTGACGACGCAATACCAGCTTTGTCAATGGAAGTGGCGACCTGGTTAAAAACATTGGAAACGTCAATATATGTTATTCTCTAATTAACCAGGTAATTAGTGCAATCCTGGTGGCGAAGGAGGACCGATGATCGTACACAGAAGGTATCATAATCGTATAATATGGAACCAGTCTTTTTTTTAATAGCATGTCTGACGTTAGCGGAGGGACGCCCTGTATGTCGTTAATTATATCCGTTGAGATACTGACTCAATCGCCAATCCTACAACAGCCAGATGCAGCGTCCGCCAAGCCAAACCTGTGAGGAAAGACGAAGAAAGCTTCGTTTTTGAAGGTCTGTTTTTGCGAGCTTTTCGAAACGCTTTCACTTGTATTTCGAAATTTCACATTTTACATAGAGGCGGCAGTACTCTGCGCGAATCTAGGCTTTCTATGCGGTTCGAGGTTTTGTTACAATTGGTCTTTATGAAATGCATCTTTCTGAGATGCATTTGTGCTGTCTTCGTGATGACGTGCGATATCCGGACAGCCCGCACAAGACCTGGTTTCACATTTAGGCTATTTCATCACCACGTATGATAGTTACATTGCTCAATGATGCACAGACTTTCATGTGGAGCGACGTAAATGGAAACAAATATTGCATAAAGAGTTCAACTATACGACTGACACTGGAAGCGTTGAAATAATGTAGTACTGGCGGTACAGTAAAAGTGTGATGTTGTGAGATTTACGAAGCCCATTTCATATAAGTTGCGCTGTTCACTTCCTTGAGTTTCCCCTATAAGTTTAGTCACTTGTAGGGCACCGATATTTTTTAGGCCAATACATGATGCTTGACATCTCATGCACAGCGACTCTGCGCCTCATCCCATTTTTTTTTCTATGTGTTAACGTATACAACCGATGTTCACGATAAGTGATATATCAGGTTTCAAAACAGAAGCCACAAAGAAACGAGAACAACTGAAAGCTGGACCTGTTGGGCAATATTGATGCTAAAACTAGAGCGAAGAAAGAATGAAGGACAAAGGTTTTGTGGACAAGCGCTGACTCACATCTCAGTATATATAGAAATGATAGCGGATTATCGGCGAAAGGTTTTTTTTTTTCTTTCGGAACTTCAGTCCTGTTATTTTAATTGCACTTTTATTGGATCGCAAGGAGCATTCTTTGTGTGGAATTCAGGCGTGTGCATTGGCTCTGAGATATCGGCAGTCAGCGACATTTTCCTGGCCCGAGTGGACGAAAGCATTGAAGCTGGACTTGAATGGTTTAGTAAGATGGGGTTTCCCATTTGCTGACAAATATTTGGTTATGCCTGACAGAGCTGAACGCGGCTGCAGTGTTGTTAACGTCCTAAAAGGGTACCGCGTATGTGCAAAGTGCTTCATATTCACTCACGAGGCCGTCCATCAAAAGTAATTACTATTTCCAGATTGGACATTGGGATTACGATCAGATCACGTTTGCTGGATGCATAGCCCTAGATAAGCTTTTTTTTTTCACTATAACTCCGGCCATTTGTAAATTGTAAAAAGAGGAATTGCGGTCTCTTGACTTACGGCGGCCTCGTTCAAGTTGCGTCGCGACAGAGTGAAACAAAACTTTTCGAGTGAAGTAATCAGACTAAATTGGGTGGGGAAGGGGGGGGGGGGGTTTCCCGGAGCACATTATCTGTAGAGCGGCGGAGAAAATTGAAGAAATGGCCAAGGTTGTGAAACCAAAAGGGCCAGGAAAGAGCCGAAAAGGCACAGAGCGATAGCGCGTCCTAGTGGTGCATTACGTCAATTGCTTTTCTCGTGGAATAAAGAACCTGACTAACCGGCTTGGTGTTGATGTTGTTTCCAACGCCCATAACAAGCTACAACGACTCTGCAAGGCTGTGGCAAATAAAACATTGACAACATAGGAAGTAAATGTGTCTGTGCTTTGAAAGAAGTTGTTGACTGAATGCCATATGTGCCTGAGTGAGCCATCCGTTGTACTCACTGACGAAGAATTCACCTTTCCCAATAACACGTTACCTTTTCATTTCGTTGCTGCGAATGTTTTGCCCATGTACATTGCAGTTAGCGGGAGTATGTATGTGTAATCCCTTCCTGAAATAAACTGACTTCCAGGGTCAGCGCTCGTTTGTCAACCACCTGTGTCCTTCGTTCATTGCGTGCTCTAGTTTTATCATGACTCCAAAAAAAAAAAAAACTTTTGGCGCGTTACGTGCCGAAATCACGATGTGATCACGAGGCCCACCGTGAAATGGTGGATCCAGAGTAGTTGTGACCATTGGGAGTTCTTTGACGGGCACCCAACGCATAGTATACGAACGTTACTGAATCCCGCCCCCTATCGGAATGCGGCTGCCGTGGTCGAGATCGAACACGCCACATCGAGCTCAGCAACGCAGCAGCACAGCTCCTGGGATACACCGCGGCGGGTTGAACAGAAGTCTGCAGCTATATACCAATGCGGTCTGTTGTAAGACGACAGCTTGTTTTGCGTCCAGAAGTTGCTCATTTGGATTTGAAGGAGGATGCAGTGACTATATAGAGTACAATTTTGTCCATCGGAAATTTTCATAAAGTGTGCGCGAACCTATCTGCACGAGCGGTTTTGCAATTCGCACCGTTCACCATAACACGGCCGCGAGTTCAAACCCCGATGTCGTGCTCAGAGAAAGAACGCCGCAGTCACTAAGCGAACGAATCTACTACGCAGCCACTAAGCCACGTACACGTTTGGTTGCGCAGTGTGTCGGCAAATTTTTCGAAGCTCGTCCGCGAGATCGTATATATGCATGCAAGCCTCACGAGTTAAGCACGTGCGTGGATAAGAACAGCTGGACGAGGTGGGAGAGAGCGGCGCTTTGCGTCTCTCGTGGCCCTCAGTAACAATATAGGTGCGTATCGTACCAGTGCTTTCCGCCAATCTCAGCTGTTAACGCGCGAAAGCCGGCGCTTGCGTTGCACCCCAAACATTTGACGCTCGTGCACCTGTTACGCGCCCGTCGAAACAACCTCACGCGTTCTCTCCGTTCTGCCGCCAAGGTCCCCGAAACACGCTGTCGCTGTCGAATGACATCCTGCCGTTCCTGATAAACATCCCGCTGTGCTACTACGTTTCGATGGGGCTAGAAAACATTATTTATTATTTATTTATTTCAGTAATACTGCCAGCGTTCGTTTGAAGGCTCATGGCAGGAGTGAGTGTCACGTGAAGCACAGAAAGGCACAAGGCAATAATACAAGGCAATAATAACAAAACCGATTGTGTGACGCCACTAAACATCGTACTCAAAGACAAAGACACGCTCAAGGAATCACTAACAAAGGATGCCGCGCACTTTATGCGGGGCCAAGCCTTGTGCACGAGTGATACGTCCAATGTTTACATTGAAGGTGATAACAGCGCTATCATACTCTTGCTGCCATACTTCGCTATCATGCAACACTAAAACGAAGGGTGTGTTGCGCGAATTCGCCAGTGACTAGCAAGCGTAGCACCATGTCAAGAAACACGAATACGGACGTGCGCACACAGGAGCGAGAAGAGAAATAGTCAGACTACCTGAGTATGACATTGAATGATACATAATGCGAGATCAAAGCTGAGAGAAAGGAAGGTAAACTTAAGTGAAAACCAGCAAAGTTTAAAAAAAAGAAATGATCTAAAGCATCTTTAAAAATGTCTCGAGAGTTCGACACTCCATAGCATCGCGGCACTGACTATTGCATTCTCGAACGGTTCGCGAGAAGAAATTCTTAAAATGGTCAGTCTTACAAGCAAAGTCTTCTAGCTTCTTGGAATGGTGCGACCTCATTGGAGGCCGAGAAATGTGTTAAATGTAGCGGTCTCTGTTTAGCTTATAAGCTTCCATGGTAGATCAGGTCCATTTATTTCAGTCTTTCTCGGCGTCTTCTTACCGGCATTGTTTCTAGGTTAGCTCTGTCTAAAACAACACTCGATGATTACCTGCCATAAGAATTAAAACTGAGCCTAACTGATTTTCTTAGAACATTTTCAAGTTTTGTTATGCTTGCTTGGGTGTACCGATCCCAAAGAACCGCGGCGAATTCCAAGATAGGCCTAACGAACGTTTTATAGGCTATTAATTTTACCTCATGTTTGGACTGCCGCAAGGACCTTCTTAAAAAGCCTAGTTGGCGCATAGCTTTATTTTGGATATAAGTAACATGGTCATTCCATTTAAGATTTGATGTGATGAAGACACCTTTATATTTGTAGGTATCTACGAAGGATAAATGCTGACCGTTAGTCGTATAAGAAAAGGTTAATGGCGGCTTTTTGCGAGTTATTCTCATGGCTACTGTCTTTTTCTCATTAATTTTCATCTGCCATGTTGAGCCCCAAGACTCAGTTTTGATAAAGCTACCTGTAAAAGAGTGTGATCGCTTGGGCTTTTTTTCTCTTGATGAATAATACACTTTTCCGCAAATTACTTATTATTCACAGGTATAGCATGAAGGATGCCGTTAATAAAAACCAAGAAGAAAAGTGCACACAGCATGGAGCCCTGCGGTATACCGGATCGAACTGATGCTGCACTGGAACTTACGCCTTGAAACAATACACTTTGTTGCCGATCACACAAGTAGGCCTCAGTCCAAGCAATCAGCGTACTGTGTTTCAACATGGCTTGCAGATTTAAAGGTAGTTTCCGGTGGGACACGCTATCGAAAGCCTTTTCAAAATCTAGATATATGATATCGATCTGGCCCTGCTTATCAAATACTTATGCGAAATCATGGATAGCTTCCAGTAACGGCGTTATTGTCGACAGCCTTTTGCGGAAGCCATGCTGTCTGGAATCAATTAAGTTGTTGTTTTACAGAGAAGTCCATGCGTTATTAAACATAATGTGCTCGAGTGTCTTGACGCACAAGGATAGTAATGAAATTGGCCTGTAAGAACCAAGTAGCGAGGTATTTGGCGATTTAGGTATTGGCAGTATCTTTCCGTATTTCCAGTCTTTTGGAATGTCTGCTCGCGATAACGTTTCATTGAACAACACGCACGAGTATTTATTTTGAACACCATTCAGCATATCTGACAGGGTAGGCATTAAGTGCACTATCTATATCTGGCGATATCATTTTGCGTCAATGTTTAACAAGAGCGAGAACACGCTCTCTTCACATATATTTCCACATCATCAATTGAATTGGAAACTTGGCCTTCTACCGTTGTCCGTGAACACTGAACAGAAAAACTGGTTTGAGCAAGTCAGCGCATATTGAGTGGTTTGCTATAGTTACTCCGTCGACGCAAAGGTTTGCTACGGACTTCTTTTGAGGCCTGAAATACCGCCAAAATTTTGGTGGGGACGAGAGAACAAAATTTTTAGCTGACACAATGTGGTAGTATCCTATGGCTTTTTTTTATGGACTGCTTTAGCTGCAGACGCCCCTCGGCGAGTCTAGAAGCGTTATGGACGGAGTGGAGGTTTTGGTCTTTCGTCCCCGCCGTACACCCTGTTTCGTCATCCATTGGTTTGTGCTTCGCACTGTTTTACGCTTCAAGGGAACAAGAGAGAGAGAGAGAGAGAGATGAAGAGGAAAGGCAGGAAGGTTAACCAGATAGCAGTCTCCGGTTTGCTACCCAGCAATGGGGATGGGAGATAGGGGTTAGAAAGAGGGCATAGAGGAAAACGTTAAAAAGAAGAAAGAAGCACACGCACACGGATACATGCACACACAAGAGGCGTTCCAGTTAAAGACGTTCACAAAGGCCGGTAGATCGCAAAGAGCGCAATAGCGCTTGCACGGCCTTCTTCTGTGACGTTAGGTCCTTTCGATAATGTAGAATTCTTTTTTCCGATAGTGGTTGGTCGTCCAGCTGGTCAAGTTAGTGGCGAAGGCATTCCCTCTGTGGTGCTGGTGGGAGGCGCACAAAATATGGTCAGTCGATTCTTCATGGCCGCAACGGTCACAGGTTGCGGTGTCGGTCATCCCTATGCGGAACGCATAGGCTTTGGTAAAGCAAACGCCCAACCACAGTCGATGCAAGAGCGTGGCGTCTCCACGGCGAAGCTGTGATGGCGCTCGAAGACTTCATGTGGGATCAAGAAAGTGCAGTCGAGAATTTCTTAAATGTGGCTCATTCCATTGCGACGTGGTGCACTGCCGAACAAGCAGGCGGAGCTTCCGTGCTGCGTCAGTTCTAGGAAGTGGAATTGGTACGTGGTGTTCCTCAGTATTGGCTGAGCGCGCAGCTTGATCCGCCCGTTCATTGCCGATAATTCCGCAATGACTTGGAACTCATTGGAAAGTTATACTATGGCCTGCATCACTTATATGGTGTAACGTCTCTGTAATGTGAAATATTAACTGTTTGTGCGGTGCGCGTCTTAAAGGTGACAGTAGAGACTGCAGTGCCGCCTCTGAATCGTAGAATATCATCCACTTGTGTGGCGGTTCATCACCAATGTAATGAAGGGTAGTAAAGACCGCTGCGACCTCCGCTGCCGTCGATGTTGTCGCGTAAGCTGTCTTAAATTTCATTGTTGTAACTTTCGCTGGTATCACGATTGCCGCGGCGGACCAGCTTGGCAGGACAGATCCATCAGTGTAAATATGCATAGAGTCACGGTAGTTCTCGTACAAAAATAGTAGCGTGAGCTGTTTAAGGGCTGCTGATGGTAGATCAGTCTTTTTCGGGATGCCAGGTATTGTGAGGTTAATTTTTGGCTGAGCGAGGCACCATGCAGGAATCGAAGGTCTCGCAGCCGGAGTGGAATAGGCTGGCAATGATTCATCATGTGCGGTTATCGTTTTCACTGAAAGATGTGCGTGGTCTGTCCGCTGGTAGAGAGGCTACGTGGTGACAAGGAGCTCTCGCTAGATGCCTTATATGGGTCCTGAGCGCTTCAACTTCAATATGGGTCTTAACAAGGTGGTTTCAGCTATCGCTATCGTAGCCACTGTTGAAGCACTCTGATGCAGGCCTAGACAGATCCGGAGCGCTTGAGCCTGAAGGCTTTGTATTGTGCGTAGATTCGTTTTACCTGTGTTGGTTATTGCTGGTTATTGACACACTTATATGTTCAAACATACGTACAAATGCGACGTTTTGAATACAGTGGCGTCACTAGGCACTGGTACTGGGCAATACAGACGCTAGATGTTCCTTCAGAATAGTATTTCTACTCGCCGAAAAAAAAAACACACACAACTCGACCCGATCTGTTCGATTTGCACGTATCTGACGGGGACAAAGCAAATCAGCCTGTTACTTGCTGCCACCTACCTGATCTCTCTCAAATGTTGGTGCAGTACGTTAAAAAAAACTAATTTCACTAACTTACAGATACGTCAATGGGGTCACCTTCATGATGCTCCACATTAGATACAATGTATTGGTTCTAGATCTTCTTCCATTGCTGGAAGCACCCTTAGAAATCCTCGTATGTTAAACGCTTCGATATCATTTCCGTTCAAATTGTCACATCCACAAAATGGTTCCCCGGAGCACCCTGTTGCACATGGATCGAAAACAAGAAAAGAAAGAGTCAACCAACTGTGAACACTAAAGAAAATGATTTAATGTTGATTGCTTTCATTATTCGCTCATTTCATATCTTGACCGTATCGTATTTCAAGCGCAAATAGCTCGACTTTGTGTTGTTTAGCGTTGACACTTGGCCGCACTCTTTCGTTCTTTTTTTTTCAGCGTTTGCAACACTGGGAGGCGCCTATCACCTGGTATTTTTTTTTCCTTTTCTTCCCCTTCCGCGCTAGCGCGAGACATAGGCCTGGCCTGTTAGGTTGGTTGGTTGGTTAGTTTGGGTTTAATGACACAAAGGCAACTAAGGCCATGCAGCGCCAGGCACAAGACAAAATGAAATGCAACGTTGGCCTGTTAGCTCCGTGTGATTATGGCCTCTGCACAACACACGCCGAAGGCTTCGGCGACGCACTCGTGCATCCGGTTGCTGTCCGCACCAAATAAGCTCGTCGAAATAGGAAAGACGGTTAGACTTGTATGGAGCCGACCGGAGAACGTCAGAAGATCTCCACAGTGTACGTTTCCTATGCACGTGGTTTCGTGTACTCCTTGAGCGCCCGGTTCCAGTTTCCTAGCGAAAAATTGAGAAACGTGCTGCAGGACTTAGGAAAAGGACTTTTCGCGCAATTTGATAACTGATGTGACATCATCTCTTCTGCAGCTACTAACTTTGTCAGCGGGCACGTTGCCGCGCTAACTAAAGAGATTAATTATTATTTTACCTAATAAGCACGGAAATTGAATCGCATAACCTATATTCTGACGTTTGCCGTTTCGGATAATCTGTTTTCTTTTCAATTGCATATTTATTGCGAGCGCTGCATTTTCAGGAAATTTTGGCAATCTTCGCAGAAACAGCATGTATATACAGGGTGTCCCACGAAGTTTTAGCCTAGCTTGAAAAGAAATATGCGAATGCCACGTAGCTGGGCAGAACCAAGGTAATCTTATTTGCCCTCACTTGGAGATACTCAGATTATTAATTTTTTGCATTATGCCTAATTAACCAATTAGTCTTAATTAAGTTGTGAGCTTCTCAAATATTATTATTAGATTAAAAAATGTAAATGAGAAAGCTGTATCGGGAGTTTTTCATGTCCCTCTGCAATTTTGTCATTGCCAATTTGCATCTAATTATAATATTTCAGAAATTGATTTAGTAATTAGGACTAATTATGTAGAAAGGTATAATGCAAAAACAATCTGATTATCTCGATGCGACGGCAAATAACATTGCCTTCATTCTTTCCAGCTGCGCGGAATTTGCATATTTTTAATGTTTGGCTAATGTTACGTGGGACGCCCCTGTATGCGACGCACGTATCCTTAGAGGGGGTCTTCAAGTGCTCTCTCCCATATAAGGACACATAGTTCTCATCAACTGCATTGTAGCTAGGGAGTGATTGTTATGCATTACAGTGTCATTTACGCTGCCTTCTATTCTACACTTTTTTCCTCAGAAGAACAGTAACTTTGTTGGGAAGGCTGTGTGACTTGAAGCGAACAGTTGTCTATGGCGCCATGAACCTCCCAATTACAATAATTATGTCCCTCACTTGATCTCCTGTGTGATGGCTCAGTTGCCATTGGCCTCTGGGGCTGACCAAGAGGAGCGCGTTCGACTCCTAACCTGGGCGGCCGCATTGGAAAGGCAACGGAAAGCGAAAACACTGGCATACACAGGTAGATCAGAATAAAACTAAAAGATTAGCCCGGCTGCACTCCAACAGCAAGTGCTGTTTTGAAGTTGCCAGATCGGCATGTCACAGTGCGAGCAGCGGTTCAGGCAACACTCCGAATTTCAGTGGTCGATGTCTTCGAAGCTTCGCCCAGGCTCTGGGACATCAAAGAAGCGGACAGTCGTTGAAGTGTGGATGTCGAACCAGCGCTGACACACAATGGCCCTCCTGGCAACGCCATTATATGACGTATTCAAATGACTATTGGTGACCCGCGCTTTCCCAATGTCACGTGGTCTTCCACATTTGCCACACTTCCAAAATTGTGGTCCGGAGTTGTCAACACTAATGTCGAGCCTCCTTCAACGTCGCCTGTCATATCACAGTTATTACTTTAGCGATCAATCAATCAATCAATCAATCAATCAATCAATCAATCAATCAATCAATCAATCAATCAATCAATCAATCAATCCCATTCATGAACCATCAAACTTTCCCTCTGGGCGACTGCAGGCGCTCGAACGGAATTCGAGAACAGCACCCGGGATGCCTCCTCCAGCAGAGTTGCAGGACCGGTGCTGGGGTGTTCCCTTGGTGGCGACCTTGTCGGCTTTCCTCGTCTTCCTGCCAACGTCCAGTGCGGGCCTGCTGTACGTGCTCTTCATGGGCGAGTTCCGCATCAGCCACGAAATGGCCGCCTGGCCACAGTCCACGTACACAGTGATGTCGAACACAATAGGTGAGACGCCGGCCTGTATGATCGAGTTTTCAGGCACCCTGACAGGTTCGGATATATAGTGGTCGCAGTAAAGCTCTTGTTTGGGCTAGTTAGTGCATCCTTGAACGCACAACAGGGCAGTGCGAAAAACAAGTACGAAGAAAGGTGCGTACACAAGGATGGGCGCAACGCCTGCGGTCAGCTTTCCATTGCGGGAGAAGGTGTACAGTTTTGTATCGTTTCGATGATAAGTTTTGAACGGCCGGAGAGCTTTTCCCGGTTATTTTTTTCAAAGCGAAAACACGTACGCCTCTCCGCCACACCAAAAATAATGATATTAGTACTCGTAGGCGATATAGCAAAAACACTTTGGAACGATGAGCCCGGTGCCTCAACCTAGGTGCTTAACTCGTGCATTATTCTGATTCGTGCATGGATAAAATGGTGTCACAGCCATTCGAATATATTACAAGTTCAACGTAATGCTATCGCAGCTTTAATATGAAATACAAGCGTACATGATGATACAAAGTGTCCGTTACAATGCCACAGGTATCAGTTTTAGTGCAGAGTGAACTAACAAAGTACTCAGGGGGAAACTTAAAATAATGAATAATACACTACACAACAATTTTGATAGCAACTGCACATCCACATACATTGAAAACTTCGTGTTGCCTTTATCACACGGATATATGTCAATGTCTTGATTCTTGTGTGCGACTTGCGATGTGACCCTTTTATATGCAACACAAGTATCGCAAACAAAATGTACATTCCAACTTCTTGAGACACTTATGCCTTGCAATCAATAGCTACCATTCTCTACAACCACTAAATAGGTCCAGTTTAGAGTCCATTGAAACAGGTCATTTTTCGCGGAAGCACATACGGGAAAGGTTAACAGTGGCTCTGGGGCTATGGGGTATTACCGCGGAGCGCAAGGTCGCGGGTTCAATTCTGAGCCATGGCGAACGCCTTCTTATGTGGGACGAATGCAACGAAACACAAAAACCGCTTAGCGTTCTTTGAGTGGTCACTTAAGAACCGCGGGTGGTCTCAACTATTCCGGAGCCCTTGCCTACAGCCTCTCTCATAGCCCCTCTTTTGCTTCAAAAAGGTAAATGTTTTTGGGAAACCTTTACTGTATGCATGCGTTTGCAAGGGCCGTTATTTAAACAATGAATTTTAACTCTTGCATATGTCTGAACTTTTTTTATGGTTTATACTTCTCCTATACTTTGGTTATAGTTGCTCTACCTATTTTATTTCTTTGTGAGCCAGTATTCAGACCTTCGGTTCTTCCTGGTCTTATAAAGTTGGTTGGTTGGTTTATTGATTGATTGATTGATTGATTGATCGTGATTACGTCGTGTTTAAAACTAGTGCCTATTGGGGTGGGGGGCGGAGAACATTAACATAATTTTACCTGTTATGATGCCAATAAGCATTTTGTTAAAGATCCCATATGTGTCTCAAAAAGATTACTTCACTAAGGAAGATCTCAGTGAAGCAAAGCCTCGATTCCAAGCGAATTCGTTCACACGCCATCACAACACAATTACCATTGGGCGCAGGTTTACTCCAAGGAAATTAATTATTAATGGCGAGTGCTACATTACAGACCCTAAAATTATTAAAAAACAAGCTCGCTTCTTCCGTTCAAGGATAGAGCGCTATAAGGAACCCTTTGTTTGCCCATAAAAAAAAAAGAATAGAACCACGAGGAGCACTGAAAGAAAATGTGAACATTTAAGGCCGGCAAGCGCATGCAACGCTGGATGAATACAGCTGGCGATGACGCGAAACAATGAATTGTAGTACTTTTCTTTAGGAATGCACGTTGCAAGAGAGCTAAAGAACATATCGAGCTTAGTAATAGCAACAGTATAGAGACAAAAGAGAACACAAACAAATAAATAAGCTTTGGTTGGCAGAGAGAAGAATGGAAGGAAAAGCCTAGCGTTGGATTTCCAACCCGCCCCGTCAGTTCTAGTAAAGGGTCAAGGGAAGTGACTTAGTCTCTATTAATTAGGTCACTGGTCACCATCAGGTTACTCTGTACTGCTGTGAACTGCTGGTATTAAACCGGATAGATCGGCGGTTTTATTTCAGCAAATGGCTCAAGGCTTATTTGGGGAAGTAAATAAATGAGGTGAGTTTAAGGGGTGCAGGCCTGAGCCGGAGACGCATTCTCATCTTCGCAGGTCTTGTGCAAAGCGTTCTTCAACAGAGGGTGCCCCTTTACCACCTCACCCTGTTTGGAGTGGCGCTTACCTGCGCAGGGTTGGTGGCGTGTGCTTTCGCACCGGACATCGTATGGATGGCAGCATTGTACGGGGGCGTGTACGGTAAGCGCGCGTATGCATAAAGACTTTGATTCATTGGGAACGATAGAAAAAAAAAGATCCTGACTAACATGAAGGGCACTGTTTCGAGTTTGTTCATCGGATGAACAGGTACACCAATTAGCGCCTTCAAGAGCAATCGTACGGCGCCATCGCTGGTTACAGCCATAGGGAAGGTTCTGCGCTACATGCCGGATATAAATTCGCAGCACAGTGAAAACACCTCATTGCAATATGTGAATTCTGTGAAACAGAAACAATTAAGCTAGTAGGGGCACAGAGGATTTTGCCACTGTTATACATAAATAACTTAGCTGAACTAGGTGCCGAAAGATTGTAATAACAACATACGCGCTGACAAAGATATCTTTGACCAATTGCCAATATAAAACAACACAGTTATGTACATGAGATGAGCCTTGACCTCTCCTCATCCACGGACGGCCTCCTCGGACGGCCTTGCCGTCTAGATCCGCGGAAGTCCTTGCCTTAGCCATCTGTTGGAATGTAGAATGCAGACTAAGCGTTATAACACAGCATAATTTGGTATTGAAGGTCGTCAACACAAAGTAGCAAGTAGAAAAGCAGTTCTGTGGAAGCCCGCAAGGTGAGGCAAAGCTCATATAAGAAAAAAATTGTCATCCACCCGACTTCGCGGACCAGTATGAACCCCGGACCAGGGCGAATTTTCCTTTAGCTGCAATACGTTCTTTCTGAGAAATCCGTCTGGGCTTCATTTGTAGGTTCGTGTACAAGTCGGGTGGACGACAATTTCTTTTAACGTTTTTTTCCTCTTTCACATAATAGGAAAGCCTGGAAAACACAGTGTGACATCAGTAATCTGTTTTGTGTGGTGTCATCAAAACGTGATTACAAGCCTGTTGACGCAAAGACAGCTTTGTTAATATTCAGTGTTGGGTAGCGAACTGCGCTTCTTTACCGAAACGTCAATAGAGAACAGATTTGATGCTGCTGGAATCTATTTACTGATAGTGTCACTTGTGTACCACCCAGGAGCCGGGGCTGGAATCTCTATGATCAGCCTATCACTCTACCTTCTACTATACTTCGACAAGTACCGTGGCACTGCCACCGCTTTCAAGTACAGCGGCTGGGCAGCGTCGGGCATTGTCGGTCCCTCCTTGATCGGCTACGTTGCCGAGACCTACGGCGCCCAGGGAGCTCTTCTTCTCATCGGCGCTATGGCTATGCACGCACTGCCACTGGTCATGCTGCTGAACGATCCGCAGCCCGTGACCATACCGGCGTGGTGTGTTAGAAAACGGGTGGAGGCCTCCTCAATGCCCGCTGCACCGAATGGGCTGCAGTATATAACCAAAGAGGATCACCTGACACCAAAGCGACGGCTTCTTATGGGCATCCTGACGAGGCGATGCGCGACGAAGGAGGAAGCGAATAAAGAACCCGCGGCGAAGGACAAGGCGTGGGAGAAGGAGACCGCGAAACACGACTCAGTCAAAATCCTGGTGACGGACGTCACGAAGTTGGACGTGCCGACAATGCGCATTCCCAATGGCTTGCCACGTGCGAACTGTGTCGCGAAGAAGCATGTCGGCGCCAAGCAGATGAGGGTCGACTCGCCCAGTCTGCTGGCGCACTACGCGACACTCTTTCGGTCGCCCATGTTTTACGTGCTTCTGGTACCCTTTGTGACGATCGACTACATGCTGGCGATGGTCGACACCACCATCGTCGAGTACGGAATCGACAAAGGAGCGGCGACTCTACAGGACGCCAAGCAGCTCCAGACCTACACGGCTGTGGGCCAGCTGGTCGGTCGCATTGTGGTGCCCTTTGTCTCGGACAAGATCGCGAGCAGTCGCTGTCCGTTCACGGCCGCGAGCCTCGCTCTGGCCGCCGCCTGCCTACTACTGATCTCCAGCGTTAAGGATTTCACGACACTCGCTGTCCTGATTGCCGTAGTCGGCGTGTGTGAAGGTTATCTGCTGTGCATCAAGGGCGTGCTCATCGGCGACTACTTGGGCGTGGAGACCCTGGCGGCTGTCTGCGGTCTGCTAGGAGTGGCCAGTGTCCCTGCCTTGTTGAGTGCGCCGTCCATTATAGGTAATGAGTTTGCTGTAGTGTTCGTTGCTCTTTTTCTTTTTCTTCAAGCGACGGCTCCCGACGGTTTGTGCACGGCGTGTTTTGCCGAGTCACTGCACTGAAGAGGACGAAGCATGGAGAGTGCTCAGTTCAACTGATCTGATATGGCACAAAGCTCAAATTTCGGAAAGGTCTAGTTACGAGAGTACTTGGGAACAGAGCAGAAAAGACGGAACAGGAACAGACAGCAAGGACGCTTGTTGTTAGTTCTTGTCCAGTCTTTCCGCATTGTCGTGAAGTATTGACGTAGTTTTAAGTTTCGCATAGTATGGTTTTACCAATCGGCCATTCTTTGTTCCGCATTAATATTTACATAGCTGTTGAAGCCGCTGTTTACGCTGAGATGTATACAACTTTTGTTCCCTTGGCGCGCATTCGGGCGAGCCAAGTCTCTTCCATGCATGACACTGCCTCAGGAATTCACAGGTTCATCGCGGAATAATACTTGAGAATTTTAAGCGGCACGGATTTATTGTGAGAATTCAAACGGGTGTAGCGTACGCGGGATCTGTGTACCTTTCCGGCCTCTTGGTAAAAAAAAAAAACTACCCTTTCACGCCTCCAGAGTGTCGTAGCGAGGCACGAACTGTAGAAAAATGTAGATCTCACCGAGACAAAAAGCGAAATTTAGTCATCGCAGAGTCGGTAAAATAAGCAGTACAGGCGTCATTAACTCCAATACAGTCGGACATTACTCGCATTGCCTCATAGGCGTCACTATCGACCCACCGTTTCTCTTGGTCAGAAAGAAAAAGACTTGTCAGCCAAAGTCGACTTGAATGGAGAGAACGTTAGTGAGATGTGCTTAAAAAAGCAACATAAAGAACTTGATATGAATAAGAAATCGAAAAAGCGCGAGAATACAATATCTCACAAAGGAAGGAAAAACATAGCGCAAAAATTACAAAACATGCAATTGTGCAATATTGCATGACCTTTAATGCCCCAAATTTCAGCATATATGTATACATTTACCGGGTACGTCGACCGTCTCTTCTTTTGTGTCAACTTTAATTGACACGACTTTCTTGTGCGTTTACAGTATGCGCGTTAAACTGCGCAGCTTCAGTGACATAGGCAAGGATGAGAGCCTGACTTGTTTATGATTCAGCATGCTTAGTTCATGTAAGGTGCTTTGGTATTAATTGATTTTAGACACCTCGGCCAAGGCTTCTTGTAGTGCTGTGGCAGTCGTCATCAGTGCCGTCAACATGGCCAGCGTAAAATAGTTAACATTTTTGCTTTTCATTGTGCATCATATATGCAGCGTTATTATTTATGGTAGTGTTGTTTTACCAGACGTCGTTTATTTGTGTAATTACGTCGACGCTGGCTGCCCCAAAGGCCTGCTTACAGTGGTCGCTAGAGGCCTGTTAAAGAAGCCATCCGCTTTAATAATAAGGTTCAAGAAGCAGAAAATCATAAACCAACAAGGGATAAGTTTGCCTTTGTGCCTTATGCACACGGCCTAGCCTACAAACTAAAGAAGATAACTGGAAAAGAAGGCGTCACAGTTGTTTGTTTAACACCAAACCAGCGTATTCAATGTGTCCACAGGACATGAATGGCCAGAAAAGTAAGCAACGTCCAAAAAACACAATAACAATTAAGTACCCTACCTGCTAGAAAAGGGTGATCTACGATATAGCTTTATCGTGTGGCAGATGATAGGACAAGCAGGCACATGCCTGGATGACAGGACAACATGAACATGACAGTAACATGCAACATCTTTGGAAGACATCACCATCGGGCATCTCGCTTTTCAACATCACCATTACCATTTCACCGTAAAATTTCATGGTATCAAAGCTTCGGAATAAAGTAAACACACGTTGATGAGCGGATTTTTTATGTCATGACATTGACGGAAGTGGGAAATCATGTATCAATGCACCATCGATACTGCTAAGAGAAAGAGGAAGAAAAATATATCACGGATGATTACGACCCTCCCTAATGCGCAGTTTGAGCGCAGCTCTATACGTGTTTTCATTTCGCGATATACTGGCTGGCGCGGACAATGTGTATCGTGCGGTACATTGGAAGCGAAGAGAAGCGTGGCGCAACTGCCTCGCTAATCGGAAGACCATTAGAGGAAGCGCTTTGAGTGACGCGTGGGCGCGATTCACAGCAGACACCGCATACATACCTGCGCTAATGGAGAGGTTTGTTTCCATATATGGTATCGCTGGACGCGCTCGCCGCATGCCGTCGGTGAACAGGCGACGGGGCGCTACTTTAGCGCCATCTCGTAGCGGTCTTCGCCGCAGAGCCCGTCTTGCGCTGCACTACGCTTTTCTCCTCACGCTTTCGGCATACCCTCATCCTCCGCTTTCCTCCTCGCGCTCTTTTCGCTATCACCGTCTTTCTTCCCCCGCTGCGTTCTGCGTTCGCTCATTCGTCCTTCGCCGTGCTCGTTCGCTGGGTTACTCCGAGGGACCACGCCGAGGGACCACGCCGAGGGATGCCGACGCTAAACACAGGAACGGGCGCCTAAGAACAACGCTCTAAAATGTTACTTGCGCAGTAGTCTATCACCCTAAGAAACGGATGATCGGCGTCACAAAAAGAAAGAAAAGTAAATGCACAGCACTGGCTGTCTCATACTAAAGAAAGTATGAAAACGAGTGGTAAACATTTAGGGATTAGTCCATGCAGTATGTATCGTCATACTTTCTGTCCTGTTCAGCACTTCCTGCTGGAAACATTTCATGCTATGGGAAACCCACGAACTCAGGAAAACCCTATTCTGAAATTTGCCTATTACTCAAGGCGGATGCATCCTCTCACTAAGTGCCGATTGCAATATCCCCGATATAGGTTACCACACGCCCAGCAAGACAGTGCTAAGAATGCAAATAGAAGACATGAAGTTTCCTCGCTTATCATCGACAGCGAGCAGTATATTCTCACCGCATTTCTTACATGAAGTGTTTCCTAGTTTACTATCATTAAATTTTTCCCAGTCGTCGTACAAATCGCGGTGCGGAAGCTGAGCTAAGCTTCGTCCGTCCGTCCGTCCGTCCGTCCGTCCGTCCGTCCGTCCGTCCGTCCGTCCGTCCGTCCGTCCGTGCGTCCGTGCGTCTGTCTGTCTGTCTGTCTGTCTGTCTGTCTGTCTGTCTGTCTGTCTGTCTGTCTGTCTATCTGTCTGTCTGTCTGTCTGTCTGTCTGTCTGTCTGTCTGTCTGTCTAGATAAGAAGCGCCGGTGGTGGCGTCCGAGTTATTCGGTGTGTGACAACGCGCCGCGCTGATGCTAGAGATGAGGTGGCAGACAGTTGCACTAAATTGTGCAGTGGTTTACACCATAATGCCGATATAGCCCGCCGTCATCAGGTTCGACTTCTGACAGGAGTAGGATTGTAAGTTATTTTTGACGTACCGCTGATAAACGGCCGGTAGCCACGTGCAGACGTTGCAAGACACCACGTAGCCGTGCATTAGTACAGACGTGGAGTAGAACTCTCGCATTGCTGTGTGCTTTTTAGGACTGAGGGGCTCATTAATGAATGCCGGAGAGGTGTCATGCCTATCATGATACTGCATTTAGGAATGAAGAGAAAAGAAGTGATCCGCACACTGCACGTCACAGACAGACAACATGCACAAAATACACAGGGCTCAGCAAACAAACTAATTGAAATATATCGTGTATACCACCGAGTCAAAAAGCGATTCGTGCGCTCGCTGTAATCAAGTGCAGAGGTTTGGTTTAAAGTACGTCGATGTGCATACTAGCGGAGAAGCATTTTGTATGGCAGGGAAGCCGCCTTCAAAGGATTTCTAATGCTTCGGTAAGATGGCGTTTCTATGTAGGAATGGACACTTAAAAATGTAATAAACACGACTCGCAACAGCTACATCAAATGGAGGAATTCTGAAGATATCTGTCTCAAGAAAGAATAATCCTTTGGCAACATCATTAGCATACGCGGTTGTCTAATGAATCTCAAGTCTCTGCCAGATGAGGTTGCATATTTGTGTGGCGGTATTGATAAAACGGAGCGCTGTGCGTGCTAAGTCTACCCAAGCAACACTACTCTTCTAATAATGTTCGCAAACGGGACGCAGTTGGAATTTCTTGCGTCTAATTCACACCCATACGATTGATATAGTGATCGTTGAAATAAGATAAGACCTTTGAAAATGGTTTTGCTTCTAGAGGGTACTTGATTACATGTTTTTTGCCCTTGTTGCGGCGGTTCTAATATATGATGGTGTCCTAAAGCACTTGGAAGGCCAGAAACAAACACAGGTATGCTGTCTCTATGAGGGCCTTCTAATGTTGTTGGGTTTCTGACAGTTCCGGTATCAGACACCCAATTCCAAGTATGAGATAGCAATGCATGACATCGCGTGCGACTGTTGCCATTATAAAACTCCACATGGCTACTAATTGCTTCGGTGATGTATTGTAGGAAGATAAGTGCAAGAAAAAATATTCTGCATGCAATGGTCGCTTTATTCATTGTCACATTTTTGCGTTTCGCCTTCGCAGGCTTTTTCAGAGATCAACTGGGTTCGTACGACAAGTTTTACTGGATGCTGGCAGGCGTATGCCTCGTCTCTGCCAGCATCATGTGCTGCATAGCAGTGACAGACAGACTACATAGGAAAGCATGGGACGTACACATTCCCAGCAAGAAACCGCCAGGAGAGATTGTAGAAACAGCCCAAGGGACAGAGAGACCTGCTCCGAAGGACCGTTTGCCATCGTAGCGCCTGGCACAGTCTTCGACTCGATGTTTCAAGCAGGCGCAAGCAGCTTAGGTGTGACGCCCATGGACGTCGAAAGCTGGGACTCGGCTAGCACCACGCTAAGACGACGTTATGTGTCATCGTGATAACACTTACATGATAATCCGTGGCTTATGCATACGGAGGTTATCGAGTACCTGAAAAACTGCGAGATTCGTTTCGAACTCTCGCACAATAGATATCACGCGGCTTTGGAATTTTCACGCAATGCTGTAAGATATGAGACCCCGTGACACAAGGAAACAGACATAAGTGGTATAGTACAGGTGCTCATTGCTCAGAGCAGCCTACGCTTTGGTGCGTAGTTTACAAGAGCTGTATGCCTACAAGAAGTGCGTATGTTTTTGAAAGTTAAGAACAAACTTACGTTTAAAAGAAGAAGGTATTCGAAATCCGCGGCCAGTAAAACAAAACATCGGGGAGGTTTCTAAATTGTAGCAAATGTAAAGAACATGGGGTTGAAAAAGTTGTCACAAACTGCTTTTTATGCTTACCAAAATCAGCGATCGTATTGTCAGAACCACTTTCCATAATAATAATAGCTTTACGAAGACACTGGCCTCCTTAACAAGTACTAAATATTGCACTGAATAGTCACACGATGTAACTGCAACTTCATTCTATAATTTCTAATTATTAGAGCTTGTATATTATTTGTTACACTCTTTTGCATTGTGCGTATTCTCATCTTTTTATATGCGCATCACAGCCCGCATCAAGGTCACTTGTGAGTGTTTGTGACTTTGTTCACAAACTCATTGTGGTGCGACTTGCCTTTGCATTTTATATTTATATGTTTGTGGGCTTATAGGACTGTGTCCTGCGGATTTCTGGCCCTGTGACGTGGTTTCTTTTCATTTTCTTGCAATATATATATATATATATATATATATATATATGTTGTTGTGGCTGCTATGCGAAATAGAGTAGCTGTCACCATTACAGGTTCGCTACATGTCTTTCTTTTAGTTTCATTTCAACAGAAAAAGAGCATTGCTCTTAACACATTTCTTTCTTATGGCTAGAAATCTAGAAGAATAAATTGTGAGGCGTAGAATCAAATTATTTTTAACAATAATTCTTCCGTACGTGATAATGTAGGTACCACTGGGAAAATAAAATAAAGATCACCGCAATATCTGCAAGCTTACTTTATATAGCGGTGTAATTTGCGGGGCGTTTCTTATCGGCACATTTGTGCTAAGGAATCATTGAAAGCACTGGTGCGACTTTATTGCGCAGCATGTTTGCTCTCTTGTCAAAAAGCTGCATCAAACGCTGCACGTTAGACTTACCCCGCCTTCCTTTAAGGGTACTACTGAAAGCTACATTTAATCACAATTCGTGTCATCGTTACAGCGTTTTACGCGCATGGTTTCTTTATAGCCACTAACCACATAAAAAGCCGCTATCGCTGCGCAAAGAAAAGGCACAACAGGGCTATCTCGCCCTCATAGCACCCGAGCGCTGCCCCTGACCGGACGGGCTGAGTTGGCTGCCCAGAGTACTAAACGTGTTATATTGTTTTCATGGCATGTGGCATGTTGCACAATGAGCTGTTTCATGTAGCGGTCAACGCACACGGTTTTCTATCGTACACGCTAGCAGGAAACTATATTTGACAACCAAACTGTGCCAGCATGTTTTTGACACTTACTTGACACGGTAGAAGCTCGGGACATGCATACGAAATCAAAGATCCGGAGTAATCATGTTGCGCCAACTGCACCTTGGACATGTATTCAAACTAAGATGTGTTAGACTCTCGCGTTCGAACTGGAAAATAGTCATTTTATTTCAAAAAAAAAACAATAGATTTGTGGTGCTTTAATACGTGAGGTCGACTAGCTGTAGTAGAGTTTAGGAGGGCTTGTAATAAAAAATTCGAGGTGGTCGAAATAATATTTTCTAGTCCTCGTTAAGATATTGAAATCTTTTTCTTCGAGAGAGGTTCGGCTGTGTAGCGTAACTAAGACAGTACAGTCGACTTTCCTCTACGTACTATATAACGTGGACACATGCACCGATGACGTGAAAGTCTTTCTTGACAGTGACAAGTCCCACAGGCAGGACAAAAAAATTGGTCCATCGTCTCAATGATTATGGCCCAACCAATGGTTTGGCGTCTCGGTGCGTCCCATGAAGAATACATATCGACGTGTAAACATCCATTAGCCTACGCTTGGAGACCAGCACTGCTCTGTTAGATTTCCAGCCGTGGCCTAAATGACAGGTGATGGCCTATCCTGAAGAGGGCTTTGGCAATTCGCTGAGTGGTGCGGATCTCTTTCGCTTGCTTTTCTATAACGCTCAAGAGAAAAAATCCGAGGACACCTAAGCAGTTTTTATGATTTGCGAATGCGAAAAGATTAATGTCCAAGTGAACATCGCTGAGTGGTCCTTCGAGTTATGAAATCCTCGCGGGCTAGCGAGGATCCTTGCTCGACTGCCATAGAATCTAACGGGACGCTGACGAGTAAGCCCAGCATCATCTACACAGCACAAGGCCTGTTCACATCGGTCCATGACGTCATGCTACCTGACTCGACTGCCATAAAATCTAATGGGGATGCTCCCGAGTAAGCAACAGTGATGTCGACGTCACTAATTTCGTCACGCCACCCTTAACAATGGAAATTTCGGGCCAAGTAGCATGATGTCTTGGATCGGAGCGAACAAACCATGTGCCATCTAGGTGGTGTTGGTAAGCCGAGCTGGTTTTGACGGCACCGCTTTCGTCACACCGGGCTTGGCAAAGGAAATTGCGGCCCAAATAACTTGACGTCATCAATCAGAGTGCGCAGGCCAAATCGGTGTGGGCAGGAAGGTCATTCCAGTCTTAGGCTAGTACATAAGAAAAAATGTTTTTACAAGTCGTTGGTCTGACTCGTGGAGGGTAAACGGCGTTTTGTTGCCTGCTCATGCGATGCTCATGTGGAATGTAACTGCTGTTTTGTGCTGAAGAATACAATAACTTAAGAAAACGGTATTGTCATGGTATTGTACGATGGGAGGCGAGTGTATGAAGACGAAATAGTGATTTGATGATGGTAACAATGATACGGCAGAAGTAGTTAGAGATAATGAAGCTGAAGGCATAGTGTTGGAACGATTGAACATGTTAACTAAATTAGCTTGGTGAGGATAAAAAAATGGACCTAGCATATTTAAGCTTAGGTCGGACGAGTGTTATATAGGCGAAAAGTTTGACAAAAGGTGGGGCAAGACTAGATTAGCGCGCAAGTAGCCTAGTTCTGTAGTACGCGATTTGAAGAATTAGTTGTTTGTATAATACACTCGGAGCAAGTGAGATCGCAAGAAAGCTGAACACCAATGTATTTAATAAAGGTTTGTGTATATTCGAAGCGTTCGACCAATGGATCGTATATGTCCTTATTCAAATGAGTATTCGAGTAGAATAGTGATTATTTGTAAATATGAATATTTAATATTCGAATAGTTTTTTCGATGTCTCCAATCTCCACTTGCGCACGATAAAGCATAATATTGTAGCAAATATGCAACAATGTGAATCCCCGCGTCCATAGCAAACATAATAAACGAGAAGTTGCGTAAGGGTGCGCTCTGCGTTGCTAAGAGCATCAGTCATTTTTGGCGAAACCGCGATCATGCGCACTATGCGAGTAAGCTGTTCATTTACGATTACTGATCTGTTTGTGCTTTAATTGAACATTCAATTATTGCCAAACAGCCGCGTGTTAGACGGAACACAGGAGGATTAAGCCTGCGTA
Organism: Dermacentor variabilis; assembly: GCF_050947875.1. Taxonomy (NCBI): domain Eukaryota; kingdom Metazoa; phylum Arthropoda; class Arachnida; order Ixodida; family Ixodidae; genus Dermacentor; species Dermacentor variabilis. The sequence goes on along the minus strand of NC_134570.1, from coordinate 87,345,401 downwards.
TCACGAAACCGTGGCTCATATATCCACAAAATGCCATATGCGCAACCAGGTGCACATACTTACTACTTTCTTCTTTACTTTTCTGCGTGTCCCTGTAATGAAACAATAAGAAAAAATATGGGGTTTTACGTGCCAAAACCACTTTCTGATTATGAGGCACGCCGTAGTGGAGGACTCCTGAAATTTCGACCACCTCGGGTTCTTTAACGCGCACCTAAATCTAAGTACACGGGTGTTTTCGCATTTCGCCCCTATCGAAATGCGGCCGCCGTGGCCGGGATTCGATCCCGCGACCTCGTGCTCGGCAGCCTAACGCCATAGCCACTGAGCAACCATGGTGGTTGGAACAGTCAGAGATCGCTCAGTTTGTCCGTTGTACCCTTTACCGCAGCAAAGAGGAATTCAATAAACAACTCCGGTAGAACATTTCACGAAGGTAGTCTCATGTTTTGTTTTTGTTTTTTTCTCGCAGCCGAGTTTCCTGAATTTGCATAAGAGAGGATATAGTTTTCCGAGTTTGTCAGGCACCGAAAAATCCAGTGACACTCCGTGCCTGCCCACCACTTTTTTGACACAATGGGAGAGTTTGTGAATATAGGACACACCTTGAGGATTGCGTAGCAGCCGTCTCCCCATCAACTGCGCGTTTCAACTACTGCAGTAGTTTCTCTGAAACGGCATTTATGAGTAAAGACGGGAAGCCTGCAGCCAAGAGCCAGCTCACCTGATTGTTAAAACTGCGATGCGTCCTGTGAGGACGCAGTTTCATCACCGCAGACCTGAGGCAAAGTGACGCGACGCTTCTTTTTACAATCTCTGAATGCACAGCATCGAACGGCAACAAGGCTGTGTTAACTCGGGGATGATAACACTAGCAACGGTGCTCATTGTTCCACATGAGCCGCAGATCTATGAACTGCAGGTAAGCTTCTTGAGATCATCATCATCATCATCATCATCATCATCATCATCATCATCATCATCATCATCATCTTTTATGTACTCTGCAGGACGAAAGCCTCTCCCTTCGATCTCCAATTACCCCTGTCTTGTACCAACCGATTCCAACTAGCACCCGCAAATTTCCTAATTTCGTCGCACCACCTATTCTTCTGCTGTCCTCTACTGCGTTTCCCTTCTCTTGGTGTCAATTTGGTAACCTAAATTGTCCAACGGTTATCTAATCTGGGCATTACATGCCCTGCCTAGCGCCATTTTTTCTCTTGATGTCTATTAGAATATCGTCTATACCCGTTTGCTCTCTTTCGGTCTCTTAAAGTTATGCCTAGCATTCTTCGTTCCATCGTTCTTTGCGCGGCGGTCCTTAACTTGTTCTCAAGTTTTCTTGTCAGTCTTCAAGTCTCTACATATATGTCAATACTGATATGTCTCTGCCCTATATGTAATATGCACTGATTGTATACCTTCCTTTTCAATGATAACGGTAAGCTCCCAGTCAGGAGCTCACGATATCTGCCGTATTCGATCCAACCCATTTTTACTCTTCTCTGAATTTCCTTCTCATGGTCGGGGTTCCCTGTGGTTAGTTGACCAAGGTAAACGTACTCCTTCACAGACTCTAGAGGCTGACTTGCGATCTTGAACTCTTGTTCCCTTGCCCGGTTATTTATCATTATCTTTGTCTTCTGCATATAATTCTTCAACCCAATTCTTACACTCTCCCTGTTAAGGTCCTCAATCATTTGTTATAACTCGCCCGCAGTGTTGCTGAATAGAACAATGTCATCGGCAAACCGAAGGTTGCTGTGGTATTTGCCGTCGATCCCTACTCCTAAACCTTCCAAGTTTAATAGCTTGAATACTTCTTCCAAGGACGCAGTGAATAACATTGGAGAGATTGTGTCTCCTTGTCTAACTCCTTTCTTTATAGGTATCTTCCTACTTTTCTTGTGCAGAATTCAGGTGGCTGTGGAATCTCTGTAGATATTTTACAAGATATTTACGTAAGCGGTTTGTACTCCTTGATTACGTAATGCCTCTATGACTGGTGGTATCTCTACTGAATCAAATGCTTTTTCGTAATCTAAGAAAGCCATATAAAGAGGCTTATTGTACTCTGCAGGTTTCTCAATTACCTGATTACTGACATGGATGTGATCCATTGTAGAGCATCCCTTCCTGAAGCCAGCCTGTTCCCTTGGTTGAGTAGAGCCCAGTGTTGCCCTTATACTATTGGAGATTATTTTGGTAAATATTTTATATAATACTGGGAGTAAGCTAATGGGCCTATAATTTTTCAGTTCTTTAACGTCTCCCTTTTTGTGGATTAGTATAATGTTTGCATTCTTCCACATTTCTGGGACCCTTGCAGTCGATAGACACTTCGTATAGAGAGCCGCCACTTTTCCTAGCATTATGTCTCCTCTATCTTTGATTAAATCGACTGTTATTCCATCCTCTCCTGCTGCTTTCCCCAATTTCATGCCTTGCGAGGCCTTTCTGACCTCATCTCTAGTTTGTGGGGATGCGCGACTCTCACGCGTCGCCCGATATGTTGTTTTCCCGCATAGCTTCCGTCTCCTGTTCTCCGGCTTCGCCGCGTGGCTTTACAGAGGCGGTCGGTATGCTTGCAGGCAGCACGAGAGATGGCGCGAGTGTTGCTCTGCTAACGCCACCTAACAGCGGGGTTACTTGGGCGCAAAAAGAAGAAGGCGCTTGCTCTTTGGCTCGGTTTCGGCTAGCGGCGCGGACGTTCTGCGCGTGCGCCGATCCATGCTTCTGCGAGACCGTCTCGTGAGGCCTACCCCGGAATGAACGAACACGATCGTACGAACGCGCCACCGTCCGCGTGACCGTACGCGCAAACGACCAGGCATTGGTGTCCAGCACGGGGAGAACATATTCGCTCGTTATCCGATCGCGGTGAGTCTGACTTCCGCGATTTGTCACGCGCATATCGGCATGTTTTGTGATAGCGACTCGGCTAGCACGCATTAGTCTATGAAAGGTGCAATAAATGCCCTTGTGATTGTTTGCACTACTGTGTTGTCGTTCCTTTGTTCGAAGAGGACGAGTGAGAGAACCCCACAAGTTATGGGAGGCGTTTCTGTATACTGTTCATTATTGCTTCGAATGGAATACTCCTGAGTCCTCTGGGTACTGTACAGGTCAGTATAAAATCCTTCCGCTGCTTTTATTGTACGTTCGAGATTGCTAATGATATTACCCTGCTAATCTTTCAGTGCATACATCTTGGTTTGTCCTATGCCACGTATCCTTCTCACTTATTTCAGGCTGCGTCCATTTTTTACGGCTTCTTCAGTCTTTCTCACGTTATAATTTCGAATATCACTTATTTTCGCTTTGTTGATTAGTTTTGACAGTTTTGCGAATTCTATCTGATCCCTTGAGTCGGACACTTTCATTCTTTGTCGTTTCTTTATTAGGTCCTTTATTACTTGGGAGAGTTTGCCTACTGGTTGCCTTGGTGCCTTGCCTCCTACTTCAATTGCTGTCTCTGAAGCCAGCCTCGTTATGGTTTCATTCATTACCTCTATGTCATCATCATCACCTCGCTGTTCTAAGGCTGCACATTTGTTTGAAAGTACCAGCCTAAATTTGCCTGCTTTTACCCTTACTGCCTCTAAGTTCGCCTGTTTTTTCTTGACCAATTTTACTCTTTCTCTGTTCAAATTGAGGTTAATCCTAGCCCTCACTAACTCATGATCACTGCACTTTACCCTACCTATCCTTTCTACATGCTGCACTATGTTCGGATCGGCAGAAAGTATGAAATGAATTTCATTTCTTGCTTCACCATTAGGGCTTTTCCAGGTGCACACTTTCTGTTGCTACGTTGCCTGAAAAAGGTGCTCATTATTCTCAGCTAGACTATAAAGGTAAGGCCTCGTCCTTGCTCTTTGAAAACATTTAAAATGACTTCAGTGGATGTAAGGTCCCCCTGTTTATTTAAAAGGATTAAAAAGCCAGGGACATTCTGAAAACCTTCAAAAGCTGTCCCCCTTTAAAAACATTGTTTAGAGCCCCATCTCTATCTGTCAAAAAATATCACATAGAACTGGCGCGACACACGAACCGATGCAAATACCCTGTCACCACAGGTAGGGCTTGTTGTGAAAGGTAATAAAAGTTTCATTCAGATAAAATTCAACAAGCGATAAAAAATTCTCAGCGGTTACACCTGCATTATTTTTACTTCTCAACAGTTATGCGCGCGTCTCTTTCCTACCCTGACGAAATTTTTGTTCATGGCTGACAAAATTTTTTCGTTGATGATCGCCGTGCTTGTTTACCTATATTAGTTTGAAATTATTTTGTTTTGAAGAGCGACAACAACATCTACGGTCCCTTATTCCTCATGTTTGGCCGGACGTTGCGAAGTAGATTGCCATGAACATTCTACGCCGTCCAGAAGGCACCTGTCGCGACTCTGATTGGCTTTCGCCGACAGGTCCCGGTACAAGCCGACCAGCTCGTGAGCAGGTATGGTAGGCGTAACCACATACTTTGGCCCCTTTTGAAGCAGCTGCTCGACGTCCTCTGGGATGCTTGCGTTCTCGAGCATGACGACGGGCCTTCGTTCTTCATGTCGCATGTTGTGGCTGTGTTCGGTGGTTTGGTGACCCGCAGACTCTTGGCAAAAGTGCAAGAAGAACAGCACGCGTGGCCCTATAGAAGATTTCTTCATTCGAAAGAACGAGCAGAAGTGCTTCAGTAGATCATCTATATCTTTGTTCTGTCGATTTGTGAATTCAAGGTTGTCACCAACATATTCTGTCTTTCTGATAGTGACTTCAATTACTTTTTTTCCACACATGTTCAACTTTTTGTATAAATGTGGGCCTACATACCAGCAATAAAACAGTTGGAAGTACGCGCTCTGTGTGTGTGGGGGGGGGGGGTGCGAGGGGGGAGAGTCGTATCTAATGTGGCTGCATGTGGTTGTGTGCGTGGTTACGAGTGTACCTATTTGCGCTCTTGTAATTATCTAAGATATGTTACAAACTAGCCCAACGTCAAGTTCTTTTGTCTCCGAACAGGTCATATCTGCTCAGTAATTTTACTGCAAATAGTGATGGAAATTGAGCGATAGTTGATTGGGGAGGACTTGTCGCCTTTCTTGAAGACAGGAACAGCCTTACAAATCCGCCAGTTGGTAGAGATTGAACCTGTATTCAGAGATTGCTGAAAGATTAGAGGCAAGGTGAAGCTACTTATACGTGTCCTACTTTTAAAGAATGTGCTGTTTATGCCTCTTGTTCCGATCGAGGATGTGTTTTTGAGTTTGTCTATCCCGTGAACAATACCAATGGGCTCAAGAGCTATCCCGTTTATTTGGGGGTGCACACAGGTTGAGGGCGACGAAACGTTAGCAGGTTACTGGACAGGGAATAGAGAGCGAAAATCATTTACTTAACATGTTAGCAACTTCACAATAAGGGATTGTACATGACAGAGACAGTATTGCAGTGACAAGAGAAATTGGTGTAACCTTACGTTTCAGTGGGTGCATGGTCACTGTGGCGGGCTCGGCAATGAGCCGGCCGATCAAGTAATGCTATAATTGATGAAGTGTTCCTTGGCTGCTCGCGAGCTGACACCAACTCGCTGATTACATCAAACATGCATAACCACACAAGGAAGTACATGCTGACCACGTCCACAGGTGCCGTCATGTCTTTGATTCATACGAAAAATTCCGCTTACCCCAAGGGTTACGCGAGGCTTGGCATCGCTGCTGAGCAGGATACATCGTGGCGTTGCTTTCACCTGCCACTACGCACACCTGTTCGGGCGGCTGCAAACATTGACAGATGCTTTAAACGCGGAACGTATGCTATTTCCCAGCATAGCTCTATAGAGCGCTTCACACTAGACAGTTTCTTAGAGATGACAAGCAACCACTGTCAGAGGTCGCTGTTCTAGGCCAATGGTATGTTTCTACAACTGCCGTATGAAATTCGTGCAAAATAAACGTTCTCATGGAATTATTGCATGCCGAGGGCACAGGATGCGTGGATTTTTTAGTGCCGTTTGTGCAATATCGATAAGCGTTCATTTATAATATTTTACGACTCCTCCTCCCCATTAATCACTGCATTCGCTCACTTTCCTCTTACAAATGGCAGAGTACCGGGCTACAGCACACCGATCACGGCCGACCGTTAAGTACCTCCTTTCTCTCTCTCTCCCTCAATCGCGGCTAACTACTTTGCAGAGAGTACCTGAAATGCCTCGAGAATCTACTCATGTTCGCACTGTAGGCTTTGCGGAATAATATCTTTATAATTTCTACAGAATTACTAAATAAAATCATGTGAATGACTACTATTGCGCTTTGGGTGAGTGAGTGAGTAAGTGAAACAATTTTATACGGTCCACAATAGACACGAATAAAGTCAACGTCACCTGGCTATGCCAACTCGGGCACCATCAGGTGAAACCCGACGGCCCTCTCGTGGGCCCTCTGGACTGCCAGAATTTTAGAGGTCTGGTCCTGCAGGCCTTAATGAGCTTCATCATTTCCTTTTGGGTGAAAGGGGCACCGGCAGAAGCGCAGCGCCACAGGACACATATTATGCGGATGCATAACAAACGTGTATGCGACGTGACGAAGACGAGTTTCCGCTATAGCTGTCACGCCCCACGCTTGCACGCGGAAAGAAGAAGAAGCTGCCCACCTTGATGACTGGCGGCGTTCCTTGCTCCGTCGACATCCTGGCTGAAAATACGGCAACCAAGGCGTATGTATTGCAACTTATCAGTAAGTTAGTCTAACCATAGTATCATTACTTTTGATATTTCCCAGACAAGATCAACTCGTGCTGTTCGATCACCGTGATAATTGCTTTCTGCGTTGCTAAACTGCCTCTCGCCAACCCAGGAAACACTATGCGAGCACGGATGCGTCTGATCAGCCAACCGACGTCCCAATAGAAGCATTTCTATTGACTTACGGTGAAAAATTTTAGGTACTTGTTCCAACGACACAAATCACTATCGGAGTTATAGCAGAGGGTTCTGGCGTCATTTGATATCTCGCTGGTGTTCATGGTGGGCGCGTTTTTAGTCGTTAACTTGCTGATGTTTTAATGGTGTCGTAGTCTTTTCTGAGGATATCAGAAGCCACGTGTATCGTCAGGAGTAGAGCTTTTGTTACATTACGTATTTGATTTGCGGACCGTCTGCCACTATTTCAGCTGCGTTGCCAACGTCATGCGAGGCTGATAAAATCATTTACATACTGATTTGATCAAACGGCTTTGAGGCGGTCGAGGTGGTAATATGCTGCAATGCTGTCATCGAGGTACCTTATACTTTTTGCTGCCTACAACTGACACAGGAAGGAATCAGTTTGAGACAGTATGTTAGCATAGTGTATGTGCCTAGACACGTGCGATATTACCTAGGCTGCCTCATTTCCGGCGTCGCATGGCCAGAGCGGCGAACAATTGAGGACCGTGTAACCAGCGGTAGAGCAGAGGTAATATGAATGAGAGAACTTCGCTAACTGACGTTTCTTCTTTTTTCTTTAATGCCGGCCACAGTGTCACGCGGAACAGACCAGCGCAAGGAAGAACACAAAATAGAAGAGGATAGGACAAGCGCTAGCCTCAAGCTAGAGTTTATTGCGCCCTCGCCACTCTCACTTATTGTGGGATAACAGGTTGAGACATGATGAATAGGAAATGTGTAGGCTTAGGATGCAGTCAGTACGCACAGAACAGGGTCGCAACGGAAGATCGCTGGGCGAAACATATGTTTCGTACTCCCGGTGGAGTAAAATAGATTAATCGTTCTCGTCATTCCGGCTGAATGAGCGGAAGTGTGCGCACAGGGAGGCCGCGGCGTCCACCGGCGAGGATGCCGCGGAGCCGCTGTCTGCCATCCAGTCCATCGAGCAGTACCCGGGCGAGAAGGCCATGGAGGCTCTGCGCAACTGGCAGCCTTCGGTGCGGGGAGGCACGCCGGCCTCGCCGCAGACGGTGGAGCTCGCGACGCCGCCCATCCAGCAGGGCGGTGGTGGCTGCCTGACCAGCTGCATTCTCGTCGCCTGCCTGGCATCGTGCGCCGCCGGCACCACGCTGGGATACGCGTCCACGGCCGCGCAGTCCATCGAGCTCCAGCCCTGGTACACGCTCGAGCGCCGGTCGCCCGACAACCGCTGGTTTGCCGACCTGCTGCTCCTGGCGGCCGCGCCCAGCGCACTCACCACGGGTGCGCCTGCGATACTGTTTTGTTACGGAAGCAAACGCACGGACACTGTAGGCGCGTTCACGACGTCACCATCGCCGCCGTGCGGTCCTGGCATCGACGGCGCGTGCGCGGCCCACATGCGTTAGAGGCGCGTGCATTGGCGCTGCGTGCGCTGGCTGCGAAAGCATCGAAATGAAGCTGACGCACCGTCACGCTCCACTGATTGGCTTGGCATCTCTAAATAACGGCGGAATTATTCCGCCTTCCGCTGCTGGCACGAGCATTGCGCGCACGCACGCTGCCGCTTTCCTGCTGAATTGATGTGTTCATGCACACTGGGGTGGTTCTTGAGTGACTACTCTCTGGGATTTGCATATACGTTCCTTGGTGAGACCACTCTTGGGGATGCTTTCACTTTCGCGATATTTCGCGTGACCGACGCCGGGTGCATCGATGTCTACGAGCGACATGCAGAGTACTTGGCACATTGCCAAGCGCGCTGTCCTAGCACAGCCACAGGAACGCTGTCGCAAAAAAAAAGACGAAAATCGCAGAGTACGGGGAAGCCGAGACAGGCTACAGTCCCACCAGGAAATTACACAGAACTTTAGGCTAAATGGCAGAACCTTCCCTCCGGGAGATGCACAGCTAGATAAGGGACGGAAGGTAGCCTGGCGACGACTCCGAACAGAGACGTTCCCATGTTCCCCCACCCAGGTCAATTCTGAAGAAAATGTAAGTGGCGTGATTTCCCCTTTGGAAAATCAATTCCACATCAAGTGGACGCGTCCCAAACGCCCTAAACGACCCTTAAACCCCACACCCCAGGCTCCTCAGCTCCTACCCAAAGATCCTCATCTCCGCCGTCGCCCCAGCCGAGGAGGTCGTCATAGCCGAAGGGCTGACAGTCACCTAGTGGCGAGACCACACCTAAAACCTTTGACCAATAGAAGTTCTTCCTCCTCTTCCTTCTCCTCCTTTTCTCGCGAAAATGAACGTATCTCCTAGAGCGTTCTTCGAGAATATCGCACCTGTTCATATAGCATACTGGACAATACACGAACACATGAACCCACCCCTAAACCTACCTAATTCTCTCTATGGGCGCCGAAAAGAGTCGACGATGTTGCTTCGGTCTCATCTCGTCCAGCAGGGAGGTGCCATGGTGTTCACGCCGCTTTCGGCGCTCCTGATCGTGTCTGCGTTGGCACGCAAAACCCGGTCATTTAACTTTGATTATTGCTATTTTTTGATGTTCAAGCCCGCGAGAGCGTAGGCTTGATGCCTTGCCTCACGTCACGGTCTTTTTTCGCTTGCAGAAGTTCAATTAACTGATGAAGGTTAACGTAACTTTGTTCTTTAGAGCCCGTTTAGCAGTCATCCTGGAGATAGGAACCTTCACTTGCTCTCAGGAACTACACCAGTCGTGTGTGCATGCAGGACTGCTACTGGACATGGTGGGAAACCGGTTGACGCTGTTGCTGGCCTCCTTTGGCCTGCTGGCCAGCTGGGTCACGCTGCTCTTCTGCTCCAACACAGTTTCGCTGTTCGTGGCGCGCATCATGTCCGGTATCTTCCTAGGCGCCCTCTCCAGCTGCGTTGGTCTGTACGTGGCCGATATCTGCCCCAGCCGTCGCAGGGCCTTCTTCCTCGGACTGGTAGAGGTATGGCGACCCAAACGTGCCACTTATTGTGCGTTTCTTGACAGAAGGCGAGAGATAGGTTGAAGGGTCGTGAAACAAAAAAAATAATAATAATCATGCATAGGTTTTTCTGCGCGCATTATCAAGAAGGAAATACCCACCAGCACTGTCCGGCACGTAACACTGCTGCATGTGCCATGTAAGACTTCGTAGTACCTAAATGCTGAACATTTACATACTCAATACTCTAACAGAAATAAAAAAATGCAATTTCCTAATAGCCCTCTTCCTGCTTTCCTACTCTGGGTAAAGAAGGAACATGCAAATCCCATGCCCCATTGGAACCGGCGTACATGAAGCTTTAGCAAGACAAAAATGGGGATTTATTACAAGTGACGCACTGTAGATTTCATGATAATCACGTCTTTTAGACATTATATAATACCTTGCAGAGGAGAGGTGATCTTTACATCACGTGCTACATGGGGTCTGCCTGCGTATGCTACGCTCAGACGTGAAACTCAAGTTCAGTATGACCAGGGCCCTTCAATACTTTTCATCTGGCCACGAAACTTCCGCGTAATGCTGCGGTAGAGCTTCAGCTAGCGCCCGCGGTGGACCCACCGCGGCGCAGGCGCAAGTAGGAGGTGGACTGGAGCAGACGCCGAACGGACGCCGAAGACGCTCGCTATTGCGCAAGGGTCGACTGCCTGTATCGGCATGTGAATGTTGTCGACGCAACGTGCAAATCGCCGCCCTGTTTCTGCAAATTATTGAGAAACTCGAACGCGAACAATTTTCAAACAACTACCACGATTTGCTTCATTTCCAGGTTCAATTACGTTCGCAACAGCGGCTTAATTCATTGTTCAAATCGTACACTTCGGCTACTCCATTGTTAGAGATCGACTTCAGAGCAAGTTCACGTCGCACTTTTGTCTAAGTGCGCGTGAGAAAAAACTGCGTTTGAAACTAACAAAGCTAACCAACTTATTAACTCATGAAACAAATAGGTAATTACTAAACTGAGAAAGCAAGCGAATTGACTGATTACTAAATGAATTACTAATATAATTACGAAATTACTAACTTATCACTAAACGAATTACCAACTAATTACTGAACTAGAATATCTAATCAACTGATGAAGTAACCATACAAATAGGTAAATACTAAATTAACTATCAAGCTAATAGCTGACAATAATTACTAACTTATCTAGCAACTACAGTAACTAACCAAACTCAATAATACGTAACGTAAGAAACTATAGTAAGAAAACAAACTCAACCAACACTCACTTATTATTAAGTAGTACACCATCTATACTAACTAAATAAATAGGTCGCGGGATCGAATCCCGGCCACGGCGGCCGCATTTCGCTAGGGGCGAAATGTGAAAACACCTGTGTACCTAGATTTAATTAATTATGGTGTTTTACATGCCAAAAACACTTTCTGATTATGAGGCACGCCGTAGTGGGGGACTCCGGAAATTTTGACCACCTGGGCTTCTTTAACGTGCACCTAAATCTAAATACACGGGTGTTTTCGCATTTCGCACCCATCGAACTGCGGCCGCCGTGGCCGGAATTCGATCCCGCGACCTCGTGCTCAGCAGCCTAATACCATAGCCACTGAGCAACCACGGCGGGTATGTACTTAGATTTAGGTGCACGTTAAAGAACCCCAGGTGGTCGAAATTTCCGAGTCCTCCACTACGGCGTGTCTCATAATCAGAAAGTGGTTTTGGCACGTAAAACCCCATAATTTTTAACTAAATAAATAAGGTAACTAACAAAACTAATTAACTAATGAAGCGAAAAAGCCAATCAACTAATTAAGTAAGTTATCTAACTGAATTCACTCATCATCATCATCATCATCATCAGCCTGGTTACGCCCACTGCAGGGCAAAGGCCTCTCCCATATTTCTCCAACAGCCCCGGTGAATAAATAAATAAATAAATAGTGAATTCACTATTCACTATTTATTTATTTATTTATTTGATACTTGCTTCGCCTTTGCAGGCATTACAGCAGGGGGATACATAAAATAAGCATCATATTTGAGACCAATAAAGAAACTAATTACACAAAGCGTGGTAAAAATTATTATTCAACACAATGGATACAATCATAGGCGGAAGATCCCCCCCCATTCCACTCTCTTATACATCTAACAAAAAACGAATAGCGCAGGATGTCACCTTTAAAGGAAAATTCATTTACTTTGAGACTGTGGTCCCTTCTTTGGGATATATAGGATGGCTCTTGGATGTACTTCTCCTTATCGATTCCAGCTTTAGAATGGTAGATATTATGGAAAAATTTCAACCTGAGCTTTCTTCTACGATCTTTCAAGTCCTCCCATTTAAGTTTACTTTTGCTTTCTCTCATACTAAGTTGCCGATACCAATTACCTAGAAAGAATCGCACTGCCCTATTCTGTATTTTTTCAAGTGTATCGGCCAGCTCTTTGGTATACGGATCCCAGCAAACGCATGCGTACTCGAACAATGAGCGCACATGAGTGAAATAGAGTTGTTCTTTTAAGTTAAATGGAAGTTCGCTGAAATTTTGCCTAAAAAAACCCAAAACACGTGTAGCCTTAACTTTGATGTTGTGAACGTGCCTAGTCCACCTCAAATCACTCGTTAGACTCCTAGATATTTATATTCCCTGGCCGTGCTTAAAGTAGTGCTATTTACGGGGTACGTATTCAACTGATATGAACGTTTCCTTGTAAAGGTGACGTGAACACACTTTTTAAATATTCAAGGACATTTCTGAATGGGCGCACCAGGATGATATTACATTCAAATCATGCTGCAGGTATTCTGAATCACGTTCATTCTCTATACTCCTGTAAACTACACAGTCATCCGCGAACATTCTGAACGAAGTTTTGAGGCCAATAGTAATATCATTTATATACAACAGAAACAAAAGAGGGCCCAGAACTGAGCCCTGGGGAACTTCTGAGGCCACGGGAACATATCCGGAGGAACAACCGCTGAGAACTACCGACTGCTGTCTTTGAGAGAGATATTCGGCTATCCATGCAATAACAGATTCATTAAGTTTATGGGCCCGTAATTTACTAATAAGAAGGTCATGAGGAACAACACCTAATGCTTTTTTGAAGTCCATGAAAATACAGTCAACTACTTTACGCTTATCTATTGCTGGAGCCAAATCATGCGTGAACTCAACAAGCTGCGTTGAGCAAGAAAAACCTTGCCGAAATCCGTGTTGACTAGTATGCAGAAGATTGTGTTTAACCAAATGTATCATTATACAACTATAAAGGACATGTTCAAATATTTTACATGGTATACTAGTTAACGACACCGGCCTGTAGTTCTCAACGTCATTTCTTGGTCCATTCTTATGTACAGCTGTCACACGTGCTAACTTCCAATCACGTGGTAGTGCTTTCTCAACTAAGCGCTTCTGAAATAAACAGTGAAAGTACAACGGTAACGTTGCCGAACAGTTCCTTATTATCGCTGCTGGTATATCATCTTGGCCACACGCTTTAGCTGATTTGACATTTTCTAACAATTTTCGAATACCAGCCCACTAAAAGTGACATCAGGCATTACTTCTGCCTCAGTTGAAACCATGTTAACAACGCGTGAACAACTTTGACTAAACACGGACGAAAAATAATTGCTAAAGATGGCTGCCTTAGACGCATCATCGTCAACGATTGTGTGAGAATATTTTAGAGGAGGAATAGATGTATTTTCTTTACCATTGAGACGTATTTGCAAAACTGTTTCGAGTCCTCCACGAGTTTCTTACCAAGACTCGAGAAGTAAGAATTCTTAGCTACTTTAGTTAGACATTGAAAATTAAGTTTCCTTCTTTTTAGCTCACACTTGTTTTCCAAAGAATTATTTTTTTTTACATTTCCTGTACATTCGCCTTATACGTCGCAGTAGAGTTCGCAGCCGAGTGTTAAACCATGGTTTATCTCTTGTGCGTTTAGTTGACAAGATTCGAATGGGAACGAAAGTTTCACGCAGATCAAATGGTTTTTGTTTAAACACGTTCCATAACTGTTCAGTATTCAGTTAGGCTGCTAGTGTATAAAAAGTGGGAAAATAGGTTTCAAATTCCGAATTAATTGCGTCATAATTTGCTCTACTATATGCGTACACCTTTCTGGCAGCTTTTTTGGGAACAGATATAGTCTCAACATTTACATCAGCCACAACTATATTGTGGTCGCTAACACCGGGTAAAACTTGGACATTCGATACAATATTAGGCATATTACAAAGAAGTAAGTCAAGAACATGACCTGTACCGTCATTTCGAGATGCCTCACGGACAAACTGTTTAAATGTGTACTCGTCCAGAATATCAAAAAAAGTCGCATATAGTCGGCCTCCGGCAGTATAACTGGTTCACTGCTTGACCAATCAATATGTGGAAGGTTAAAGTCACCCCCTATCAAAATATGATCAGCTTTAATCGTTTCTAGACACTCAGACAAATTGAATAACTGTTCGAACGATGCGCTAGGACCCACTAATAACCTACCTAACTACAATAATTAAGCATATATAATTACCTTACTAACTAATCCACGAAATAATAACATACTGAACTGGCTAACTAAATATAACTGACTTATCTAAGTGCGAATAGAGACAGCAGAACGAAATAGTTCTCGCGAGGAAGGCTACTAGCGGCAAACGGGCGGTGGAAATCATGAAACGGTGCTTTGTATAATTTAAAGCAAGCACATCGCACATTAAACTATTTTGCGAAAAGCTTCCGTTGTATTTTCACTGTACAAACATGTTGACATAAATGTGCGAGAGGCGCCCTTCCTCGTGAAGGATTTGCAAGAGCACACAGCCCGGCCATCTGGTGCAGCTGATCGTTAACCTTCTACTTACCCCTGTGCCTCTGATGCCACCTTCTGCGCTATATACAAAACTTTTGGGGAAGTTTCGTGACCAGATGAAAAGTATTGAAGAACCCTGGTATGAGCAATAAATGAATATTTTACATAAAAATAATTCGCTGCAACAACGCGCTATTTATCATTGGTCCGCAGCCGCCAAAGCGATATTTACTAAATCTGAATCCATCTACCTAAATGTTTCGGGTCGTGCCCAGTTCTCCTGTCCGTTACGCGGCCTCACAAGACCGTGAAAACCCACCACGTCAAACTGATGCGTTCGCGCTTAGATTAATTAGTGTGCTATACAAAACGAGTGTTATTCGGAACAACCGGAGACAGCACTATACTGAAAGGAATACAAGATGATTGCCCGCCGATCGCTCTAGAACTGGTTACCGGAGCTGCTGGCGACAATGGGTTTCCTTGCGTTTAAAAAAAAAAAATCTGCGGTAGCATAACGTCGTAGAGCCCTTTTCGCCACGTACAAAGCAGTCGCTATGCCAAATATTCTTCGCTGAAGATACGTTTTATCGCCATTTTAAGCCCCCCTTGCACGCTGCCGTGATTTTCGACCGGCCACCGCAAGCTGCTCAAGAGTAAGCGGACCAATCGTAGACGCCGGCACCACTCTCCTAGCACGGTTGTCTACTTGGAAGGCGGTAGCTTGGTCCCACCATAACCTGCTCCACTTCTGCGCGCTCCTCGCCTCTTGTGATCCAATTAAATATGAAAAAGGTCACAGTTTCGCCCGAAATTCGAAGCACTGATTGCAACAGCAATTTATTAAGCAGCCATAGTAAGTACGGTTTAGTCGTTTTATCAGATCCGTAAACTACTGTGTATATTATCTAACTAACTAAATTAACAAGCAGAAGCACGTAATCATGTGCGCAGATCACTCGACGAACGTGGACACTCGCTGTCAGAACGCTGGCGCGATGAAGAGTGGCAGCAGTGGCGAGGGAATCGCCCTTCGTTCTGCCTCTCACTTCAACATGAACTAGGCGCGAAAACACAGCGCACACAACGCCATCAACTATCTCAGGTCGGCTGGCCTTCGAACCTAGTGCAGACTGCCTCCAAGATAGGACGTGCGCGGCCGTGCTTAGCCACCGCAGCTGGAGTAGAAGAGGAGATGCGCAGCACCACGACGGCAGGTAAACGTATAATTGCACGGACCATTGAAGGGATAGACAACTGAATATATTCAGAATTGAGTGCATGAACGAAAGAATGAAGGAATGAATAGACGAAATAACAAATGACCGCGAAATAATGAACCACTAAAGCAAGAGATGAATGAATGAATGAATGAATGAATGAACGAACAATGCATTGAATCCACTAGTGGCTGCTTTTGCTCCTTCAACAACCTTCATAACGGCGGTGTTTGTGGAGCACACGAAATTAGGAAAGGAAGGACAGAGACGAGTAAAGAGCGCTAACTTCCAACTGATCTTTATTTGCGGACGAGCATAATATACATGCGCGACAAACAGGAAAAGAGATAGAAATGATGGGGGATACGCAGCACCAGCATGTCAAGTCAAAACACTTCACGTGTCCACGAATGCCCTGCGCTCGGCCAGGTAATATAGCTCAGGTCGTGACAGAGCAACGAAAGGGGGGCTTACGCACCGGTCACCTAGATTGTGAATGTACTCCGCTTCTATTATTTCACGGGTTCATTGCCGGGATTGTTCATTGCCGGCATTGCAAGTGCACCCTCCCCCCCTCCTTCATCAGTGCGTGGAGTTGGCAAGGCATAGGCCGCAGTTAACCCGAGAAATAATAAAAGAAGCGAAGTGTATACATTCACAACCTCGGCGTCCGCTGTGTAAGCACCTTTTCCATTGCTGTGTCGCGACCCGAGCGAGATTACCTGGCCGAGCGCAGGGCAATCGTGGGCACGCGAACTGATTTGACTTGGTATACTGGTTCTGCGTATCCCCCCTCTTTCCTGCGTGTTTTCCTGTTTGCCGCGCACATATATATTATGCTCGGCCGCAAATAAAGCTCCGTCGGATGCTAGCGCTCTTTACTTGTCTCTGTCCTTCCTTTCCCACTTTCGTGCGCTACGCAAACACCGCCCGTTATGAACAAGGACCGAGTCGCCCACGCCTCTGCCCTAATCTAACAGCCTTGTGCCTAGAAACGTTGCTTTCAACCGCAGGTAACGCGCAACGCGGGCATCCTGATGGCCTACGTGCTCGGCTACTGCTGCTCGTGGGAGGTGCAGGCCGGGCTGTGCGTGCTGCCCCCTCTGCTGTTCGTGTGCCTGCAGAGCCGCGTGCTGAACAGCCCCCAGTGGCTGATGCGCAACGACCTGCTTTCTGAAGCCGCGCATGCGCTCTACCGCCTGTACGGAGCGAACGTGCCGCCAGAGTTCAATGTCCGGGGAGCGCGCGATATGAAGAACGCGTGGGACAGCGTGCCGGCGGCCACGTCAGCCAGGCGAGTACGCGCGACAACTTTCTGCAAGCGCCGACGAAAGCTGCGGGGGTGGAGCTATTACTGCGCGGAGTGCTGTCCGGCACAGCTTCACGACGCTTTCGATTTCTTGGAGCAGATAATGAGTCGGCTTAGCTTCCACGTGCGACGGTTTCGCATGTGCGTATAAACGCGGAAGAGGAACCAATGAAGCATATCATGCTTAAAAATCATTGGAGTACTTTCTCCATTTCGCTCCATCTATATTCTTTGCCCTTGTGCGCACTAAAACAATGCTGATAAGAAAGTGAGGCAATATTTAGCAGTGATCTTACATGTGCTGGCTTTGCTTCCATAGTTTTCACTTATTGTCGCAAGAAGGTGCCTACGATTATGGTTTCGGTGTATGCACAAAAACACCCGAAATACACTGTTTTCTGGACTCCTGTTAGAGTATGGTAGTTCGGATAATGTAGGAATCGCTCTTCTAAAAAATGTGCGATGGGTGTCGGTCGTGATGAGTTGCTTGTGAAACGCTTACATATTCTAGAAGGAGCTGCGTCTACTTACATACCAATTTCTTACGTTATGGATCATCGAGGTGCGTATTGAAGCCAACTGACAACTTCATTCTGGTTCGGGGTTGTATTCTGTACTTCCTGTATTCGAGGGGGATTGTCACGCGTATTAATGCTTATCTTCGGATTCTATATAAAAGTAAATCGCATAGTCCCGGAATGCATAATGTCAACTGTTCTCAATGCTTGGCATTTATTTTACGAACGCTGCTGGTAGAGGAATCATAGCAACATGGAACGAAAGTGACGCACGACGAGCTAGGAGATGTCCGACGTGTTACGGTTCACTGCGTGCGGCGACGAATGGAACGGATGCCAAGCGCCTGAGACTTGGCGTGTCTAATCGTGACGCTCGTCAGCATGAAAAGACTTGCTCGTTAGGTGTGGGCGACGGGATTGTGCACCAGTGCAAAACCTACTTTCCTTTGTCCTACGTTCACCCGCTCTACGAAGGGGGTGGCGTTCTACTCCGGCTGCAACTGCGTATGTGGCGGCTGTATCTTGAGAGCGATCTGCGTTAGGGGCAGAGTCTATGGGTGCGTCGGGAGCTCGTAGCTTTGTGCGTGCTGTGTGTTCTCGGCGCTCACTCTGCGTTGAAGCGATAAACAGTACGAACGTCACTTCGCTCGCTGCTGCTGCCGCCTTTCCTTATGCTGGCGTTTTGACCGCGCGTTTCCGCGGTCGTCGGATGAGATTTGTTCAAGTTTGCTTGTGCGCGCGTTGCAGCGTGCTTTTTAATTTAGTTAGTATATGTATGTTTGCAAGTTCTTACGGCCAATAAAGCTACTCTCCTTACTTCGTATAGGTGTCCACTAATTTGCTATCGCAATAGATGCTACTACGCCTTTCGGGCGAAACTGCGACTTATTTTTTTTTCAGGAGTGCTCTTATAGATATGCGTGGTTAGGCTGCGTAGCTTTCACTTCATTGCTATTGAAAGTTGTCTGCGAGTATAAAAATGGCAGAGCGACCATCGCCCAACGCAACGTGGACGCACCGACGCCAGATGGCGGGGTGTCGAAATCACGCAGAAAATGCGTTCCACGTAATTTAATTTGACGAGCGGCTTCGTACTTCACTCTGAGAAACCGAGTCGGTGGGCCAAGTGGAGGAGTTTAAAATAGAGGAGAGCTCGCCGGTTCGTGAATCCTGCAATCTGCCACTGATGTGCATAAAGGCAGTGTACAAGTGAACGAGTTCGTGCTATGGGAGGAGCGGCTGGCCATAGCAGAAAGTACTGCGCACTGACCAACAGCCTAAACTGATGAAATGGCACACTCTCAGAGCTTGAAATTCGGAAGGCACCAGTGTCATATCGCTACTGATAGTGTTATGGCACAACCCTTAATGCCATAGCTCTTGTAGCTCACGGTTGTGTAAACCTGCTAAAGATAGTTTGTCTTCTGTTCAGTCCTCTATTTCGTACAATGGTCATGAACTCTCCGCTGATAACACTTAACGTCGCAGCTCTCTGTACCAACTCGTACCTCGACCATACCCTATCCAAGTGTTCAAAACGTAAAGTTTCAGCAATGAAGTTGTACTGCGTAGTTGTTAAAAAACAGGCAATAATCTTGCCCATTCACACGCACACGCTCTCCGCGAGGCTAAACAAAAGCTTTATTTTCGCTGGTCGCTACTCATTGACGTGTCGGCCGGGTAGTGCTAAAGATGACTGAAAGCCAGGGGAAAATGCAGAGAGCAAAGTGATATTCAAGTGTCACGTACAAGGAAGTTTTACAGTGAAGCTTCTTTTCTCTTTGGCCTTGAATATGTGCAATCCGTAAATGATACAGAATCCTTCGTGCATAATTCATAATTGTATTTCGGTATGTTTACCATATTTAAACGTGGTACACGAACCATCAGTGCAACTAGAACGAGACACACGCGATCACCACAGTGCCTCCTTCAACCGTCGCTCCGTTTTTCTTTGCGTTTTACGTAAATGTAGTCAACCAATACCAACTTGCCCAATTTTCTGTCTTGATTGAGCGCATTTGGGTATGTCTCGCAATTCTCTGTGCACACACCAGTCGTCCCCATTCGTGCAAGTTTAACAAGTGCGCATCTTAGACGACTAGGCGAAATAGAGACAACTAGCCTATGTTGCGTTTCGCCTGCGACACGCGGTTTTGCCGGCGCGACTGCGGCGGGGCGGCAGACATTTTGGCCCGATCGTCGTCGCCGCAACGCTCCCCGCCAGGTGTTTCCAGGCGTTTCCAGGCATGTTCCGATGCCACGTGTCTTCATGTGCGTGTGTGAGTGTATGTGCCATTGTGCCCGAACCAGGCGATGCGACAGCAGGGGTCATCCTCCCCTTCCAGTCATTGTGCCTGAACCAGGCGATGCGAAAGCAGGGATCACCCTCTCATTCCAGTCATTGTGCCCGACCGGCAGCGCTACGACAGTGTGCGTCACCATTAGCCCATTGTACATTCACGTGCTCGTCTATTGAGGGGTTCCTTCTTGCCCTCAACTGCGAGAGTATAAAAACAGCTGCCCCCGGACGCCAAAGGGAGGGCTCCGATTTCTTCTGTTGAGTAAAGTGCTCTCCCGTCTCTCTTCTTCGGTCAACCTGACCGCCAACTCTTTGCGATGTTAAAATAAACAAGTTGTTTTGTTGTTACCAGTCGACTCATGCTTTGCCGGGACCTTCGGATGCTTCCAGTTGTACCCCAGGCCGCCAGGCCAACGCTACCCTTGGGGCTTGCGACCCAGGTACAACCACGGGCGTCAGCGCCGAGTTCCCAACAACCGATGCCATCGGTGGGATCCAAACACCTAGCAAAACGCTCTCTTAAAATCATTTCTCCCTTCATCCTTGTAACATCACTGCGCAGACTTCTCACAGTCCGCATACACCTGATTTGGTGTGTGAATTTTGGCATAACTTGTGAAGTGAGTTGCGCATAAATATAAGAACAGTATGAGATTAAAATTTTGACGTTTCATATGCAATGACAAGAACATTGCATTATATAGTACACGTTGCAGTGGACGAAAATAAACGCAATTGTGCGCATCCGCGGTGGTTATATAGCTGGTTAGTTAGTTAAATTGGATTTATTGGTGCAAAAGCGACTAAGGCTATGCTGCGCCAGACAAAGGGTGATGAAATATCGTTAGTAAATGCAGGATACCCCGCAATAATTAAAGCTTACTTAAAAAATCTGTTTCGTCTGAAAAGCCGATCACATCAGTTACAGGTATCAGTGCATCATCCCCTAACATCAGCATCGGGTGAAACGGGGTGTATGACTTGTACAATACGCGGAAGTAGTTTCGTCCGTGCATTTCGAGATGTGGACACGCGATTAGAATGTGTATTACTATTAACGGTTCATGGCATTTGTCACATGTTGGTTGTTCCCCCAGACTCAAAAAGTAATTTTGTTTGATTCGCGTGTGGCCTATCTGAGGTCGAGAGAGAATTACTTCGTTAGTTATATAGCATTTAATTTGTCGCTTTAGTAATGCTTCGCTTCATATAGATTCCGACTTGGGCGTGGGATCAGCTTTCTTTTTTTTTTCTTGTCCTGGAGGTAACTCCCGAGGCTCACTCCGTGGGCACAAGTGTTTTCGGTAATTTTGGCGCTGTTACGATATAAGAGCAGGCAGGGACGCCAACTGCTCACTTCGCGACCCTCCGTGTTGTACGGCAGGCGGCTCGCCCTGGGCGTGCTGGTGCAGCTGGTGCCGTGCCTGTCCTGTGTGCAGCTCGTTCTGCTGCGCGCAGTCCAGGTAATGGAGGTCCTGGTGGCCGACAAGAAGGCGGCGAAGCTGGCGGCGCTATGGATGCTCGGAGGTCACGTGGTGCTGTCGGCAGGCTTCGCCTCTGTCACGTGGCTGGCGGGACGGCGACACCTGCTGCTCCTCTCTGCCGTTATGACAGCCATGTGCGTGGCCTTACTGCGTCCGCTCGACCACCTCGCGTTCAGGTGAGAACCGCGCTGGGCAGAGCAGAGCGAGAGGTAGACGGGAAGGCTGGGAAACACGGCTATTTCTCTGCAGAGACGCCATGAGTCGAGCAACGAATGCCAGTATTAAAAGGCAGTGGGCGGTGGTAAAGTAGAGCGTAACAAACTGGTTTGCTCATTGTTTTGGCAGTGAATAAGCTTCAGCTGGTTCTTTCTGTAGTGTGTGTTTTTGCAAGAATGAACGTGGTCGCTCTGGTGACGTTGCGGCTGAGATAGAGGCCGTAGTGGTCGATAACATTTGCTTGTGGTTGAGCAGTCCTAGTCAGAGTCAGTCCAATACCACTATGCGTGCTTGATGAGTTGTTCCCAACAACGGTTTTGAGTATAAGAATACGTCTCAGAATGCGCGTGATAAAAAGGCGCAACACTGGTGTATACTTGGGTGTACTACTCGGCATGGATTGACGAATCTTGGATTGTTATCGCTGCTGCTATTCAAGCTGAAGGTAATGAGTTGGTGGAAAATTTGGAAAGCCTCCATTGCCATTTCTTATTGTTAAGTCCTCTTTAACAACACTGATGATCGCATGTTCGCAAAGATAGTTATCACAAATCTTATCGGTCTTATTATTCTTAGACTGGTCACGGGATTATAAATCTTTCTGTATTTGTTTCATGAAGCGAGCCCATTCATTGGCCAGTCTTTTGAAGGAACGCGCCTGACCAATGCATAAAGATCACTTGCGCCTTTATTGTTGACCATTGGCACTTTGCTCGGTCCCCATTGGGATCGGTATGACTGCGCGTGCCACCGAACACACGAACCTCTGGCCAATCGACGTATACCAAACGCCCGGCGTTGCGCAGCGTCTGGTCCCGGGACGAGCCACCCGGACAGACCAACTGGCCCGGCGTGCGTGCCGTCGGCCTGCTGCTGGCCAGCTACTCCATAGGGCTGTGCCACGTGCCGGCGCTGCTGGTCGCCGAGCTGCTGCCCGGTCGCGTGCGGACCGTGGGCGTGGCGGGCGCCTGGACGGGCCGCTGGCTGCTCGCGTTCGTGTTCGTGCACTTGGACGGCTGGGTGCTCACGGCGGCTCGCTACAGCGGCTCGCTGCCGTTTTGCGCGCTGCTGCTGGCCTGTGCCGTGGCCGTGTTCGCGCTGGCGCCCGAAACCGAAGGCCGGACGCTCATCGCCATCCAGATGGAGCGCTGAACTGTGGACCTTTTTCTTTTTTTCATATTCAAGGGACACCCGCAGTGTCGAAATATAACGTATTTAATTTGAAGAGAACTTTCGTTAGTGTAGCAATAGACTCGACCGCCTGGGGAGCCACTGGCAGTGTTGAATTACGTTCGCGTTTTGATTTTTGTTCAGTGCATTTGTTTGTAGCGAGGAAATCGGTCACTATAGCTGCGTCGTTTTGATCCCCAAGCCAAAGAGAAATGCGCGTGGCCTGAAGGCAATAGTGCCGTGCGCTGTGATTGTATACATGCTGTGGTTGTATACGTACGACATTGTCAGCGTGAAGTTTTGTTCGTTATTACCGACATCGATTACAATTTTCTTCGCATCTAATTATCAAACTTCGGTGTGTGTACCGGTCGCAAAAACAGCGATAACCTGATTAATGGCGTTTAGGTAGTACTACTTCCTTTTTGGGGGTGCTATGTTTATTAGGAAACATCCTTTGCGTGTTATTGTTTGTAACTACAACTAGTTTTACGAATGTCTAGCATGACTTAAGCAGAGATTCTACAGTATGCAAAGCTTTTCTTTTTACTTTCTGATGTTCAACCCAGAGCACTCTTGTTACTGCTTTCATAATTGACATACGTGGTAAAGAGCAGAATCAAGTCCTTCCGCAAACTCAACATCAACGTCTTCTAAATTGATCGTTGGAGAGAGCGAAGCCTTTTTTTTAGACCCTTGTCTAAATAACGTGGTTCACGACGTACCGAAATATTTCATGGCCCGCAAAGTTTGGCAACACCGACAATTCATCATTCAGAACATACTGCTGATGAGACTCACCATCTGGTGCAGGGTGCTACGCGCTATGAAATATCTACTGAACCTATTTAGTTTCCTAGGAAGTATTTTGTTATTTATTTGATTTTGCCTTTTCCGGTGAATCACTTGAGAAGGACGTTACTGCGAGAGGAAATTGTAATGCTAACTTGAATGATTATTCAAGTTGCGGAAATAGCTTTTTAACTGCATACTTCAAGGCACACGTTTAAATAGCACCGTTACGAGCTCGAGAGTAAATGAACCATATGCACTAAACGGACACAAGGAAAAGCTTCGCCTTCGAAATACACGTACGTCTACATATGTGTTGCATCATAGGTTAGTGTTCCAGACTCGATAAAAGACAAAGTGACACGAAATCTGTGACAACGCTAAAGCGGAACTCATGATAACCATTCGCATGACGTACCATTCCCAGTCACGCAATTGGAATAACGTTTATATAAGCAGTACTAATAGTGCGCCCTTACTACAACGCGACTATGCGCGTTCAGTAACGGTTGTCCCCGTCTGTCCCTGCAAGCGGGAAAATTATCCTACGCAGTCGTTCGAGTTTTAGGTGTTATGGTAAAATTTGTAGTTCTCCACTCCGCCAGACGCGTGAGTCAGGTATAAATCCTCTAAAATGTACACGTCGACAGGAGAACCTACATGAAGGATTTTGACGGGCGGGAATTCTCGCACTTCAGTTTGGACGGGGGCTTACCGTGTGTCGACGCTTCAAGTACGCGGGAGCTCGGGGAGCGAGCGTCAGGCAACCTACAGTGCGGTGTCGCAAATATTGAAAGCTAAGTAGCTGGATGATATTCCTCGGCAATGTCCGCTTGATGACGTAGCCCATCTGTTTTTCAAATTGAACAGTACCTTTCAGATTTAATTTCATTTACAAACGCGATTTTATAATGCCATTAGCAATCTTTGCCTACTTTAGTCAGTTGAATCTGTGTCTGTTTTTCTTTCTTTCTTTCTTTCTTTCTTTCTTTCTTTCTTTCTTTCTTTCTTTCTTTCTTTCTTTCTTTCTTTGTCTGTCTGTCTGTCTGTCTGTCTGTCTGTCTGTCTGTCTGTCTGTCTGTCTGTCTGTCTGTCTGTCTGTCTGTATCCGTTCGTCTACGAGGTATGTGGTCGTGATCCTCATTCCGCCATGGTCGTTATATCGTCGCCATTCCATGTTTTTGTCATCTGACTCTCGTCTGGCAATGGTCATCACGTCATCGTTCGTCAAAGAGTCGTTGTCATACCTATGTCGTCATGACATCGTCATCGCGCTGTGGTCGTACCATCACTGAGTAGACCATAGATATGATCGCTTGGCGCAAACAAGGAAGGACGGGAGGGACCAAGCAGAGTGCCAACTTTCGACTATTTATTCTGTATTGTATACCATTCAATGTATACACGCAAACGAATGCGCAACATACAGGACAGCTTCAATCGCGCAACCCTCTAATAACAACCGGCTATCAGAAAAACTTTCTTTCTGCATGCAAAAGTGAAGCTGGGGTGCTATGCAGGATGCGCCGAGTTTGGCGAAACTCGGGATCTTCACGAGCTCTGGCGACACCCCAAGATGAAAGCACAAATGGTACCGAGACACAGTTTATCTTTCGACAAGCCTCCAGTTTCATTGGTTTATCTAGATTCACTCTGGGTGGCTATCATTCCTTGGGCGTTGCCTTCTGGGCGGTCGACAAACTGGGGCTCACGTGATCATACCGTCGGTGCATGGTCGCGCCTTCTTTCACTTGTTTGTCGTTCCACCGAGTGCAATACACGCACAAGCGAGTTATAAAACAAATGCATTTAATACAATATTATTAGTTAGTTTGACGTGGTTTAAAAGCATTTTAAAGCTTACAAGATGTACACTGAATGTGTATTCGACTAATTTGTAATTTAGTACGCTTCGCATTATACCACGAGGGAACGCTGTGGTGGCGTCATCACATACATTCATCGGGCGAGCATGGCGGCTAAACATCGAAGAGGCCCAGTGTAAACAAACTCGTACAACGAGCTTGCAGTGCGCGACGTAGTGATCAGGCTCGACAATGACCACTATTTCTTGGATAGTTCTGTTCTTCCGTGAGCAATCTTTCCGTGCACCCCGAAAGACTGCGAATAGCTTAGGCGATTTTACAGATCGCAACGCGTACCTACTGTTCACGGCACAATCCTGAACAAACAACTTATCCGGTGCTGCTTCTGTGAGTGCGCTGAGTTCCTCCACTCTGCGTGACTGCGAGCGTCACGAATATTGCATAGTGTGTGCAAAAGGAAGACAGCCGATATAGCTACGATGCGACAAGGAGGTGGTGCCGACGATGGATCTCGCAACCAACACAGTGACGGAGGCATCGACAAACTGCGGATAAGTATATTTCTACTGTTTCATATTTAGCATAATAATAGAGCACGGATTAAGTCACTTTCGTAGTAACGAACTAAATGTCCAGCAGTTTAAAAAAGGCATTGAGAGCCAATGAGTGTTTGTGCTTTTACATGTACGTGGGCCCGCGAAAATATGGAAAAGATAAAGGTAACCTTCACTAACTCAGTGATATAACAGAAATTCATCAGTGACATTCAACCCGCAGAATCTATGGAAGAGTATCTTTATCCAGGTAAAATATCAATAGCAGGCAGGTACTGATATAAAGCAGGAAACTTATACAAAAATTTCATGGGTTGAACAACACATGGGAGGCATTCCCGCATCGTGATCGCCACGTTACCGATATCCTTGAAAAATGTTTAGAATCGTTGCATTCTACCGGTTATGCAATATGGGACATAAACCTGAAGGTTAACAAAGAAACTTGAGAAGTCGAGGACTGTGCAGAAAGTGAAGTAACAAAAATTGTTGGAGATAGCATTAAGGCAGGAAGACAGTGGCGTAGTAAACCATGGCAACTGATATGCTAGTTGAGATTAAGAAAAAAAAATGGAATCGGTGGGCAGGCCATGCACGTCTTCAATCACTTGTTGCCAATTTATAACAGGTGATTACATAAGCGTGACAGAATGGATGTCAAGGAGAGACAACTGCAGCCGAGGATGGTAGAAAATTATGTAATGGGACAAAAATATGATGTTTATATGCATAGGATGCAATCAGCTCGCATAAGACGGGATCGTAGGGAGCGCCATTGATTTTGCAGCGAACAAAAATAGGTTTTGTGGTGCTGACAGTAGAGACTCGTGAAGGTTCGAGGACACCTCAGCTGTTGGCACACTAATAAACATTACAATTGGCTCTGAAAAAAACAACCCGTTATGAAAAATAAAGCAATGTTGTCCCGACAAATTGTTTTATTATGCATACACTAAAGGCCTCCACAGTTAAGGGCAGTTAGTACCCATAGTGCAATGAGCATTTTTATTTGTAAATAATAATTTATATGCGGTTGATTCATTCCAACAATCCACTTTTTTTGCAGCAAAACATTCTGTTGCTGGAGGCACTCAACCGCCTGGTGGCAGTAGGCGAGCGCCAGGCACGTGCTCTTGAGAGTGTGGCAAGGTCCAGAGGGCTGCTCTGCAACAGTAGGATCAGTGCACTCACTGCTTTCCAGTCGAGACCCCAGAACACACCTTATAAAGGAGCTTTCAGTTTATTATTTTGTTTATTATTCAAGAACATGAATAAAATTATTGCAGTAAACATTGTGCTGTGCATATTGGGACACTTGTAACATGCACTTGATGTCTCTTCAAAATGGGCAAACACGTAAAAACCTGGACCATGTAAATGAAAAAGACAATAATGCAGCATATACGTCATTGTGCTGTTTGTTCTTTCTATGTGCAAGAATAGAGTGGGTGTTGATCAGCCACAAGATGAACGGTGTGTGTATTTCGCACTGAAACGACAGGAAACGGCATGACCTTAATAATGCTATCACCTATAGACTGTGCACATGAATGCAACACTCCCCGATTTAAACATGCCATTACATGCATGTTCGATACCACATATTCTTTAACAATGTCATATATTTGCATGTACTAATTTTCACACAGCTTAAGCCCATGCATAGCTCACTTGTGATGTATCCATTTCATAGGCCAAATAATTGTACACTTTGTCCTTGTGTGTTGTATGAAAAGCGGCATCCTCTAGTCGGATACAACTTCACAAGACGGGAGAGGCCCCACCCAGATGACCAAAGCGCAGCAGCCGATTGCCTCCACGTCTAAAGAAATAGTTCCTCTCCAATGAGCGGGTATTAGTGCATCCAGCGGCACGACGTCAGCGTAGAGTGTGTGCCCATTGGTGCAGGCTTGTGTTCACCTGCCGTTGAAGTGCAGATTCTGCGGCCTCCTAAAGTTGTATCCGACTATAGAATCACGTAATGCCTTGCACTGGTTGCATAGACTTTAGCAACTTGATAGCACACAATGATCAGGAACAGAAATCTATAAAGGCACCCAAGTAAAGCTGGCTGGCCACACTTCCATTATGAGGGGCTGTAAACAGTTCTCGCCAAATATTCCCATGACATCCTTGAAAAAGAGGTGGTGTTTGGCACTTTAGAATCAAAAACAGATTACAGTGAATGTTGTGTACCTCATTAAAACAAACTGAGCTTGGTTATCTGCACAGCATGTAATGAAAGCATGTGCTTCACATAGGAAACAAAAGGCTCTGTCCAGTACAATTGTCGAGTTCGCTGTAGCACCTATTATGTCATTAGTGTCAACATACAAATTTTCAAAGGCCATTCATTTCACCATTATTTTTGTACGTTGGTTCTATCAATTAGCGCTTGTATTACATGAGCAGGTGGATTTGAAAGCAAAGCTTTGTTTGCAAACCTTCAGACTTCCATAATTGTGTAGCAAGGCACTGGCATGGTGTCGAATAGCTCACACTTCCTCGGTCCTGCTCCAAAGAGGCCCAATGCTCTATTTGAAGTTGGATCGCGCCACAATTCGACGGCACACAAAGAAGAGTAACACACACAGCAGAGCGTTCTGCTGTGTGTATTTCCCTTCCTCGGTCCTGCACCAAAGAGGCCCAATGCTCTATTTGAAGTTGGATCGCGCAACAATTCGACGGCACACAAAGAAGAGTAACACACACAGCAGAGCGTTCTGCTGTGTGTATTTCTCTTCTTTGTGTCCCGTCGAATTGTGGTGCAATTCAGCTTCAAGCTTCTATACCGATACAACGAGTCTTCAACCTCACCAATGATCTAGTTATTAAGCCACAATGGCGCACATCTTTGATATGTCCCAACACGAATTAACTCTCCAACAAATCACCACAAGCATAAAATTTTGCTGCACAGGTGTATGCACGTGCCATATTCTGTACCACTTAACTCGCAAGAATCAAAGGGGCAAGCATTAACCAGCCTTACTGCTGCCGTTACCATCATCATCATGACACCAATAGAAAGACAGTGCTGCGTTTCAGTAAAGGGAGTGCCGGAGGGAAAGGCGTGATAGCGAGGCTTGAGGCTTACAATAAAAATAGCATTTACAAGACATGTTCAATGCCAAAATATGCTGCATATCGCTCATCCTACTTTGGCATTGCGGCAAGCTTTTACACATTTGAGCATGTCAAAGTTTGTGTAATCATTGCTCTAAAGCTGTACAAAAGGTCTATTCGCTCTGCAATCTTTATTTTTATCATGGTGGGTTAAAGACCCACTTTTCATTGGCATCTGCACCACATTTCTCCCGATATGTAATTCTGCCTTGGTGGTTCACGACATCTTCACGCACACTGAGTTCTGCAGAGCATTGGATCTGCATTGTTCTACTGCTGAAGAATTAGAGCCCCATTATGAGACGAAAATATATTATTTGTCCATACAGAATAACGCTGACCCCCCCCCCCCCCCCCCCCCAAAAAAGAAAGAATATACACTGAACCACTGGCACATGCACCAACAGTGAACACAGCAAACACTCTGAAGTATTTTTTTCATGCAAGCCAGCACACTAAGATTCTCAATGCATTTTCATTTTGCCATAAATGCATAGGCACAACAGGCTTGGCGCGACATCCACATCTCGCACTGCAACGAATTGTGCAATGCTTTGCTGTTTCATAGTGCGGCCAATACATGACGCATGACCAAAATTCAGAATTATGCATACTAAGTAATTTGTGCTACGTACTAAGTAATCTCATAAAAAAAACCAAGTTCATTGTGAGATTAGCATTCACAGGGTACTTCACACAATTTGTGATATCCATTTATCTATTTATACTTCATTAACCTCCTTCCCCAATAAGTGAGCCATATGGAAGGCACCCTGATAGACAAGTAGAACAATCGGTAAAATGTCAGCAACCAGCGAAAAAGTCAGTATCATAGGCTGCCGCATGTGTGACGTCGGTAACACAAAATTTAAGTCGGCTACACAGAAGTGACAAATTTGGCAATATGGTGCGCCTAGACATTGCTTCAATGCTAATCACAGTAACGCTGACATTGAAGGCACCTTAATTCCTACGTACGTTCCGTCGACATACCCGACTACGTTCGTAATGTTTCCGCGAAGTAAGAAGCGTTCTTTTATAAATGCCCGCTCAGCCGCAGTCTTCGGGAAAGCCAGCCACCGCTTCAGCACTGCCGCATCAATAAGCGCATCAGACATCGGTGACACAGAGGCTCACAGTAGTTTGATGACGTCCAATGTAACGCTCGGCGCCGACGCTTCCCTGAAAACTCCCAGTCCCGTAGAAACGGAGGGCGCAGAGGACTTGCTCTTCAACGGTGAGCGAATGAAGCCCGCCACGCTGTCTCCACAGACGAGGGTCTTCGCCTAGCTCGTCACACAGCCAGCACACTGATGTCTTCGACAGGCCGAAATCACGCTGAAACTCCACGGCGGTCATATACGCGAACGGGTCCAGACGGTCATACTGACTCTTGCTGCCGCTGGCTGCAATAACACAGGCTGCTGCTGCCGCCGCCATGTTCCCGAGTTGAACTCGGAGGGGGTTTCGCGATGTACGAGTTTAGCACGAGTTCGCCTGTCAATCAAAGCCAGAGGTCACGCCCCGCGCGAGGCACGTAACTCCTGTGCGCGCACCCACCACGGTTGGGCCACGCCCAACTTATCTTTCGGCAACAGCGACGCGGTGCCGAGCTGGGAGGCATCAACAATATTCACCACCGACATAAAACACGCACAACACACTGTCATCGGTGATGTACTGCGCACTACTATCAAAAACAAAGCGTTGACTGTCGCTGGCTTATGCATATATCTCCTCGGGCTGAGAGGGCCCCACAGCACGGTTTCATTGCCTACATTGTGGCGACGTAGCGCACAGTAACCAATTATCGGCACGTCACTGTAGCTGCTTGCAAGGCGTCGATGTGCCGAGGGTGACGACGATGCTGAGGAGTGCGTATCGCAGCAGACGTTAGAGATGGCTGCTCTGTCATCGGTGATGTATCGGAGCCACAACGTCGTAAACACGATCAGCGTCCGAGAATCGCTCGCTCTTCTAGAACCAGTGCAATGGCATTTCTTCATCACAAGCACTGCGCACTCAACAGTTCCAACACCTTCCTCAGTTCGAAGTCTCATTTCATAACCGCACACAAGAGCCCTCACCTGCCAAAATGCGATTGCTGCGGTGTCGTTACGATATTCTTCTGCGATCGCTGCTGGCTCCAGCATAAGTAATCCGCAAGCACCTTGGTGCGCACAAAACACTCAACTACTGCGTACATGCGCTCAGAGGCACTTTCACTGGGCAAGCGATGACAAGCGATGAATTGTGTCGATGGGAAGCACGCACTTCTTCGCAATGCATCGCCGAGGCTTCGCGCACAAAAATAAACTGGTACATTTTCACTAAACTGCGTCACTACGGGCACTACGGACCGCCATTTTGCATCGACAGCCGTTGCTCACGCATTTATGACTAGTGTGTCGTTTTTAGTTGGTAAAGTGGAGGCCTTAAGGCGCCTGCGATGAACAGCCGTACTACGGCGCTGCGTTTCTATTCCCCTAATAGAGAAAGAGCGGTGATGACTGACATTATTGAGAATAGCACTGTAGCGCCCCTAGGCGACTTCTCACCGTATGAACTGCCTCGTGCGTGCGACCCGCTTCAATGTATCCGCTTCTAAGCTTTCGCCTCACTGTCGCCACTCGCGGCAAGAAGTGCAAAATTTAATAATTTGCTCGATCTCCGTTTGTCATCACAAATTTCTAGCATTCAAAACGAAAAACAGACACTTAAAGAAATAAAAATGTTCGTTATTTTATTTGTTGTATTTTAACGTATTCGTTTGAGCGAAAGCGTAGGTGCAAGAATGCGCCGCATGTACCCTGTTCGCATTCGATCGAGGATAGAAAGATAGTCGCCGAAAGAGGAGGCACGCCCTTGATGCGCCCGGGAAAGGCGTGGCAAGCGGCTCACGGCAAGTGTGCAGACAGACAGCGGCACAGTCACAGTATTGCTAAGTTGCGATAATCCGTTGATAACAATACGCGGCGCTGGCGCGCTTCGTTGTGCAGCCTTCTGCGCTTGAAACGTGGAAGCAGCGTGCCGCGCAGGGTGCGCTCATGTTGTCATACGCGGCTTTTTGTCTACATAATTTCTTGCCTGTAGCTTTTGCGCGTTCCACGCTATCTCCGTTCACTGACTGCCGTCGAGCAAACTCGGGTAAAACTCGGGTGAACGAGAAACTCGGCGCATCCTGCATAGCACCCCTGGTGTGTCGCTAATACAAGATGAACCTCGCCCTTTAATATGAAACGCCTCTAACAATTCACGTGCCGTGGTGTCCCTGCTTTTGCCAAGAATCCGTATCTTGAGGCAAGACCAGACAACGCGAAAACGAAAAAATCAGAATCGTCACCAAATCCGGCAACGTGATCCCCGAGATCGGCAAAATTAGGATCCTAGGCATGGTCATCGAAAAGCACGGAAGAAACGGCGAAACCATCACCCGTCTCAAGGCAAAAGCAGCCAACGCGATTCGACTCCTCAAACGAGTCACTTCCCGTAAGGCTGGCATGAGAGAGCAGAGCCTAATTAGGCTCGTCCTATCCTTCGTCATCAGCCACGTCGCGTACGTTGCAGCCTACCACAGATGGCTGCAACTCGAACGAAACAAAATCAACGTGCTCATCAGAAGAGCGTACAAGACAGCGCTGGGCCTGTTCGAGTCCACAAGCATGACCCGCTTGTTACAACTCGGGCTACACAATACGCTCGAAGAAATAGCCGAAGCGCAACGGACCTCTCAACTGCAGCGGCTGTCCATGACCAAAGCCGGGAGGAAGATACTGGACGATCTGGGAATTAGACGCTCGAACGAGGTGGAGATGAAGCTCCCCGTCCCCGAAGAGGTCTGACGCCAGACCAGAATCGACCCCATACCGAAGAACATGAATCCCGAGTTCAACAAGGGAAGAAGAGCGGCGAGGGCCAAGGCTCTCACCGACCAGCATGCCAACGACTAACACGCGTGGTACGTGGACGCGGCCGAATACCAACGGAACGCCTTCGCAGCGGTCGTCATAGAGGCGTGAACCGGCTCCACGAGGACGGCAGCGAGCGTGAGAAGCGCCGGAGCGGAACAAGCGGAGGAGGTAGCCATCGCCCTGGCCATCGCCGACGCAGACTGCCACACGGTGCTGAGTGACTCGAGACAGGCGGTGCGAAACTTCGCCAAAGGGCAAATCTGCAGGGAGGCTGAGCGCGTACTGCGAGCGGTAAAACTAGAAGAAGGAAAAGTACGACTCAAGTGGTTCCCGGCGCACGCGGGCGACGCGTTGGAACGCACTGAGAACCATAATGAGACGGCACACGCAGCGGCGCGAGCGCTAACCAACCGCGCCCCGGCGACAGACCGTCCGACGTGGTTCGGAACCAAGGACCGCATGACGGATTACAGTGAAATCACGAAGGCCTACCGCCTGGCTCGCAGGACTCTCCCACCCCCGCACCCGAGACTGAGTCGAGCGGAGGCGGTAGTACTGAGACAGCTCCAGACCGGATCGCTACCGAGCCCGAAACTGATGAATCGCATGTACCCCGAGACATATCCGACAGATATGTGCAGAGTCTGCCGGAGGGAGACCGCAGACTACACGCACATCTTGTGGGACTGCATTAAGTATCCAGAAGACGCTAAATCAAGAACACTCCCACCGCGGCTCGAGGCAGCCGCGAAGAGCTACGACCGAGACGATCAGCTCTGGGCCGTCCAGCAGGTCCTCGAGGCGCTCGAAAGGCACGGCCCCAGCGAGCCGGCAACGGCGAGCGGAGACCCGCGCCGAGTAACGGCAACTTCGAGGATGACGTAGGCCCTCGTCGTGGCGCGCGAGCGCCCAACTGCAGGCATAAATAAAGTTTCTCCAATCCAATCCAGTCCAATATCTTGTCCAGTCGTGGCTCACACGGATGTGAAGTGCAGTGTTTAGGCAAATGTGCTTCATCTTCACCTTTCAGCGACAGCTCACGTTGCCGCGCGCGCTCAGCGCCAAGCGATCATATTTATGGTCTTCTTGTCAATATGAGCCGACTAGCCCGACATGTACGTACTTCTGGTCTTGCCACCACCGACCCTTCAGCAACTTCATCCCATTGTCTTCATGCCATCGCCATCATGCCGCCTTCGTCGTTCCAGCGGCGTCATTTCTTCTTCGTTGTTCTATCCTAATCGTGCTGTCGTCATTCAGACGTAATTACGACGCCGTTGTCATGCCATTGTAGTCATTGCATCTTCACGCAGCCGTCGTCGTGCATTCGTTGTCATGCCGTCGTCGTCATGCGGTCCTGGTCGATCGTCATCAATCCAGCTTTGTCATCCTGTAGTTTTTATGCCGTTGTTATACCATTGTCACGCCACAGTCGTCATAAACTCGTCGTCAACCCGATGTCCTAATGCCGTCGTCGTTACACTGCCGTAATTATACCATGGTCATTATTTCTGATTCTTCATCCCATTGTCGTCATGGCGTCGTCGTTATACCGCTTTCATCCTTCCATCAGCGTTATACCTAATTCTTTGTCATCCCATCCGTCTTTTCTGATTGACACTCTACGGGAGATTGATAAAGAAGCTGGCGGTTAAATCTGGTTTACCATGTAAAAGCTTAAAGTAGAAAGCAAGCGAAGACGCGGCAATTGCGCAAGAGGTAAAAAAAAAGGCACTTGACGCTTTCGAACACTGTAGCAAAACGTTCACGACATTGTGACAATGCTGGCATGAGTTGCGAACACGGTGGTTCTGCTGGAGCAGGGAGTTGCGAGCAAGGTACTGCTGCATGCAGCAGGGAGGCCACTATATTACATAAAAGATAGCTCACTTGGAGTTGAGACCTTCAAGGACCCTCCTCCAGCTCCACTTTTTTTTATGTCCCAGCTATGACGTGATAGACAAGTGCACGAGAGCTCATAGATGCAAGCCGTTGAGCAATTGTTCCTGACCTTCAGTTAGTCCCGCGCACAGACTGACGTCATTCCGATGTTCTACCTTACAGAGGTGTGGAGGTCATTGACACGTGCCGCCTGTTCTGTCGTCGATTCTTTGCCGACCTCATAGTCACGTGATCTTAAGCGAGAGATGACCTGGCGAAAAAGAAAATGAGCTGCGCTGTCGTATATGAATAAAGGAGGGGTTTCATATTTTTATGCTACTTTTCATCTGGGCTATTAAAGGCATTTCGTAGAGCGCAGAAACGTTATAATATGAACTGCTTTGCTTTGTTAGATTGGAGAAAAAGACAAGGAACGCCGTTCCTTGCTCGGCTTTGCCTTGGGTATGTTTACGTCCTAATTCGAACTACTAATAAAGAAATGTTTTCAGAAGTTGTCTTTAATGCGAATGGTTTAAGATATATATATATATTGTATATGCGTTTGTAGCGTAGTGGCAGAATAGATATCTTCAAAGCATATGTGTTCTTGGTCCAATCGCGTTTTCGTTTCCGAGGAGGAAACAAATATCCTGATGCACAGCTCATATGTACTTTGCGCAGCAAAAATGATTACGCTCAGTTGGAGTCTAGGCTAAGCTTGGTAGATTTGCCTAAATAGGAACGGAGCCGACCAATTCAGTGAGATCGCAGCTTCGTTTTCTTACGTAACTACCTAAATTTGGTTTTTCATCTCAGACCAATCAGTTATATTTCTAAAACGATACTAGGTACCGGTTTCGTGCTGAAATGATCTCGAGAGCACCACTGAGGTCAGATTCTAAGAGCGACAAAGCAGAAGTGCACACTTTTATTATATTGCTCGCGAAAGTCACGTTCAGTAATTTCGCAAGCAAAATCAGTGCTCTGTTAGGCACGAGTACAGCAACCGCCGCCCTCGGCATTGCCTCGGGGGACATCGTAGCTCAGAAGTTGCGTGCCTTGTCGAGGTTATCGCAGCGAGTGTCACCTCTCCAGTGAATGGGAACATCCCCAGGAGGAGACGGAAGGCCTCCACCAGTCCAGAAAGACTCCTTCGGGGATGTGACGCTGTGTGGCTAGTCTTCGTGCGCTCGGTTGATGTAGGCGTAGAAATAGCACAGCGCGAGCAGGGACGTAGCCGTCAGCGCCAGGAGCAGCGTCAGTGGCAAGTGCAGCGGAATCAGCATGCGCACCGTAAACTCCAGGAGATGGAGCGGCGGGAGCTGCACGGACTGCGGCTCGCTGCTGACGGGAGGCAGCGCGACAGCTAAAGCCGGTTCCGCTGCCGGCTCGCGCATGCTGGTGTCCTGCGTTTATGCAAATTGGGTCATTCATTTATTGCTACTCTGCTGTCAAAGAAAATTGACGTCAAGTGCAATCAAATAACAGTGTTCGTAGTCCTTCGCTGTTCGTTTCTGTTTCGCGAAGACTATTATTATTATTTCAAGTAGACGACATTGTGTCTTGCATTTTTATTTCAAATAATACTATCGCAGAATATTTCTATTCGGTGTAATCGCATGCGTTGGGCTGCTGAGCGTGAGGTCGTGGGCTCAAACGCAAGGACGTTCGCCTGCTGCTGCTTGGGTTGCGCGCCAAATAAACATCGGAGGGCAAAACAAATCCGGAGTCTTTCGGTATACGGAGTCCCTCGTTAGCCTCCGTGCGCGTTGCTGGGTTAAAACCCACTTGTTTATGTAGCTTCTTCGGACCATAAACGCATCGAACTAGATCAATAAATAGTTATTTATTTGCAGTTGCCCAAGCCGCAAGGTATACATGACAAAATGACGGATGACTATAAGAAGTTAACGTAGGTATAAATAAAAAAAGAAACCAAAAGAAACGACAACGTCACAGGCATGAGAATAAAAACAAATGGGATCACGGAATTAACCACAAAGTCATTTGATTTAACGATATCGGAGAGAATATAATGATTCTGATCAATCGACTCTTCTGCGATAGAAACTTTATATGCGATATTTGCGAAATTGGAGCAAGTGAGCGTTCATGGTTTAAAAAAAAATTACGGGGATATTTATTCAGATGTAGGGAACAATAACTTGCGGGAACTGGGAAATTCGCGTATACATGAACGGCACTAGCGCTAAGGTTTCTCGGGTTGTCGTTCTACGCAAATTTGTTAGCTCGGGCTTTTATATCTTCTCACAACAGTTACGAGAGCGATGGTTCTTTCTAGCTACCTACAATATGCACTTGTAAGTGAAACAGCTTCGTAGAAAGCAACTTTATTGTCTACGTTCAAATATACGAAGAAAGTTGACGTAGCCATCACAAAGCTGACAAAAACAAAAACTGAGTCCACTACGAAGGAGGCAATTGTAAAGACGCTTCATACGTGTTTTGTCTTGATAATAAGTTTTTGTTCATCTTAAACTTGACAGATTTGAAGGATAGCACTTCGTTGTGCTTATATGAGTGCTGCCATTTTTGAAAGAGAGACCACGGGCGGGATAAAGGCGTAATTCCATTCCAACTGTTTTATTTTTCGTGCTTTCCCAGCGGCGCGAGCGCTTCTCCACCTACGTATCATTGCGATCGGCCGGTTCTAAGCAATAAATGATAACGAAATAGATATCTGAGATCAAGCGAGATGGCTGCTTGCGTCATAATAGTCCAGACCATCATATTCTAAACATTCATCTCAAATTCCATAAGTTTCGTTTGGATGAATAAGCCAGTGACACACAACGGTAAATGTGTGTTTCAAATATATGACCCAGGAGTAAGAAAGTGACAAAAACACGTAATTATTAACGCACGAGAACTACACAGTAAAGAAAATGCGACGGATTTGAAAACTGTAGACTTGAAAGTTCCTTGCCACAGGAAACCAGAGGAGCTGCTACAAGCATTATGGATGCTAAGGAGAAATAGGAAGTCCAGCGACATCTGTTTCGATAATTATAGAATTGCCGTTGGATCAGCTCTTAGTTGGAGCTGGAGTTGGACCAGAAAGCTTCCCCGCAGCGAATGACGCGTGCGGCGACGTGTCTTCGAACTCCTGCACCCGCTTCCCGGGACGTGAGAATTTCGTCAAGGTCTGCTCGACGCTAAATAATTGTTTATTAACAAAGAAAAAACCACATCATTCGAAAGCAGGCAAAATTTCGACAAGTTGTCAGACTGACTTCTTCGGACTTTTCTATTGCAGTGAAAGCAACTAGAGAAGTCGTGGGAACATTACCGACATTGTAACTTGGACGCCAAACTTGAAAGAGATAAACAGAGGGGTGTGACTTTCATTTTTGTTTATTATTCAACCCACTTCATCCGCAAAAAGGGACAGTTGTAAGGAACAGACCTAGATAAAGGTGCTCCTGTACGGAAATATAGCTCGTTAAATTCAGAAGCTCCGTATACTTCACCAAGCTTTACTTCAGCTGAGCCTTAGTGTGTCTTTTCTCTATGGTACAAAGCGAAAACCTAACCGAAGGAACAGAAATTAAAACAGAAACTATGGTGTCTTCTCGCAAAGGCTTAACACCGTGCGCATTGCGATGGCGCCGGGGCCAGGATGAGAGATCGAATTAGCTTAAGTTCGCCGTTTTTAGATAATTGATAAATGCGATGGTTCGCGGATGATGCGTGACCGTTTATGGAATTTGCGGCAATTCTTTCCTCTCCTATTCCTTAGCTCGATTTTTTTTGTTTGCAAAATGCGAATAAAGCTACTCAAAAACAAGACCGAAGATGTGCTAGAGCTCTTTAAAATTCCAATATGTGGATTTCAACGAGCAATATTAGATCTGGATAACAGACACGTCTATACATTAGTGGAGCGAAAAGGGGAGGCTCAATATACTCGCTTATGTTGACGTTTCGTAAAGATTATTTTTGTTATGCGATGCTAAGCGCGCCTTGATGCGCGTGCATCGTCATTTCAATGCAACATCAACATTTTCAAGGACAAAAGATAAAATTATGGGGTTTTACGTGGCAAAACCACTTTCTGATTATGAGGCACGCCGTAGTGGAGGACACCGGAAATTTAGGCCACCTGGGGTTCTTTAACGTGCACCTAAATCTAAATACACGGGCGTTTTCGCCCCCATCGAAATGCGGCCGCCGTGGCCGGGATTCGATCCCGCGACTTCGTGCTCAGCAGCCTAACACCATAGCCACTGAGCAACCACGGCGGGTATTTTCAAGGACAGGAACCGCAAATACTTGTTAAACATTGCTAAGGCGTAAGGCTCAATCTCACCGTCGACTTGAGAAGGTCGCGCGACCATTTGCTAGTGGCGGCCAAAAATCGACTGCAGGCAACCGATGCTCACACCGGCAAGTCGCATTCCCGGAGATTATCGTTGTCAGCGACAACTCTGTAGCGATCTACTTTGCTGGTTTCACGTTCCCGCGACAGCCATGGATTTTAATTCGATCGAAGAGGAAGACGCGCTCATTGTAAATGGTTTATTTCATCATCAGTTCAAGCATACACATCCAGTGGTACAGCGGGAAGGGGTGGCGAAAAGGCAACTGAATGCCTGACAATGCGCCGGTCCTGATGTGCCCTGCCACGCTAGCCGTGTCAGTTGTGGCAGCGCTGAAGCCTCTGAAGAAAAAAGCGACGCCAGAGCGTGCGCCCGTGCCTACGTTCGCGATATGATTGGCCGCGCTAGCCGCCTCCGGCTTGAACTCCACGCGCATGCCGAGGACCATTATCGAGAGTAAATTTGTAATTTGTAGTTCGCGCTGCACATAGTCATCGGTGCATAATTCTTTGTGCATTCTTTTGCTGATGTTTAGCTTCCTGCGAATACTACCGCGTACATTAGACACGTTGCTAGGAGTGCTGCACCCCAGCATCACGAGGCAAGACGCTATAGTTACATAATGTGCCATGGTGGTGTGCACATTGTAGTTACATTCCTGTAGTCTGACACAGTGGCTTGGACTTTGTATTTGATGCGACGCAGGAGGACGTGGATGAAAATACATGCTAACATAACTTTCGGCACGCCGCTGATTGGTTTAGCAGTATTGGTACCATGGTCGCGCGACTGGAAAATTTCGCACCAAGCGACTGGCCCAAAATAGTCGCTTTTCGATAAAGCGACCATTTGCGACCATTTGCGACTGGTCGCTTTGCGACCAACTTGGTCACGCGACCGCTTTCAATCGCCAGCGTGAATGAGCCAGTACGATTCCGCTAATTAACGGCTAGAAAAAAACAAAGGTTAACATGGAAGGCGATAAAAGAACTTCCTATCTTAGAAATGCGTGATTGCCCCGATAAGATCAAATGAAATAAAAGGAAAGATCAGCTAGATATGTCGAAAAGTTATCTAAAATAGCACAGCCAATGTCAAAATTCTGCTGTTTCGCTGACGACGTTTTGTTGCCCTCAATGGAATTTCCATTGATATTCAAATATTATCACAAATGCTATTTTTTTTTCTAGAGTATACCTGGTGTTCGGTGCCATCAGTCTTTGGCTGGACCCCTTCGGCGGCAGTCCGTCGTCGCAGTGTGCTCTCTGTCATGCTGCCAGGATCCTTCTGGCGGTTCCTGGACAACGGTTCGTCCTTCTGGGATGGGCTGTTGGGCAGGTTCGCCATACTCGAGTCCGGCTCGGTGGGCACTCTCGACTGCTTCCGGACGT
Source organism: Dermacentor variabilis (assembly GCF_050947875.1). Lineage (NCBI taxonomy): Eukaryota > Metazoa > Arthropoda > Arachnida > Ixodida > Ixodidae > Dermacentor > Dermacentor variabilis. Next base: position 87,304,676 of record NC_134570.1, on the reverse strand, counting down.
CGGCGTTGGCCAATTGAGCGTACAAGAACGGGTAATTGCACGACATACGCGTAATACAGCGTCGATACGATATCAATGTAACACCGAGTATATAGTCCTCCGATTTGCCAGTCTCCAGGTCTCCCTTCCCATTAAGTTCGACTAACTTTGTGTCACTGATGAGAATTCGGTGCTCTCTGAAAGCTGATGGTGCTTTGGAAATAAATGTTTCGCTCTTGTTCTCGCGGTGCAATCGAAACGACTGCGGCCTATTAGAGAACTCAATATACCGTCATCATCGTCTTCGCCGTCATCGTTATCTTCATTGTAATATTACTCCCCATATATACGACCACAAAATGTCACTTCGTAGAAGTTGAATCCTATTGTGCGGTGATGGCTAAGCTGGGGCATACAGTACGACGAAGACCACTGTTAATAGGTCGTTCTCCTAGGTAGGAGTAAAATACGTGGTACGCTAGAAGCGCGACGAGCTAAGAAAAAAGGAACTCAGAATTTGTTGGTGCGAATAATGTTAGTCGAGGTGTTTTGGGAACGTTTGGGGATTATCAGATATGTGATATGCTTTAGCCGCAGAAACAACCTACCTGATACTACTCAGCTGAGCTATAGAAAAATTGAAATTTCTGATTTAATCCGCGCTGTGGCAGTAGTGTGTTCATGATCCCAGAAAACTGCCAGTCGCGCATTTTTGACAGCCTAGTTAGCCAAGTAAATGTAAGTATTGTGTCCCATAGTATGCTATAGGCGCATGTTCTTAATGTGTTTATGTGTAAGTAACGTGCCCCTTTCCTCATCCAGCTAAAGTACGCAACTGTCTTGTTATACTGCATTTCTTATTATATTTTCTTCTCTGAATTCAGAATTGCTTTTTCAATTGTAACCTCACTCTCCTCCTTAAGTCTTCATCGATTGAGGGTACTTAAATAAATAAATAAATATTTAGCAGTAAAGTTTACCAAACATCTTAAGCTTACAGCAAACCTGTTGCCAGCTAGATATCACTATATTTATAGGCTGTTTTACCCTGCGCAGCTCCGTAGGTCGCGTGGGTACTCACACACACACACACACACACACACACACACACACACACACACACACACACACACACACACACACACACACACACACACACACACACACACACACACACACACACACACACACACACACACACACACACACACACACACACACACACACACACACACACACACACACACACACACACACACACACACACACACACACACACACACACACACACACACACACACACACACACACACACACACACACACACACACACACACACACACACACACACACACACACACACACACACACACACACACACACACACACACACACACACACACACACACACACACACACACACACACACACACACACACACACACACACACACACACACACACACACACACACACACACACACACACACACACACACACACACACACACACACACACACACACACACACACACACACACACACACACACACACACACACACACACACACACACACACACACACACACACACACACACACACACACACACACACACACACACACACACACACACACACACACACACACACACACACACACACACACACACACACACACACACACACACACACACACACACACACACACACACACACACACACACACACACACACACACACACACACACACACACACACACACACACACACACACACACACACACACACACACACACACACACACACACACACACACACACACACACACACACACACACACACACACACACACACACACACACACACACACACACACACACACACACACACACACACACACACACACACACACACACACACACACACACACACACACACACACACACACACACACACACACACACACACACACACACACACACACACACACACACACACACACACACACACACACACACACACACACACACACACACACACACACACACACACACACACACACACACACACACACACACACACACACACACACACACACACACACACACACACACACACACACACACACACACACACACACACACACACACACACACACACACACACACACACACACACACACACACACACACACACACACACACACACACACACACACACACACACACACACACACACACACACACACACACACACGGTATCCGCCGCTCTCTACAGCCGTATATACTGCAAATTAGATTGCGTATTTAGAATTATAGACGCTACAGCGAAGAGAAATTCGGCTGGGTGAGAACGTCCGCGTACACGCCAGTGAGTTAGGAAAAACGAAAGTGAGGAAGAGACGCACAGCGCCGCATACTTTCAACGTAACGTTTACATCGCCGGTAGACATGTTTTAGAGCGCAGCTCTTTGGCGTCCGTTCCTGGGTTTCGCGTCGTCGTCGGCGTTGTCGTCGGCGTTGTCGTCGGCCTCGTAACCAGCTCCGCCCCCCTTTCATCCCCCCAGCGCTAGCAGCGACCGACTGATACCGCTGGATGCCGCTGACGCCGCTAGAGAGTCAAGATAACGTGACTGCATAGAACACCGTCGCCGCCATGCAGAAAGAGTATCAGTCAAAGGCATCAGTCAGTCGCTGCTATCTCTTCCCTCCTCCCTTTATCGTGTTGTCCGCTTGCTGCGCGCGCTTCTGCCCCCATCGTTTGCCGCTGGGTGTACACGCCGCCCCCCTCCGCTTCCGCTTACTGCTGGTTGCTCTCGACGGCGGCGATGAGCCTCCGCTTCGGCGGCGCGAACTGCAGGGTCTTCTCGGCGGCGGCGATGAGCTTCTGCTTCAGCCTCGCTTACTGCTGGTTGCTCTCGACGGCGGCAATGAGCCTCCGCTTCGGCGGCGCGAACGGCAGGGTCTTCTCGGCGGCGGCGCTTAGCCTCTGCTTCCCCCACGGCTGTGACAACCTCGCGAGGCACTTTTATAGATCTCGTCTTTGAGAATCAGGCATTGGTGTACCAAGTCGAACATATATCAGTCTATTTCTCCGACCACAAAGCTTCCTTCATGGTTGTCAAGAACTGTTAGTGGAGTCTTTGTTAAAGGAATACGTGTGAAAAATAAAAAAAAAATTCTGTGATAGCGCATACATGTGTTGCTCGATTTCTTTGCCTCAATCTATCCAAAAGGTGAAACAGCTTATTTGCTGCGCTCAAATTTCGCATTAGGAAGTAACGTAATCGTCGGTAATTTTTATACTGAACGCCGCAACAAAGCAAGTAAAACCACGCCCTTTCCCATGTCGCTAGCGTGCAGAGACTCTGCGTTTTAAAAAAAAAGCTTCAGGTCTTTTTCCTGCCTAGAAAAAGAGTATACACATTTTTCTACCGACAACTAAACCTTTGCTTGAAATAATAGCCTTGTGTGCGTCTCTTCTTCGTGGCTCTATTTGTCATATTTCAGTGCTGTTCCACCGTAAAGGTGATTGATTTCATTGATTTGACTCATTCTTGGGGTCTAGCGCCCGAATGTAACTCTGGGGCTATATGAGGCATACCGTACAGTGATGGGCTCCGGATTAATGTTAACCCTCAGTGGCTATGGTGTTGGGCTGCTGAGCACGAGGTCGTGGGATCGAATCCCGGCCACCGCGGCCGCATTTCGATGGGGGCGAAATGCGAAAACACCCGTGTACTTAGATTTAGGTGCACGTTAAGGAACCCCAGGTGGTCAAAATTTCCGGAGTCCTCCACTACGGCGTGCCTCATAATCAGAAAGTGGCTTTGGCACGTAAAACCCTGTAATTTAATTTTTTAATTAATGTTGACCACCACGGGGGACTTTCACGCCCACCCAACTCTAAGTACACGATTGTTCGCACCTTTAGCCTCCACCGAAATGACCATCGCTGCGGCTAATAGTCGGACCATCGGTCTAGAGATCAGCAGCACCGATAACAACAACGATAACGATAACCTGCAACGATAACAACAAACAGGAGCAACGCGAACGCATGTTCGCTATCCTCGCTTAAATTCTAACCTCGCGTATCTCCTGGAAAACCATCCATCTCTATTTAAATGTAGCTGTGTTTGGTTTATTATTATATCTTTAAGCGCAATGACAGCCGCCTCGATGGCCTATTGGCTATGGAGTTGAGCTGCTAAGCACGAGGTCATGGGTTCGATTCCTAGTCATGGAGGCTATGTTTCGATGGCGACGAAATGAACAAAAAGAAATACTCCTGCTTTATGTGCACGTTGAACTCCAGGCGGTCTAAATTTATCGGGAGTCCCTCACCACGGCGTGCCTCGTAATGTTTTCGGGGTTTTGAGACGTAAAATTTCAGAATCTAGTATAACCCTGTAAGGATATGTAGTGCAGAAAGCTTTTCTTTACAGACTTTGCATACGTTCTCCCAAGTGTGTGCGCGCTTGTAGTTTTATCTGTTCGCCATTGTGCATTTTTTATATTAAGTTCAAATGTACGACAGATTACTCATTTCCGTTCTGCCGCCACAGCGTGTGTGCAATTGTTGTTACATGTGGGAGGGCTCCGTCAGGGGTTGCAAGTCAACTGCAGTAAATGTTTGCAAGTCAATTCAATCAACTCACGCCAGGAGTCAAACTCGCCGAAGCAACGCCGGCCTCTCGGCTGCCAGGCTTGCTGGCAGCCTCGGCACCGCTTAACTCGACGACACTCGGCAGTGTGTCACTGTCGGTGACGCCCCGCTCCCGGTTCCCACGACGGGTGGCTTCGTTCACCACCAGTAGATGTGCCTCATTGGGAATCGACGTGATAAGACGGAGAACATCTTGGTGGCTGGCACCCTCCACTTTGGCCCCGTTTACCTGCGTTACGAGTGCGGCTCTGAAACAGGTGCCTGTGACGAGCCGCAAAAGCCCAACGTGGCCCGCGGCTGAAGCTCGGCAGCTCGAACCAGAAGCTGTGCTGGAAAATGGTGTTTACAGTACGTTGTAGTCGCTCAGATTGGCAAACACGTGCAGTCATTTTTTTATATATTAACATGGCTACGAAGTTTTCTTGTCTTGAAAAGTACACTATTACAATAAATATACTCACGCTTGCTGTTTGTCCTCACTCACTAATTTTGAAAAAAAAATTAAGTTACGGGGTTTTACGTGCCAAAACCACTTTCTGATTACGAGGCATGCCGTAGTGGAGGACTCCGGAAATTTTGACCACCTGGGGTTCTTTAACGTGCACCTAAATCTAAGCACACGGGTGTTTTCGCATTTCGCCCCCATCGAAATGCGGCCGCCGTGGCCGGGATTCGATCCTGCGACCTCGTGCTCAGCAGCCCAACACCATAGCCACTGAGCAACCACGGCGGGTTCGCTAATTTTGAGTTAAAGTGTTTATCAGAAGGGGTATAGAAGCTACTTGTATAGGGATAAAGTATCTCTCGTTCGGGCACTTTGTCCCTACTTTTGTACTCGGTCCCTACTTTTGCAGAGTACTCGGCGTATTAATGGTCCGCTTAGACCAGTGTCATCCGGCGACGGAGACGCACCCCCCTTCCCTATACCCATATATCTGTAAGTCACGTTTCCTCTTTAGTTTCTGCTGTAAGCGTGCTTTCTCTCTTTATTTTTCTATGCTTCCCCACGGGGCCTGAAACGAAGGTTGCCTTGGCTCTGACACGTTGCTATTTACAGATTAATTAGGTGTGACATATACATTTGAAGGTTATATGGTATTTCGTGTCTGGGTGGAGCATACGGTGAGCGGGCCCTTCTGGAATGCACTGTAAAGGGCCTCTCCGGAGCTACGTATTAGCGCTGGACTTCGCGTCGATGCACTGCCTCAAGCGGCCCGTATACACAATGAGCCAGACATCGAGGTCCGCTTTCCAGAACACCACTTATAGTAGTAGCATTCTCTACAAGTTAGCAGGCTGCCTTTTACTACATATTCACGAGAGCACGAAGTGTGCTGAATACGTTAAGCTTTACCCCTCAACAAGAACGACGATACACTTGCTCGAATACAGTCATTATTCAGTTTCTCGCATTTTGTGGAAAGCAGCAAAGCCTCCCCCAAAACAAATTTTAACATGGACTCCACTCTTCGCCTGTATTTGGCACCCATAAACGTGTGTGGATATCTTGTTGCGCTTTTTTGACGGAGCTCTACTGAACTGAACTGAACCCAAAGTTATTTGCAAAAAATGCTGCGGGGGATGAGGCCGAAAGCTGAATAAGCAAATTGCGGCGTCCGGACCACCTTACAGACACGTAGGCATAACGGCGGCTAAGGAAAAAAAATTACAAGCTGATACACTGTTGAGAACAATAAATACATCATACACAGGCACGCGTTGTACATACAGGCAGATATGAACCCACACATGCGTCTGTATCCAGCCTGCTTCTTGCCTACCTTGGCATTGAAGTCGCCCATCAGTATAGCGTATTTTGTTTTGACTTTACCCATCGCCGATTCCACGTCTTCATAGAAGCTTTCGACTTCCTGGTCATCATGACTGTATGTAGGGGTGTAGACCTGTACAACCTTCATTTTGTACCTCTTATTGAGTTTCACAACAAGGCCTGCCACCCTCTCGTTAATGCTATAGAATTCCTGTATGTTACCAGCTATATTCTTATTAATCCGGAATCCGACTCCTAGTTCTCGTCTCCCCGCTAAGCTCTGGTAGCACAGGACGTGCCCGCTTTTTAGCACTGTATATGCTTCTTTAGCCCTCCTAACTTCACTAAGCCCCATTAGATCTCGTTTGCTGCCCTCTAATTCCTCCTATAGCACTGCTAGACTCGCCTCACTAGATAACGTTCTAGCGTTATACGTTGCCAGGTTCATATTCCAATGGCGGCCTGTCCGTCTGTATACGCAACTAGCATATGCAACCGACCCTTTTTGATAAACGCTCAACTCAAAAAGGGGCCGACAGATGAAGTAGCACACCGTGGTATAGAAGTTACAAAACTAGGGACAAAATGCCTTCAGAAGAGACACTTTATCCCTATTGATGTGCCATCTGTACCGCTTCTGATAAACTCTGGCACGCAAAAATAGCGAGTGAAGAGGAACAGCAAGAGTGAGTATATTTTTGTAATAGTCTACTTTTCAAGAAAAAAAAACACTTCGTAGCCATGTTCAGATATATATATATATATATATATATATATATATATATATATATATCTTACTAGACATGTTTGCCAATCCGAGCAACTCTCACACCAAGGGCAACAAAGTTGTGTGAGGGAGTTCTTGCGCCCTTCAATTTCGAGTTCTAGTCGTTGGTTCTGCCGCTGCCCGAAACCTATAACCAAGACTTTGAAAAGGCTTGACTCTATGTGGTGCAGTTCTTTCGTAATACTGCGCATTTTCATTTTCTTCGCGATATCCGAATGTCTATCTTTTGAAATCAGGCATAAAATTGAGCAGATTTAACGTGCATTTTGAAATCTGTGAGAAGCAAAGCGCTCGTCAAGCAGTTAAGTATATACGCTGCATAACCATCCAAATTTTCTAACGCATTTTGGCAGAATAGCGATTACGTGCCTACCAGGCGAATAAGCGAGATGCGGCAACCCACACCACGCAACCCACTACGGCGCTTCCATATAACTGCTGTCGCAATGACAAAGGTAAAATCTCGTTATAATGAACTTGGAAGGGTAGCTATAATTACTTCGTTACATGCAACGTTGCATGTACTCAAACCAAAATCAAATCAATCTTTATTTTCCAGTAAAAGAAATAGAAGCTGGATGGTCATTTTGGGCTAAAAGCTACGAGAGTAGCTTGACGGGGCCCAAAAGACCTTACATGGCAACATCACCTTGGCACACGATCAAACACTGTAGTAGACATATACATATATGTGAGGCAGAAAACATAATAGTCATGACAGCATTATAAATAACTATGTCATAGTGCACCGTAGTAATAACAGCGAAATACATATATGCAGGAGAAAAATAAGAAAAACAAGACAATGGAAACGGCATGTTATCACTGAAACAGCATATCATAACTGAACAAAATATTGTCTGAGTTGCTTCCTATTGTAACCTGCAATATCTACATATTTGTTGAGAATAAACGGTAAGTTGCAGGCTAGCGATTGGTGTTTGTAGCAGCATGTACGGAAATGTGGACTAATCCATCTGTCAGATTTTCTTTTGTTTATCCTAGGCTGACGGTGTTCCAAGCATGCTAGACGTTCAATGAAGTTCCTTACTGATGTCTCAGAAAATTGCATCACATATAATAATCGGTATGTGTAAAGGTGATCCACTCTGACAATATTAAACAATTTATATGCATCTCTAGTCGTAGTTAAAGGTTCTAGGTTTCCGATGTGACGAATAATTTTTTTCTCCAATATCAAAAGTCTGTTTATATTGGCTTTAGTTGCCGTGCACCAGACCAATGCACAATAGTTTAGGAGTGAATTGAAAAGGCCATAATATATCTAGTTTGACGGAGGCTGGCAGCATGCCGCGACAACTGCATAGTAAACCTGTCACGGAGGATAGTTTTTTACATAGATAGCTTACATGTGTATCCCAAGTTAAAGTAGATGAAAAATGAACACCAAGAATTTTGTAACTGTCAACAATCCCTATTTCTCGATCCTCAAAAATAATGTTATGGTTTAATGTTGCTTTTTTGTTTTTCGCATGAGATATCATAACCTTTGTCTTTGTTGCATTAATCTTAAGTTGATTTTCCTTAGACCATATAGATAGCTTCTTTAGCAGATCGTTACATTGTGATGATAACTGGTTTATACCAGATCCTTCCATTAAAATGGTGCTGTCGTCTGCATATATAATAAATTTTGCCCTTCTGTCTAAATCTACGATATCATTAATATAGATGGTAAACAAAAGTGGTCCCAGCCACTCTCCCTTGCGGTACTCCAAATTTATTGTGTAAGAGGGTTGAGGTTTCGCCATTTATACCTGTGCACTGTAGCCGTTTACTGAGGTATGATTGTAATTTAAAGAATTACCACGTATACCATAAGACTGCAATTTGCCAAGTAGTAAATATAAACCTTTATGAGGACCTCAAGAGGCATTTGTCTTAATTCGCTATATTTATTTTGTTATTTCCCGTCTCAATATAACGAGGTTTCGCCATACATTGCTGACAACATTTCTTGGTGATGAATCAAAGGCTGTGAGGGAGGAGCTTCTGTGCGTCTATTTTTATGCGATGTAGTTGGGTGAGTGTGGCACCCGACTCGATTTCTCCAACCTTGCAGCAAAACTGTGAATGGCGAAACTAGTGTTTTATTGCGCGAACCAGTGCCCTCAAAAAACAGGCTACACTAAAATAACGGCGATAGCGGCGAACACACAAAACGATTGTCGAAAATCTGATCTCCTGGTCAAGCGCGCCAGCTTTTACACATTAGTCGTCGAAGTTTCCAGAGTAATCGCTGGTGCCCGCGTGTCTCCCAGGAAGTACTACAGAACTCGCTTCGCGCATACAATCAGATTACACAAGCTTCGGCCAGAACAGACAACACATAGAGTCCTCGCTAACATTCCAGTAAGTTCCACTCATGCAGGCACATTTTGCCCTGAGCGGTAACTTTAAGTTGTTAATGGTTGAAATACTGTATCTGAGAAAATGATAAATAAGTACAGCTGTCAATACGCTCCTTTACTTTTTTGAAGGTGAGACAGGGATCGGTGTGCATTTCTGAAGTGAATCAATGTACACATGTATGCAGTTCTGAAGATTTGGACAAATGGCCGAAAAAGTGTGGGAGAAAATACACTGGCGTTCCCGTTATTAATGCGAAGGCTCCACGTGCATTTCAACCCCTTTTACAGTGAAGCTGTTTATGACTAGGGTTCTATGTATTTTTGTTCTGCGTGCGCAAAAAACCATGGGCCGATCCCGAAGATCGCTCAACACCGGGCCTACCCGCGGTGGAGGGGAAGGAGGCATCAAGCACTCCTTCAACTTGCAAAAACAAGTTTATTATCTTAGGTCCAAATAGAACTCGTATCAGATATTAGGCTGATAAGAACAGATACCACACTTTGACCCGCGTTGGCCATGTCTACGTTCGCACCTCCCTCTCTTTGTCGGCGTTCCAAGTGCTTGTGTGTCTACTTTCCTTTCCTACCGCTCTCCTGCTGGCGGTCCCGTCGAAACGTCATGCGTGTCTAGTTTCCTCCGACTCCTCTGGGCGGCAGGCCCATCGTCCACGCGAATGTTTATAAAAATTACGCTAAATGAGTTCGTACCTTTGTTCAAAATTCTGTGTGACCTCTATGTCGTGTGCTAAACAGCTGCGCTGGTCATCCACCTTCACAGAGTGGAATGACTCGGGATTTTTCTTTCCGTAACGAACTTCCAGCCGGTATCTGGCCTCGAGCTGATTTTTTGGACCAATCCCGAAGAAAGCGCAGCATGAAAAATGTGGGTGGTTTCCTGTGTGTGTGCCATTTAATGTGCGGTTCTTCTGTGAACGACCTTGACGTGAACTTGTGTTTGTGCCACTGGAACTACTGGGCATGTGCCATTGGGTATGTACCACACAGTTTGCGCCCCAGGGAGGCCCCGATGGGTGCGTATGTGGGCTCTTGAATGAACATCTTTGACGCACACTTGCGCATGTGTCACTGGATGTCTACGATTCGATCTGCGCGCCAGTGTGCACTGGGTAATTGTCATTGGGTATGGGCCGCTCTTCAATGAACCTTCTTGACACCAACTCGGGTTCCTGGGTATCAAATATTTGTAAGTGATCGCGATGACTTTTGTGCGTTACGTAGTCGTTAAATAAAAAACCGATTCTTCGCCTTTTAATTGTTTCCATGGATATATTTTTTAGAATGAGCCAGGTGGATCATAGGCAATATAGCGTTGCAATGAGGTGCGTGACTGCGACTACCACGGTACATGCTTTGTTCAATAACCTTCGCCGCTGTTGCCTTTCCCACTGTGGCTTTTGCTTAACCATTTAGTGAGGATTGCCAGACGCGCGGATTTGCCCGAAAACCTGCCAGTTATTTCGTCATGAGCGTACATCTTTTGTTTTATGTTTATCAATAGATGAAACCTAGATCACGAGGAACCGTGTTTCGCGCTAGAATCTTTGCCCTTTATGGACGAGTATACCCGAGAGGCAAGACACTAAGTCATTTTTACAGCAAATTTGTTAATGCGACTCATGGAAGTGCTCGAAAACGTTGTTAGGCAATTTTCACGATTTTCCAGTGAAACTATATGTCCCCCAGGAAATCTATACTTTGCAGAAAATGCGGTGAACGTGAAGGACAATGTGCGGGCAACTTTTGAGGTATGTGTGCGTCGATAAGCAATAAAGTGGAAATTGCTAGACCCTTGTTCCCGGCCCGTGCAAAAGCTAGGAAGAATTGGCGTTAAAGGAAACGTTTTAGGGTGTTTCCCCTTTCTTTAAGAGAGCCAAAGCGGCAGAGATTTCCTATTTAGATTATATGTGTGTCATAGTATGAGTGACCGGTATCTAAAGTTTGAAGTGCCTAGATTAATTTGGTTGTTTAAAAGTTGTTACTGAATATTCGTCGCCCAATTTTTGCGCGTCATGCGAGACATATAGTCGCTTTTCGCCTGTTTCCTCGCAGAACTATGTGAGGTACTGTGTTTATATTTCGCTGAACTAGGAAGTATCTTGTTTATCGAAGGATAATTGTTTAATGTGTGTGCGTTGATTAGAGTCTTCGTAGATAGGTATTTATTCAAGCGTTTCAGAGGGTGACACTGTCATTTTTCGATATACTTACCGAAGTCTTGAAACAACTGCAGCAGACACCAACTTCAAATTTTGTGAAGATATGGAAACTGCTATATATAATCTGTTGCGAAACTTCCATGTTCATAGGAGCGTTGCAAATAATTACTTAAGCCTTTAATTTATTCATTCTCTGTTCTTCTTTGTATTTTTTGTTGTGTTGTACGAGGTTTGTTTTTGCTTTCTCAGGTGTCCTCGGTGAAATAGGCTAGTCACCTTGTTTACATTTGTCAAACTTAATGGAAAGAATATAGATAATATATAAGCAAAGTTCGACGGGTGTGGGCCAATTGTGGCGTTTGCTGATAAATTACGTATGCAGGGGCTCCGAAGCGTTTGCAGTGTGTTTCACAAGAGGCGCAAAATTTAGCCCGCTGCTGTGGCGTGCAGTACAAAAGCCACCGCGAGAAAATTTAGCGAATACGGAGCTGTAGCCCTAAGGCATGTATGTGTGCGAAGTTAAATGCATGTAAATCGAGCACAACCTTCGTAAAAAAGAAAGAAGTTTAGATGAGTGCTCGAAAATGTTACGCGGCCGTTGTTAGCTACGTTTCTCGATGTCCCAATAGAGCTCTGTCTTACATAAATGTTTTAATTAGTGGATACGGGGGGCATCTTAAGCTCAGTCTGTCGAAAAATTTCTGGTTTATAGTTAGGAGCGCTACAGATAATTTTCGAGCCTTAGTTTTTGCGGTGTTTCTATGGGAGTTATATTAGGTTCGCCCGGTTTTCTCGGTGAACTAAAAGTGGCAGCTAGCGTGTTTATGTATGATTAAGGTTAGGTGTGGTAATTGAGGCCTTTACAATACTTTACGTGTACAAGCACTCCGGAGTGCTTTACGAATAATGCTGAAATTATCCTGCTGACCTGCGAGAACTACGGGCACTTTTGAGATGAAATATAGGGAAGCAAAAGAAGAGGCGGGGGGGGGGGGGAGGAGACAAGTGTTCGGCTGCGTTATATACAGGCAACGTTTCAGACGGATGAAACCAATGCGGGCAATGTTTTGATGTGATTTGGTAACAGGCGTCTGAAACTCTTATTTCGACTGTCCGAAATAAACAGCCTAATTGGAAATTGGGTTGTGATTCTATACGTCTGCGATCGCCTTTTTTTACTTTATTGCTTAAAACCACCTTTGCTAAGGAAAAAAAAATAAGTTGAAGGACAGAGCATTTTTATGGTAACTTTGACGGCGCATGTCCTGAAACTGATGCCATCCTGAGAATTCTTTAGAGGGAATATTGCAATAACACAGCCTACAATTCATAAATTTCAAAATACGCCGTAAATATTTAATTGAAAACGTAATTTGTAAAATTTCGGTAACACTCGACAACGCATTTTCCTTTTTTCGTGCAATTGAGGTACGCCTCTTGGTTTAATACAGCTCAAGGATTTGAAATGTGCTACTTGCCAGACGCGACGAAAATTTTGCAGCCTTCGCAAAATAATCCGGCGCATATTTCTTCGCTCGACTACTGCACCGTATCTCTGAATTCAAACCTTTCTTGCAAAGCACAAGAAAGCCTAACCTTTCTTTTTTTTTTCAGCAGTGTCTGTGCTCTAAACGCTTTTCAAGTTGGCTCTACTATTCCACAATAAAAAAATCCCGCTTAGTTCGTGTTTGGCTAAAGTACATCCGCACACGTTTGTTTACTGGTCTTACACTGTGGTTAGAAGAGAGGAATATAATAATTAAAGGACGTGGCGAATGGGGCTAATGGTCGTATTGTGGTCTTTCGGAGCTCTGGCGGCACGTGTATAGGCTGGGCCTAAACCAAAACTCAGATGCTGCGTTCGCGGACGAAACCTTAACGCACCGTTTCGAGAACAGCGATGAGCCTGCTGGGAGGCGACCGACACGTGTTTCAGTTCAGCACTTTCGTCTTGTGCCCCTTCGCATGCGTGCTGCACAAGATGAACGCCTTCGAACTCTATAATTTCTATCTTCGTTGACCACAGTTGTTCACGGTTATCTTTCTGGAGTGCTGCTGATTTTCTTATTTCCTCGTATTTTAATTTTTTTCTCATCCTAACGTGCAGTGACTATCGGATGTGCATATAAATTTGTTATTTTCCTTGCCTTCTATCGGCTGTGGTTCTAGCTGGTTGAAGCGCTGGTACCATTAGTTGTTGTTCCTCGCGTATGAAATGCTATATCTCCACGATTGTGTATATCGTAGACGTTGCAGAAGTTGATACTCAGTATATGGTATTACGTGTCTACTGTGGAACTCCCGACACCGAATGGGCCGGAAGGCCCAAGTGTCGCCACCCTTACACCGAATGCCTCTCACGTGGCACCTCGTGAAGTATTTAAGCAAACTAACCCCAATAACGACGTCCTTGACTCGAAGTCCTGCAGCTTCGGCTGGACTTCCCGGCTCCACGGAGACGACGAACTCCTGCTTACGTTCGGTGTCCTCATGCAGCTTGAAACCGTAACCTACGAATCCTGGACTGAGCACCATGTGGCACAGTCGTTCCGTCGGCCCGACCTCCGGTGACGCCACCTTGTCCGAAGTGACAGTGGCTACCGCGGCTGCGGGCGGGGTCTCGGTTGCAGGCGGAACGTCCTGCTGTGCAGCCATGTCGTGCTTGTTCTGCTTGTGAGCAAAATGAAATTCCGCAGAATTATTGTTTGTGACGGCAAATGCAAGCCTTATGCTACGCGAAGAGGTTGTGAAGAAATTTCACAGCACGAACGCACGCTTTGGAGCCTAGGTTGCGAAACTTTAGTTACAGATTCTGTTCGACTCTTCATCTGCTACAACGCGTTCTGCAGCATGGTGATTGCGGGCTTATTTCCGGCCAGTCAGCAAGACGCGAAGAGAGAGAGAGAGAGAGAGAGAGAGACAAAGCATGTCTTTATTGAAGTTCTAGGAATGGGATATGGTGCCTCCTCCTAGTTTTTAGCATCTGGAGGCTGAGGAGGGATATGGGGACATGGATGAAGGCGAGGCTGGTTTATAGATGTATTCCTTCAGCATCTCGCAAAATACGAAGCCGCGGAAACACCACCCCCATGCCCGCGTGATCCACGCGATCGCGGACTGCACTGTCTACATGATTGACACACTTTTCTCCACACCATCTCCAGGACCGGCCCGCATTACCTCACTCGGCAAGAAACCGAGCCCGTCGAGAAGACACGCCACAACACGAAAAAAAAAAAGGCGATACTGGGTAAGCATAGGAATTATTCGCTGAAGGCGTATATTTACTGAACCGAGCACATTTCGCTACCGTTTGTTGTTTTATTGTGTGGTTACGCACAGAAGAGAGTTGGCCACCTGAACATTGCTACCGGTAGGACAGATGGGACTGCACGTTAGCAGGTTCGTCGTTCGAGTGCTCCTCTGTGTGTGTGGCAAATTTGGCAACCTCCGCTGTCACTGTCAGCCAAGTCCAGGAGGGCGCGGCTTGAAAACCTAGCTTTAAAATTTGGGGACATCTGCGTGACCTTCAGCACTTTCACGCGCTGCTACGCCGCTCTTGCACTTGCGACGCGCAGACGATTCGCCGTTGAAGCGATCGGCTTGGGCGGCACTTGTCTGCGGCATAGCGGCATTGACACCTACAATTAACAAAGGAACTGGTTCTTAGCACCAATTTTTTGCGCGAGCGTGAACAGCTGACTCCGATAACCCTCCATGTTTTTCTGCGCGGATCATCTATAACAAGAGGTCAAGGTTGTCGTTTTTTCCCTATGTAGATCAAATCAGAGGAGATGTTGCGACATGGGCTTGGCCGAACGCCCAATGTCGAAAAATAAGAACAGTAAGAACTGGCTATAAGGCGAGAAGAAATTAATAAAGTGCATCCCTTTTGCCATGCTACGTGAACTGCCTGATATGGCCAGGTTAAAACACATATATGTTAATTACGGGAGTGCTAATGAATTATTTTGGGTCTCGCTTGTGCAAATAACACTCACCGGGACGATCGAAACGATTGATGCAAGATTAACTCCGCACAGAATAAAGTGTTCAAGGAATAGAGTAGAACTTTCTGTAATATACGGTACGAGAAACGCATATCTAGATGTATTGTAGAAGTCGCAACAAATTCTCGAGGTTGCACCAATAGGAGCGCGCCGCACATATTACTGGAGAGCCCAACTCAATCACCTGTCCGGAAAAGTGTCAGCATGCTTTAGCGATTCGTCCGAACCCATTTATTTCTAAAACAGTACAGGCTCTTATAGCGGACACCGCTTTCAAGGATAACTTCTCTGCGACGCACGCAATGTTGTGCTTATCCGATACAGCATTTTCTGTGGTGGCCCCCGAAACACCACAGCTCTCAGAGTCAATGTGACGTCCTGAATGTTGCACTGATTACCAAGCGCAAATGTTGCCCAATATCCGAGTGAATTTTGCGCCCATATCCAAGATAAACGTTGCCGCAGGCACATGAATCCAAACAAACGCGCCGCTGGTGGACAGTTTGTGTCTCTGGGCAAAAGCGCTTATTTGACTACCATTAGCGCGTCTAGCCGATGTTCGTAATGTAACACGTAACATTTTGAGACATCTTAGGTGTTACACCCTATATCGAGCGCTTTTATACTAGCAATTCCGCATTCTTTTGAGATACCTGCGAGCACACTATGTATACGCGTGTGTTTTGACTTTATTTTGTATGGTCACATAGGACAGAGATGCGTTCACTGACACTACATTGTGGTTCAAAACTCCGTTCCACATAACTTAGTTTGCTTGCGCTTTCAGCATCTGCAGCGCGAGTGTTGAAATTGTGCTTAGGACAAAGTTTTCTTCTCCGTCGCCGTAAGGTGAGGGTGCAGTTGCCATGTGGTCGTCGGACGACGACACGATAACGGCGACAGCTTGGAGGCGATGGCTGTCTTTGCCAGCGTGACGGAACGGAGGTACAGACAATATAAAGGGAATTAGAAATTTCAAACAGTTCTTTTCACGTATTTACAGCGACAAAACACACACACAGACCACATGAAGAAGGCAAGGCGTCCCGTCTTCTTCATGCTGTGTTTTCCGTTTTGCTGCGCTGTAAATATGTCGAAATGCTAAAACCAATTACACCCACTTTCTGCCGCAACTGCAAACTGCTGCAGCAGTAAAACTAATTCGTGGATCGAAATGAAATCTGAGAGACATTTTGTGTTATTATGCCTGCTGATTACTGTACAATTTAGTTTCCGAATAAGCGGCAACGGATAGAAACGCATGAGTAGGCTCTCCTGTTTTATTCAGTCTTTAGTCCTATTTACAATGTTCAGGACGAAGCCACACTCAAGCAGCCTTGCGCTTCGTATACGAATTTTTACAGTGAGCATCACCTCATTCGTACTCATCCGGATCAGCTACACCCCTACCCCCCCTCCACACAGGCTAGAAATTTTACACTATGGCAAAAGGCGAAGTGCTGGATGCTAACACGCGAGTCAAGTCGAACATCTCAAGAAGCATTTGCAGCGTCAGCTGTTAGCAGTTCATCCAACTTGTCGCCCTCTTTCGTAATTCCGCTTGTTTACTGAATAAACACAACCTTCGCTGCTATAGTCAAGGAAGGCTAAGTTCACAAACGTATTTGCAATAAATTCTCACATCAGGAGAGTACAGGTTTCGGGGTCACACTTTGCAGATAGTAAATAGAGGCTATGGAGACAGTAGTGAGTCTCCTAAATGTGGCCTAATAAAATCTCAAAGCCAGTAATTAAGCAAATTGCCAATAACTCTGAAAGCGCAGCTGGGTGCTGCGGCAGCCCGACAAGCGCAGGTTCTGTTAATATACCTGCAGTAGCAGAGGAGACAAAACTTGACAATTAGTACGAGTCCATGGTAAAAATACCAGCATGTTGAAAAGAGGACACAGAATCCGTCCTTGTCGTCACAGTGTAATTAGATTTTACTATCCATCCCCACTGGTAGGCAAAGAGAGCAAAAAAAAAAACACTAGCAGTTTCGACCAAAAGGCGAAGCACCAATTCCGCTAGCAAATCAGTGGATAGCTGTAGGAAGTAAGGATAGTAGTTTTAGTGGCCGTATAAACATTCCCTTGTTAACTAAATTAACAATGTTAGAACGTGTAAGCGTGGCTGAATTGGGACGTAGGAAGAAACAGACACACACAAACAGTGATGTCACTGTGGGGCTGCTTCGCACGTCCTTGCTCAGTCGCGCTTGCACATTACACCATGGATTCAAACCAACTAGCCCGTCAACGTGATTTAAATAAATTAACCATCACGGTGTCACGCGCGCACAGCTAAACATGAACACACCTCGCTCGACGAGCGCGGAAACCCGCTGTCAAAATTCTGGAGTGAGGAATCGCGGTAGCAGCAAGCGAATTGACCTTCATGCATCTCTCGCCTCAACGCGAACGAAACGTCGAAAGCACAGCCCATAGGAAGCTACAGGCACTACGCGCACTATTGCAAACATCGCAGATCGGTTTGAAGATGAAGCCCGCGTGGGCGCGCACTTTGGCCACGTCGGAGATCGCTTCCAAGACACACGAGCGCCGGCAACGCGTCCCTACGGCGTCCGCCAAGGCGTCTACTACGGCGTACGCGGTTCGCGCGGCCAGCGCCGTAGTAGACGCCGCGGTTGTCGCCACTCTGTGCCGAACCCTAGCAGCCGCCAGAGAAGAACGACCCTCCTCCCCTGCCTCACCGTGCCCCCGCCTCGCGCGCGACAGGAGAGAGCACGCATCCGGACCGCATTCCTCGCCCGCGCACGCGAGATTGAACAGCGTTCGCCACCTCACCCTCACACGCTTTGACTCACTCATGCAGCATATACCATAAACCGTCGCCGCACATACGCGAGGCGACCGTTCTATCGCCCTGGAACTTTATACGGAACCCCAGAGCGACGGCGACGGCAGAAATACGCATGGAGTGCCCATATAATTGCCATTGTAATAAAAAAATTACGCAGAAACTTCTATGGGAGTTGACTAAGTATGCGTAAGCATTGTGCCACTTGATCCTCTCCATACAGCCCGGTACCATAATCAGTGTTATAAAACTTGATCTGGCCAGTGTGAAGCTTATGAACCCTTATCAGTATTTATCAACCTTATCGGACTACATCCGACCCTTATCAACCATTATCGAATGTTATCAGCTTTATCGGACTCAATCTGAAGCTTATCGACCCTTTTGGGTTGGTATTAAACTTGACGCAATTGGCCCGATTATTACCAACCCTTACCAGTCTTTATCAACCTTATCAGACCTGATCCGATCCTTATCAACTCTTATCTGTCCTTGTGAACCTAATCGGGCTTGATCCGAAGATTATCAACAGTTATCAGCGCTGATTAACATTACCAGAATTGATCCGACCATTATCAGCCCTTATCGCTCTGTAGCACCTAATCCATTCGCGTCGAACCGCTATGAACCGTGATGAGACCCATTTAGTGACTGCATGTGGATGATCAAGCGGCATAATGCTTACGCATACTTACAGTCCACTACACCTTTAGAAAAAAGGTGAGGCCCCGCCCAGATGGCCGAAGCGCGACAGCCGATTGCCTCTGCGACTAAAATAGCCCCGGTCAAGAAACTGTACTTCTAAAACGCGTAATTCTCGGTATAAATAAGGACTTCTGTATTTTGATGACTCGTTTGGTAGAGCTCTTGTGATTGGAATGCTACAGCACGTGCCGGATCGCGAGAGAAAAATAACCCCGTGCCTTCTAGAATGCTGCGCGTCGTCTGCTTTTTAGCTGCATTGCAAGATACAACAGGAGAAAGAGCAGCCCTTTGGCAGGTGCATGGCCTTTGCGCTGGTCTACATGTACACGGCACAGTTACTGTTATTTTTCCGAGCTAAAAATGAATCTGTTGACATTTAACAAGTGCTTAAAAAAACAATGCATTTATCGAAACCATTACAAACCTGGGGCGAGAAGACAATCGAGGCAGGAAAGATACAAAAATACTTCATCCATCGTTTTAAACAGGTACGCTTGGTTTCAAATAGCATAAGATTGATATTTTTTTTAGGTTTTGTGTTTTCACAAACTTATTTTCATGAATGTGAGCGCCTTGTCCTTTTTTGTTCCTTCTCGATCTTTTTTTTTTTTCTACAAGCCTGCAGTCTCAACAGTTCGCGTAGCGTAACGTCAGCGGTTCTCGCTGCAATCATTCGTCGCCGGATCACGGCTCAGAATAAACCCTCACGGCACAAGTGGTGCATCGTAATCTCGCAATAATATTTCCGGCATGATAGACGACCACAAACAGTTTGGGTAATCAGCCGGACGAGGGGCAGACGCACTCGACTGACGCGATTCGGCCCAGCGCGGGTAGCCATCTTCTCCATCGGCGGGGTCACCGGCCGTCCCGCTCGTGACGTCAGTCTAGAGTGCGCGCCCATTGGTGAAGGCTTGTGTGCATCCGCGTTGGAGGAGTAAGCACCCCTTTTTTCTAAAGTTGTATCCGACTACAGACAACTTCAAGAGGAGTTTCTGCTTGAATTCTTGTCTTTGGTTATTTTCTGCTAACCAGGGGGGATCGGCAGTAAGACCTTATTACTCGGTCACGACCAGGCTTCATCACTCCTTATCACCCTATAAAGTAACTGACTGCTCATCTCTTCGCGTTGGGCGACTTAAAGCGCCCCAGTGGCATGTGCATGCCGCGACCACCGAAACGCAACGTTGATGTAGCGGGTTTGGCATTCAATTTTCTTAAAATCGCAATTTTCCTGATGCCTACAATGCACCAAGTCGGCTCTAAATGTGGTTATAAAGATGGCTTTTATTACAACATTGACAAATATTTTGACAAAGCCTCAACAGAAATAACGTTTTATGCATTATTTTCCTTATAGTGATTCGCATTACCTGACAGGCAGGCTTCCTCGTTTGGTAGGCATGGAAATGCTCACGCATTTCAAAGAAAATGCATGAAAATGAAGCTTTGTATGAAGCAAGTACACCGCTAACCACTACGTATCGAACTTGAAAATCTAGTAATTACGAAGCTTTCAATGATCCTTGGGAAGGTGAGCTGGTGCAGCGGCGGTGAGCTACGAGCCCTATAAACATCTATTAAGTAATTATATTGACATGGAACGCAAACTTGAATCATTTCTACGAGGAATTCAACATCACCTAAACATTTAGTTTGAGGTGTTGACCGCTTACAGGTGTTTGCGAATGACAGCTGAGGCTGTTTTCTGTACATTCTACATAGGATTTGTTTTCTGTGTTCTGTTGATTTTACAACCATAATATTTAATGGCAGCTACGATTCAAAACAGCATTTGCTAGGCTTTGCCACCTTATACAACCGCAGTACTTGCTCTGGCAAAGCTTTAAGTAATGCAACGTTTATTTCTTGTTATAGTTTACCGAGCAGATATTGCGAATAAAATTTCGCAATATTTGGTTAGCAGCACATATCTTTTAGCCTACTTTCACTTTTTTTATTTATTTCATACTGCAGACCTAAAACAGGTCCAAGCAGGGTGGTTAAACACAACATATTACAATGCATTATTCAATAAAGTAAGGTGGTAAGACACAACAGTAATACAATGAGTCAATCAATTTAAACAGGCAACAACGAGTTATTCCAGTCTGTTATAGTTCGGGGGAAAAAGAATACCTGAATACATCCGTCCGTGCAAAATAAGGTGTTAGTGAATTCGGATGATGGTGTCGAGTAAGCACAAAACAGACAGAAACAACAGAAGAACCACGAGAACTTTGCCCAAAGTGGACAGCAAGTACAACGATTGCTCAAGCGCCGCGCGGTTTGTCCGACGGACGCGGCGTACTGACGACACAGCCGGAGTAGTAAAACCTGCGTCCTCGTTATACGAAGTGCCTAAATATACGCCACATACGCATTCCATGAAGCTCCACACTACCTTTAGATTATAGTGGCTAGAATATGCACACACCTGTTCATCATATGTGCATATTTTCCCCGTCATCACACGCACTAGATGGGATTCTGCATGCGCAAACAAGAGGGAGAATCTACGTGTTGTAGCGCACTTCAATTTCAATCAGTGCGACTGTGGTTGAAGGCCCTTTTTTCTAACAGAACACGCGTTTGAAAGTGTCTGCATGTGTTGAACAGGGCGTAGATAAAAGGTTACAGCAGAATGTACGCAAAGGGCAGAACAATCGCCATTCGAAACACGAACTAAGCAATAGCCATGCACATGAAACGCAAACAGTCTGCAGGCACTGGCTAATAATACCGCTATAGGAACAGCTATAGGCAAGCTCCAGCAATGGCGTGGTGGTATAGTCTCTAACTGCCGCGCTGTGGTCTCGGGTTCAATATTCTATCGCTTTTTTGTGGCATTTGCCTGACGTGGCAGAAACCTTTTCGACACTTTGAACTGGCAATGACAAATGACAGCACGCAATGCGTCCTCATTACCGCTCGACAGTCACCTTTATTGAATTCGCGGGCCATGCATATAGACGCATTTACGGCGTGGCTTACGTTTATTCTGGTGTGTTTTCCCAATACGTGCTCTAGCGCACGTAAAAACAGCGCAGCGAACGTAAACGCGTGACCCGAGGGTACGAGGGATGTGTTTATCCGGCAGCAGGAAGAATGCACTGCTTGCTGTGATCGCGCCTTTACAGACTTACACGGTGACGACTAGGCGTCATCACGCCTTATCAACCCATCAAGTAATTGACTGCTTATCTCGTTGTGTTGAAGCGCATGAGCACTCATTATAGATCGGTGACACTTTGATTGGTGAAGGAACGCCCCAGCGGAAGGCCAATCCCGCGACCCCCAATACGCAACGAGGACGTGGCGTATTTGGAATTCAATTTTCTTAAAATCAGAATTTTCCTGATGTCTAGAAAGCACCAAGTCGGCTCTAAGTGTGGTTTATGGGATGGCTTTTATTCCAACATCAACAAATATTTGCAGAAAGCCCCAATAGAAGTAATGTTTTATAAATTTTTCCTTTAATATGATTCGTCTTACGTGACGGACAGGCTTCCTCGTTTAGTAGGCATAGAAATGCTTACGCATTTTAAAGAAAATGCATGAAAATGAAACTCTGTATGAAGCAAGTAGTCGGCTAAACACTACGTGAGTAATTTGCAATTCTAGGAATTACGAAGCTTTCAATGATCCTTGGGAGTGTGGGCTGGTGCAGCAGCGAAGAAGGTTTTCACCAAGTCAGGTGAACGGCTGCAGACAAAAAATAAGAAGGAAGAAAGGAAATTAAAGAAGATGTAATAAACTGGTATCTAACCCAGCTGCCCAGCATATTAATCGGAGATCTTACCGCAATGCTAAGAGCGGCCGACTTCCAATATTTTCTCAACCACTGATTGCAACCTGTTCAGATTTCTGCCACTAGTGCGTCTTTTTTTTTTCGAAAGCTTGCCCTTAGGTATAATACAGAGAATTTTAACAGTACACGAGCAGACTTTATTCATCCAAAAAATCTAGAAGTGAACGATGACATGGGGCATTAATCCAACATTCAGCGCCTGGTGGGTGGCCAGGCCTCAGGCCTGTTGCCCGGAGGTCGCGGAAACGATTTAGGGGAAGTCCTAGGCACGTCCAGTGTAGACGTGTCACTGTCACATTTTGGATTGTAATGTGACAAAAGGGGCGTGATGTATACTGTTGGGACCTCTGCTATAGAGGTCTCCTGGATAAGAAGCAATGCGGGGTTGAATTTTTAATTCATAACGACATAGCGGGCAACATTGAGGAATTCTGCAGCTTCATTGAGAGGCTAGCTGTAGACGTAATCAAGCCTAATAAGAGGCATAGATTAAAGGTAGTGCAAGCCTACGCACCAACATCCAGTCGCGATGATGAGGAAGTAGATCAGTTTTATGAAGATGTTGAATTAGCGATGAGAAAAGTGCAAACTCAGCATACTATAGTAATGGGCGATTTCAATGCAGAAGTGGGGGGAAAGCAGGCTGGAGAACAAGCAATTGGCAACTACGGCGTCGATTCTAGGAACGCTAGAGGAGAGAGGCTGGTACTATTCGCATAAAGGGATAAGCTTGGAATAATGAACACCTTTTTCTAGAAGCGTAGCAGTAGAAAGTGGACCTGGAAAGCCCTAATGGTGAAACAAGAAATGAAATTGACTTCATACTTTCTGCTGATCCCAGCATAGTGCAGGATGTTGAAGTGATAGGCAGGGTAAAGTGCAGTAGGTTAGTGACGGCTAGGATTCGCCTCAATTTGAATAGAGAAACAGCAAAATTGATCAAGAAGAAACAGGTCAACCTTGAGGCTGTAAGGGTAAAAGCAGACAAACTCATGTTGGTACTTGCAAACAAATATGCAGCCTTAGAACAGAATGATGATGACGACGTAGAGCTAATGAATGAAACCGTAACTAGTTTGGCTTCAGAGTAGCAAGTGAAGTGGGAGGCAAGGCAGCAAGGCAACGAGTAGGCAAGCTCTCGCAAGTAACAAACGACCTAATAAAGAAACGACAAAAAATGAAAGTGTCCAACTTAAGAGATAACATAGAATTCACGGAACTGTAAAAACTGTTCAACAAGGCGAAAATGAGTGATATTGGAAACTATAACGTGAGAAAGACTGAAGAAGCCATAAAAAAGTGGACGCAGCCTGAAATCAGTGAGAAAGAAACTTGGCATAGGGCAAACCAAGATATATGCACTGAAAGATAAGCAGGGTGAAAATTGGCAGTGGCTTAGCTCGGCTATGCCAGGATATACGTAGCGAAAGCTAAGACATAGCATGGTTAGCCTTGGTTAATCTTGATTACAAGTACAGGTTAGCCTGGTTGTCTAGCTATGTTGCGGCGTTTATCCAGTCGTTCGGCGCGCTGTTCGTCTGTTTCCTGGGCGATTCGTTTCCTCTTCATCTCGTTCTGATGTCAATTCAAGGGGCCCCTCCTGCTTATCAGAATTGTCGCCGCCCATACTGCCGCCTCAACTGTGGTTGCGGCGCAGGGGCGCTCTCCTTTTCAATCCTCCGACATGTTATCAGGCATGCGACGCAGCTGGCGAAGCGAGCGGAGGCGAACCCAACGACAAGGAACGCGGTGTGACGTCATGTGCCTCCTCGGAGCACGCGTCCACGGCGAAATCGCAAGTTCACGCCCAGTAACGCTCGTGAACTCTACCGCGTTCTCTTTTCCTACCGCGATATTCTTTACTTTAACGATCGTCCTTTGGCCCAAACTACAGCTGTCAAATTTCGCATTAATACCGGCGATGCCCCTCCTATTCATCGCCGCCCGTATCGAGTGTCACCAGCTGAGCGTCAAGTTATTCACGCAGAAGTTCGCAAAATGCTTGCCAAGAACATTATTGAACCATCATATAGTCCATGGGCGTCACCTGTAGTACTGGTCAAAAAGAAGGATGGCTCGGGCGCTTTTGCGTGGATTATCGGCACCTTAACAGGGTTACCAAAAGGACGTGTATCCCCTACCTCGGATTGATGACGCCCTTGACTGCCTCCACGGTGCTCGCTATTTCACCTCTATTGACCTTCGCTCCGGCTACTGGCAGATTGCCGTGGACGATCTCGACCGCGAGAAGACTGCTTTTGTCACACCCGACGGTCTTTATCAATTCAAAGTGATGCCGTTCGGTCTATGTAACGCCCCTGCCACTTTTGAACGCATGATGGACTCCCTTCTTCACGGATTCAAATGGTCCACGTGCCTGTGCTACCTGGACGACGTTATCGCATTCTCCCTAACGTTCGCTACGCACCTCGAGCGCCTCTCAACAGTCCTGGACGTTTTTCGTCGAGCCGGTCTGCAACTCAACGCATCCAAGTGCCAATTCGGCCGTCGCCAGATTACCGCCCTTGGACATCTCGTTGACGCGAACGGAGTGCAACCGGACCCAGGCAAGATCCATGCTGTTGCGCACTTCCCTGTTCCGAAGTGTGTCAAGGATGTGCGCAGCTTCATCGGCCTTTGTTCGTACTTCCGCCGTTTCATGAGAAATTTCGCCGCCATAGCACGACCACTAACCGAGCTTTTGAAAAAAGACGCTCCTTTCCAGTGGGGCGATAACGAGGCCTCTGCATACTTACATCTAATCGACATTCTCAGAACGCCTCCCGTTCTGGCCCATTTCGATCCTTCTGCGCCTACCGAAGTCCGTACTGATGCCAGCGGTCACGGAATTGGCGCGGTACTGGCACAACGCCAGCGTGGCCACGACCGTGTTATCGCTTACGCCAGCAGGCTCCTCGGAACGCAACTATTCCATCACTGAGCGTGAGTGTCTGGCCCTAGTTTGGGCGGTTGCGAAATTCCGCCCATACTTATATGGCCGATCTTTTTCGGTTGTCACAGACCATCACGCGCTTTGCTGGTTATGCTCACTGAAAGATCCTACAGGAAGACTTGGTCGCTGGGCCTTACGTCTCCAAGAATATTCGTATACTGTCACCTATAAATCTGGCCGACGACACAAGGACGCTGACTGCCTGTCTCGCTACCCCGTCGACGAGCCTGACGACGCCGACAGTAGTAGCGCCAATGGCATTTTCTCTGTGTCTGCCTTCGCTAGCATCGCCGATGAGCAGTACCGAGACCTATCGCTGCGAGCACTTATCGAGCGTCTGCGCTCTACACCTACCGACGCATCCGTTTGCCGATATGTCCTCCAGGGCGGCATTCTGTATCGAAGGAACTTCCTCCCTGACGGCTCTGACCTTCTTCTTGTCGTGCCAAAACAGCTACGGCAGACTGTGCTCTTTGAGATGCATGACGCACCCACTGCAGGACATCTTGGGGTAACCCGCACGTACGACCGCGTCCGCCGCCCCTTCTATTGGCCTGGTCTCACTCGCTCCGTTCGACGCTATGTTGCTGCCTGTGATCCCTGCCAGCGTCGGAAAACACCTCAGGTGCTACCTGCCAGTCATCTCCAGCCGATCACCGTCCCTGTGGAACCGTTCTTTCGTGTTGGATTAGACCTGCTCGGTCCGTTTCCCACGTCATCCTCTGGGAACAAATGGGTAGCCGTCGCGATTGATTACGCCACCCGATACGCTATCACTCGGGCTCTCCCTACCAGTTGTGCCACTGACGTCGCGAACTTTCTCTTGCGGGACATTATCTTGCTTCATGGCGCCCCGCGACAGCTGCTTACTGACCGTGGTCGAAACTTTCTCTCGAAAGTTATCGCTGACATTGTGCGTTCCTGCTCCATTCAACACAAACTGACTACCTCATACCATCCTCAAACCGATGGCCTGACAGAGCGGTTAAACAGTACTCTTACCGATATGCTGGCCAAATACGTTTCCAAGGACCACCACGACTGGGACATTGCCCTTCCTTACGTAACATTCGCGTACAATTCTTCCCGGCACGACACCGCTGGATTTTCTCCCTTTTATCTACTGTACGGTCGCGAACCTACCTTGCCCTTAGACACGGCACTTCCTCCTGCTGCGGTCTCAACAAGCGAGTATGCGCGCGACGCCATCGCCCTCGCCGACCATGCACGCCAGCTTGCCCGTGCTCGACTAACGGCCTCACAAACCACTCAGCAGTGCCAGTACAACGCCCGCCATCGTGACGTACAGTTTTCGCCTGGTGCGCTCGTACTCCTGTGGTCGCCCACTCGTCACGTCGGACTTTCCGAGAAGCTCCTTTCGCGATACACAGGGCCCTACCGCGTGCTGCGCCAGGTGACGCCTGTGACTTACGAAATTGCTCCTGTGGGTTCAACCTCGTCCTCTCCTCTGGCATCTAGTGATGTCGTACACGTCAGTAGGCTCAAGGCCTACTACACTGCTTCCGAGTCCGATCTTTAGTCGCTCCGGGACGGCGCTTTTGCCGCCGGGGGTCGTGCTACGGCACAATATGTGCGATCACGAAAGGCGAGCATTGTGAAGACGACGACGACGATTAGAAGCTAGCGCGGGCTCTTGCCTCTTGGCCAAGCGCAGCGTATTGCCTTGTAAATATACTTGTAAATAGCTTTTCGTCGGTGTCTTCCTACGTAACAATATCATCATTAATCTCGAAGATATAGTAAAAGCAGCGGAAGAATTTTATACTAACCTGTACAGTAGCCAGATGAGTCAGGATACCTCAATTTCAAACAGTAATGAACAGGATAAGGAAACTCCTTTTCCTATAACTAGCAATGAGGTCAGAAGGGCCCTACAAGACATGAAACGAGGGAGAGCGGCAGGAGAAGATGGAATAACAGTCGACTTAGTCAAAGATGGAGGAGACATAACGCTTGGAAAACTGGCGACTCTTTATACGAAGCGTCTATCGACTGCAAGGGTTCCAGAAAACTGGAAGAATGCAAACATTATACTAATTCACAAAAAGGGAGACGTTAAAGAAATGAACAATTATAGGCTCATTAGCTTACCCGCAGTATTATATAAAATATTTACCAAATGATCTCTAATAGAATAAGGGAAACACTGGACTTTAGTCAACCAAGGGAACAGGCTGGCTTCAGGAAGCGATACTCTACAATGGATCGCATCCATGTCATTAATCAGGTAATCGAGAAATTCGCAGAGTATAATAAGCCTCTCAATGAATAGTTGAATCTCCTTCCAACTGTTAGAGCAATAGCAATACCACTCCAGGAACAAACCCGGAAACCAACTGGTTCCGTAAATCTGACCTTCACGCTCAGCTAAGGAAGGTCAAACTGGGTCTTAGCCTGCCACTACTGCACAGCTGCAGCGCACGCCGTGTGGGTGCCCACATCTTAAAAGCCATCTGCGATGTGTAAAAAGTGCCCCGAGGGCTGGTAGCTTCGTGTGCACTGTGCTTTCGACACTCAGTTCGCGTTGAATCTAGACGCAGCATGAAAGTCAATTCGCTCACTGCGGCTGCCGCGCCGAGCAGCGCCTGTGTGTGGTCTGTGGGTGCAATCGCAGATGCGGTAGTTGATGACGGAGCGGAGTAGCGTCTGTCCCCTTTCCCAAAGCAAGCAAAACCGTGCTATGGTTCGACAAACTTGGTTTAACCGCGTTCAACCTTTCTTGTTTTTTCACAGCAACGCTGTCTATGGCTAGGATCTGGCGGATCGCTTTAGCACGTATACCAACAATATTTAATACATGGGACGATCCCGAAGGTAGAGCAATGCCGGGCCGACACGCGGTGGAGGTGCAGTTCGCCATTAAGGGGCCCACATACGTAGGTTCCCTGGTCATCGTTCTCCACAGAGTGTAAGGGAACCGACTTTTTTTATGGTCGCTTCTTCCATCTCCTGGCGGCCGCCTTCTTTAAAACCAGGGTCTTGCGTCAAGAGGGATGTCCCAAACAAACGACGGTTGGCCGCGATCGTTATTTAGTTGGACGACGACGACAGTTTTTTCCTCGCACGCAGTCTTGTTAAAGGCACACTAAAGAGGAAAAATTAAGTCAGTTCAGTCTCATACGGTGTCCATTCAAAATTATACATTCCTATATTTCGCGGTAAGAGGTTGACATTGAAAAGAGAAAATGGGGGTATATTCCATTTGTTCTTAAGTTTCGCAGGTAAACCCCAGCGTCGGTACGCCATTGGGATGTCAAATTTTTTTTTCTTGGGGGTTGGGGGGTTATTATGGTTTCGTAACTGTTCTTACAAGCTAGGTTCAATCTTTTGGCTCTTTTATAATACAACGAAGTACATGTTTACTGATAATAAGTTAACTAGGCCCGAGCCCACGTCGTCAAATTCCATCACCATGGCAAGTTGATGCGGGAACTTCAAGGTGGCGTGGCCCCCTCCCTAACCCCCCGTTTCTAATTTCTAGGTCTCTTCTGGCTTACCACGCCTGTTGTCAAGGTGAGGGCATTTTCATTTTCTTTAGTATTGTGGAAGAGTGACTTAGTAACACAATTCAAGATATTTCACAATTCTGCACAGTTTCAATACTTCTTCAGTGTAGGTTGTGCATGTTTCTCCAGGCAAATATTCTCTACGCGAAAGTGTATACTCAGCCTTCTTTTTGATAGTGAGTCTCCGAAGCAGTTAGCTCTTGATTTCCTTAGAGAACCTGTCCCACGTTGTCATCGTGCTTTAGTTATTATCGAACCAGACAAGTGCGGTCCCGGTGAGAAAGAAAACGACGTTAGCAATTCGCGCCGTTGAGTTCCAACCATTGCGACCGCTTACCCTTTGATAATACTTCAGCCAATCGTCGACATCCTCATCAGCCTTGCCAGAAAAGGTACGCGGTTCTTTCGGAGGGATACACCAGATGAGTTGCCTTGGGCGCTCACTCTCATCTTGCATGCTTGTGTCATGGCTGCCGCCAGCTGCTTGGGATTCATTCATGTCTATGTCTTCAGGTGGCAGTCTGAGCAAGCGCCGGCTTCATCGGAGAGTGCATAGAAGAAGGTTGTCCAGAGCGATTACCCGCACCGCCCATCAAAGTTGTCACAGATGGGATGGATCTATTTACAATATGATCTAGGGGGTGTAGAGACGAGATCGCAGGCAGTCGACCATTTTCTACCCCACGCGCAGTTCTTCCGTCTGTTCATCTTCGGCTTCACCGCGCAGCAAAACAATATTTTTCTGTTTAGTGCCGGTTCAAAGCACTCAAGTCCTATTCGCAAAATGAGCCCGCGTGTTGTTACAGACGCACGAAGTAGTTTAGCTTAAATGAGTGGGGCTCGACCTGCAGAATGCCGATGCGAGAAATAGCTCGTCATTTGGGTGCTTAATTTCGCATTCGTGGAAGAGGAGCTCGCAACAGTTGTCCACACGTGACGGGGAGTCCCGTGACGCAGTTTGGCAATACAGTTTTGTTATTTCGCGTTCACGCTCTGTAAAAAGCAGAGCTTCAGCTTTGCATTGGACAAGGTGAAAAGAGGAGGGTTAATGTTCAAAGGGAATAGCTTGAACCACTGTAGGCATTTAACTCCAGGAGAGTTTGGTGTTGGGCTATTGAGTACGTGGTGTTAAAAACGAAAACAGCGCAGACAATCGTACAAGTGAGACAGACGCCATACTGCGTGTCTCTCTTATCTCGTTTTTCGTAGAGTTTTCGCATTTATCTCATCTAACGCCCACAATAATAAAGGCATTGGATAGGCTACCTTTCATCTTATGTTGATGATGTACTGAAAAAGAATGTCTTGTCGTCTTTCCAACACATGTTCTCCTTCTCATTATGGAGCAGTCGCTGGCTGGTGCCTCTAAATTATGCAAGTCATAAAACCACCTCGAATCGATACTAGATTTAGAGAAAGGCCAGTATTTATCCATGCGGTATGCGTGTATTTATTTCTTGCTGCCAAGGTACCGAAAGCTAAATAATTAGACATTAAACGAGAGTGGAATAAAAAAAAAATAAAGAACCAATACGTTTCTACGAAAGCTTTACAATTTTTTATAATACCGACTGAGTGAACGCAAACTGGGAGATACTTAAAAGCGAATCGCTAAACTTAAAAGGTACGTTCCTCGCATCATCGTCAAATCGGATTAGAATAACCTGTGTTTCACCAAGCGCCTTAACTATCTTGTAATTAAAAAGAAGCATCTATACAGAAAAGCGAAACTAACAACCCCGATACATCTAGAAAATACTTGCGTAGAAGAATACTCTAAAGAACTATCTGAAGCCAAAGATAAATAATTTTCTTGTGACCTTCTAGCCGTCCTTAAAGCAAACCCTAGCAAATTTTGGCAACTGTCTCTCCAATCAATCCAATCAAATAGAGCTTACTAAAACCGAGGGTTAAGCGATCGGCACGCAGGAATGCGTGACTGCATTAAACGACTGCTTGACATTAGTTCGAATGATTAATGATTAGAATATTTATTCTTTACCGGAAGTTTCCGCAATGGCCATGAGTGCCAAAATCCAGATAAGCAATGAAAGCATATACAATTCAATGACTTCTCTCAGGCTTTCGACATCAGCTGGTTACGACGTAATTAACGCTATGTTGCTCAAAGACACGATCTCATTGCCCAGCCGGATAATATACCTTACAATCACGCAGCCCTTGGCAACGGAATTCGTTCCTTTCATTTGGAAAAAAAGCCCAATTTATCCCTATCTTTAGACCAGGTAACCGAACACTTGCCTGTAATTTACCTCAGCAGCATCCCTTCTAAACTACTCGGGGGAATCATATCAAAGAACATAAGGACTCATCTAAGAATCACTGAACTTCTTCTATCCCCATCAACACGGCTTTCGTAAACGCCTTTCGTGCGAGAGCCAGCTGACCTAATTTACCCACGACATACCGATGTGCACGGAAACTAACCAGCAGATCGATGGAGTGTTTTTATGTTTCTCAAAAGCTTTCGACCATGAATCGCATAATCACCCACTAATGAAACTGTCCGCACTCGGTCTGCCCTCTGGTCTAATCCGGTGGATCAAATATTTTCTTACAGGGCACGTACAGTTTATGCCTCTATATTACCAACCACAACTCTAACTTCAGCAGCCTGACTTCTGGAGTTCCTCAAGGGGCTGGATTGTCTACCCTGTTATTTTTAATTTACGTTAATGATCTAAGAACAAACTGAAACTTTTTTGCTGACGACTGCGTCATCTACAACCACATCGCGAGGACTGTAACCGGGACGACTGCATCACCCAACAAAACGACATTAACACTATCAAAACGTGGTGCCGAAAATGGTACATGCCGCTTAATCTAAGCAAATGCAAGTGCACCTCATTTACCTGAAGATACACTATTATCCCTCATACCTACTGCACAGATTCAACTTCGATTAGCAGAACTCTTACCTATAGACATCTCGGCTTGCACCCAACACCGTCGCTATCACGGGCTACGCATATGGAAACCATTCGTGCAGATGCCTCTATAGAATACTTGGGTATCTTAAACGCACTTTAAAGATGTGCCTCATCCGACGTTGAAAAACTGGCGTATCAGACATACGTCAGGCCGAAACTCAAGTACGCATCTTCGATCTGGCATCCCCTCACAAACATATCTCGCGGAGGATGCCGAAGCCATCCAGAACCGCGTTGCGCGATTTATCCCTTCGCCATACTGAAAACGAACGAGTGTGCAAGCTCGGACATCTCGCCGCATAATATCGCGCCTCTGTTTTCGGCATTCCTTTTACGTTAGTCCCATATCATGACAGGCATTGGTCAAAGTTCCTCAGAAGGTGTCTTCCCGCTTATATCGTAGTCATCCGATTGCAAACATAGGCGTTTACACTTCAACATTTAGCCCTTCCTTTCTTCCACAAGCAATAAAACACCGGAACGCTTTGCCTAGATTACATAGCCTCGTGCACTGATCGCAGAATTTCTCGCGAAAAACCGACAGCTTATTTTTCATAGCCATTGATAACCAACCGGCGCGCAAAAAATGGCCAACAAACAGTGATTTTACTTTCTATGTTATTTTCTTTATCGGTTATTGTTGTGTCTTCCGCATGCTAGAGTTCTGCGCATGCGCAGTATACTTCTGTTCCTTCTTTCCGCTCCCACTTCCCTTCCCACTTCAGGGAATAAAAGCTATCACGCGCCCCTAAATAAATGTCTTCTATGTTCGAGCGGTCTGCGCCTCCTAACTGTTTGGGCCGAGTGCCGTGGCTATGCTACAGTTATGTTTCTTCTTTTACCTTTTTTTTTACTTTATTGCTGATTATCATGTCAGACCTCAGTGTCTATCGTTTGCCATTGATCCATCTGTTTTTCTTTCTTTCTTTTATTACTGTTGTATGCCAAGTCAACCACGAATGTACGCCCATCCCTTATGTAATGCGCTCGGGCCCTTAGGATGAAATATATATATATATATATATATATATATATATATATATATATATATATATATTATTCAACATTTTGTAATTTATCTTCACTTCATGAGATTTAGTTTGTGTACATGCAGCTTACATTATGGATTGACTGCTGTAGCTCTTCATTACGACGTATGCGCTATAGCCGAGAACAGTGAACAATCTAGCGTCGTCGTTGAGACTATGGTGCTAACACATGCAATGAGGACGCTAAACACAGTCTTCTCAGCTGCCCTTTCTATGCGCGTTCAGCAAAGTTTTTTTTGGCGCTGCACCAATTGCATTCGCAGCATAACATTTCAGAATTTCACAAGAACTAAAGTCGAGTTCGGCATAGCGAAAGAACATCCGAGTCGGTGGCTGTTCCGTCATGGCTTGCAGAGGGGCCTCATCCTAAAGGTTCCAGTAATCGTAATTCTTACTTGCTGTCCAGCTTTTAATGAGTGCTCAAAAATTTCGCATAGTTCAATCTCGCAGCAAAAGATGATTAAGCGCGTATTGGAAATTTCGAATATTCGTACACTCCAACTGCGTTCATTTGGAACCTAGATGTACCGGAATTTTTTTTTTTTCGTATCGAGATCGCGACGTACGATAATAAGTAGAGAGAGGGATTGCGTACATTACGCATCAGCCCGAAAAGACCGGGCACGGACGCTAAAATAAGTACATGACACGAGTGCTGTCTCTCATGTAAATGCTTGATACAGACACGCGACAAATATATGTAGATAAAAACAATAAAGAAGTTTACAATAATGTCTCTACACCAAACACCAAGGAATCATATATATGTGTGTCTGAACTATATTTATTCTTACTGTCTTCTTACGGCCATGTACAAACTTAAAAGACGAACAGACGCATACAAACAAAAAAAAACGCGCAAACGAACCATGTGCAAACTCGCAACTGGTTTATTAGTGCCACGTGTATATAGAGGGTAAAGACCAGATTGAAATGCAAGTGTCAACTCAAAACACAACAAAACTAAAGGGAATGCATTAAGATTGCTGCTGCCCAAGCGTGCCTGTCCTACAAGTTATGTTTTTAATGTCACGTAAAAAAATATCAGCTTCATTTATTCACACGCGTTTCGTGTATATATGCTATTTGAAAAGTGTTTGGTGTTTTTTTTCCGTTTGGCGTGTTTTGGCGTGTTTCGTTTTGTATATAGTGCCACGTGTCTGTATTACAACCTTGGTTGGAAGAAACCGCTAATGTTGTCCCTTCTCTTCGTGTCTATTACATTCGCATATACATGAGGTACAACTAAGTCGCAGTTTAGCGTAGCAGCATCAAAACCGCTGGCGTTATCTTCTGAACTCATTGCCTGCAGTTGCTCAATATAAAAAAAAAATTTTGGCAAGGCGCCATGGCGTTACAGCTGTCGCGATCAGTGTGATCCTTACCTTATCTGGGAGCACAGAAGGCGGTTCCATGACGCAGATGTGGACGCTGCTGTTGTTGCTTCAAAACACGTAGAGCAATGGAAAGTACAAAACTCGCTTGGAGAAAAACGATGGAACTTCGTCTTCACCTTTCTCTGACGCCGGTGGGAGACCACGCGGCTTCGAATGGGAAGGCCATCCTTTAGGATAACCGCAAAGTGTTGTTACTCAGCAAGCCAATTGTACAAAAAAAATGTTTTTGAACGAAGTTGTGTTTTCAAATCAATACAACATGCGTAGTGGGTCAACAGGGGTCGAACAAGGAATGTCTTTGAAGCCAACGTTTTGACAAGCAGAGATTGTCTTCGTCAATGTGAAGACAAATCTGACGAAGAAAAGGCCCCTCTTTGAAACGTTAACTCCAAATACGCCCGTTTTTCGACTTTCGTTGATCACTTGAAGTATCCATGTTCCCGAGTCGTCTTTGAATGTTCACGAACACTGACACACCAC
This sequence comes from Dermacentor variabilis, assembly GCF_050947875.1. Classification (NCBI taxonomy): domain Eukaryota; kingdom Metazoa; phylum Arthropoda; class Arachnida; order Ixodida; family Ixodidae; genus Dermacentor; species Dermacentor variabilis. Next base: position 87,269,217 of record NC_134570.1, on the reverse strand, counting down.
AATTTTTTTACTTCCCGAAACTTTATAATGGACGTGGTACGATACACGGGTTGTTCGGTGAAACTTCAAACCAACTTTGGTCAACCAACTGTGGCGCAAAACTTGTATACGCAAGCAGGGCGTCGTTAAACGCATTTGGTATATTATCCGGCGTGTTTAAAAAAAGCTGTCATGGTCCTGTGGCAGCACTGTAATATATTGTGTCGGCTTCCAGTTTCGGTTTCGAATCGTTTACGTCAGTGCGCCACTCAGCGCCAAACGCTGTAAGTATACCTACTGCGTTTCCCCTCGCTGGAATAAAGTCATTCTTTGTCTGGTCCCCGAGTCGAGCAGTCAGGCTCTTCCTTGCGGCGCTTCGCGCCAGGCCGTTAGGCCTCAAGCCGGAAATCCCGCGTCGGACCCCTCAACCCCCCCCCCCCCCCCCCCCACGTCGAAGCTACTTACTACAAGCACCACGAGAGCTTATGAGCTAGTAGTGTTGACTAAATGACTAAAGGGGCAATCGCACTGCATTTGCAGGCAAAAGCAACAGTATACAAATATTCCCTCTTCTTTTTGCTTTTTTGCACGTTGGCCATTGGCAAGCGTAGCCGTCCTTCACGCAATGCATTGCAGTCCACGGACATAGTGCAGCTGTCCATATTGTCGCCTTCCAAGTAGCCGAAGTTCACCAGGAAGTCGCCCTGCCTGCACTTATAGTGATCGTCGTGTTTTCTGTGGGTGATCCCGAAGTGGCATCGATGAGTATGCTTCCATTTAGAGAGTGCCTGTAGGGTTCCGCCCATTCCGGGAAGGTTGAAAGGCCAAAGATGGGAAAACCCAAGGTGTGTATCATGACCACTTCGATCGCCACGCATATTAAGTTGACGAAAAATCCTGGTTTCGCCTGTAACAAAAATAAATTATAATAAATAGTCATTAGTTCTTTTATGTTTAGATTGCATGAGGATTGCATGGAGGAGGAGAAGCAGGATAAGGTTAAGTAACATGATGGGCCGTAAAAGAAAACGACATCACTATAGTTGCGAAACTCGACCGTAAACATAGTTGCCGAACATATTTGAACTAAATGCCTCTTCCTTTAGAAGGTGACCTAAATAGTTTGTGCTGAGCTGGCTGTTCGATAACATATATTGTAAAAGTAGAGTGTGGTAATCTGCTATATGTGCGCAATAATGTAAAATACAATGTGAGACTACAACGTGAACATTTAAGAACGCAGAAAGAATCACCGAGAAAAGGATTGATTTCGCAGATAAGCTTGGAAATAGCATCCCATAAATTGTTGCGGGCGATACATTCTTGACGTATTTTTAGCTATTCTCAGTCTTTGATTGCGTGTTTCCTGAGTTCTTTTAATAAGAATTGAGTCAATTTCATAAAAATTTCTCCATTGGCTTATTGGGACTGATATAAAGAATGCTAGCATTACTGTTCCAGCATAAATCACAGGGACGAAATTTCATCAGGGATCATATGCCCACAAGAAAGCCAAATAATACCAGATCCCGCATACTAGAACCCCAAGGTCATAAAATATGCTTCCTAAGCGCAATCACTATTGCGCACGTAGGCGACTTTTGCGCTACTGATTTCGCCACGGGAACAAGCTGCTGTTAAGTGGAGAAGCAGCGTGCGACAAAATGACGGTCATGTTGCATAAACATTCGAGAACGAGTCCACGTATACTTGCCATGAAGGAAGTGGCTTGCTGTCATATGTAGATTTTTGTTTGTTTAGGAGTCCTCAGTCTGTTCAAACGCCAGTAGAATTACTTCAATTACTTCACTGGCTATGTGGTATACTAGTCCAATATGTTATATAAGTTACTCTCCTCCTCATCCTGTAACATGACCTCGCATCAGAAACATTGGCTGCCCATGTATTCAAAGTGGTGCTTTGGTGTGTTTAAGCTTGGTGTGTTCATCTTTTTTACACAGCGACGTTTGCACGAAAGGTGTCATCGTCTCTCTCAACGTGATGTCATGCTATGTGCATGCCTGGAACTTATCCCTGAGCCGTCGACTCAAGGCGACAAGAAGAAAGCCTGTCTCGGTCTCCATCAAGGATCACTGGAAGTCAACACAATTCACTTTCTTTCCTCTTATGAACACTTTCGCTAAGTACAGTCGCTCATAATAATGGCTCGTTTGCCGGCACACTGCTAAATACGACGACGATAAATTTTTCGCTGGCATAAACTCATCGAAAAGCCACGTGCAGGAGAGAATCGGTCTTACCCATGATAACAGGGCACATTAAAAGACGACACAGAAGAAAGACGGGTCAGCGCTTGTCCCAACATGCCGCTACCCTAGGCTAACTCCCTTGTTTTATTTTTATACACCTAATTTAATCGCCTGATTCATGGCCAATCCCCCACTGTGGGTATGTGCCACAGCCACTCAGGACAACAACAACAACAACAACAACAACAACAAACCTAGGCTATACATGTGTGCTCGGCTCTTACCATATCAGGTATGCGGAGCTTGGCCAGGTCGTAGGCGATGGCGTTCGGTGGTGTACCGGCGGGTATGATGAAGGAGAATGAGCAGGCGACTGCTACAGGCATGCCCAGGTAGATGGGGTGCAGCCTCAGCGCGACAGCCTGCGCCATGGACAGCATTGCAATATACTAAAACACGTCATAGTTAATGATTGACGAGGTTCAACTACCCGAAGCTACAATTGGAACTATCAGGTGGTGCGGTCTAGATTAACCTTGGCGTTTTGCACGTTACAGTGCACAGAAACCTCGGACTCGGAACACGATGGTATTTTCATTGCGAAGCATTCTTCTCCGAATCACGCCAGTTCTTGTGGTGCCTCTCTTTATCTCACCGTTTTCGTGGGTCAACGAGCACCCAACTTCCGCCATCTGCAGTCAAGGGTGGCAAGTAGCTGAGGCTTCCGTTGGTGGCCGGGACCGCTGGGAACGGTGTTTAGGAGAACTAGCCAAGCGTTTTGGATGCGTTTGATAGCGAACTGATAGCGCACGTGCGACGACGCTTCCCTCATCCGCCAAACACAGACATTTGGGCTGATCAACATTGCCGCGACCCAGGTTATATTGCACCCCGTCGGGGTCACTCGTTCTGCCAGGTGTGCGAGCGTGATGGCCACGAGGGGGACGCAAACAAGCGTCAAGCAAAACGACAAAGCGCGTTTCGTGCTGCTGTAGGGCAGCATCAGCTCGACGTGCATCGGCAGCGCGTGGGGGCCTCGTGCTACGACGATTCGCCCGATGCTCCGCATTACGTAGATGTCAACCATGCTCGAGTCGGCCTGATCTTTCTTTCTTTCTTTCTTTCTTTCTTTCTTTCTTTCTTTCTTTCTTTCTTTCTTTCTTTCTTTCTTTCTTTCTTTCTTTCTTTCTTTCTTTCGTTGTTATTTATTTGAATCACGTACACATGACGATAGTGCCGCGGCTGCCGGAAAGTAAACTCGATCGTGACCCCGTGCTCAACAGGAGGACTCCGTGGACACTGAATCAAATTCGCGCGGTTCCAAATAGCAAAGTATAACAGGCGAGTCCATCACAGAAATTTCGTGCGTGCCACGCACTCGCGCAAACGTTTGTGTGCAACACGAGCCTCTGTGGCCTTGCGGGTCGCCTTTTCCTAGCTTGTTACTTATTCATCTCTCGCGGCCCTCGTACGAAAAATATGAATGTAGATGTATGCAGAAGAGCAAGCGAAGCAGCTCGAACTAGTCGAATCGTAATTGTGGTGACGCCAAATGTGAAGGTCGTCGACGTTCTAATGCTTTATCAGCCTCAGGGCGAGGGTACGCTATCAGAGTAATAATTCGTTAATCATAGGGATCAGCCGTTTACCATGTCGCAGACAAGGGGCAGTAGCAGGGAGCTCGTGGCCGTGTTGCTTGTTATCTCCGTAAACATGGACGCAGCGAAGCAGAAGAGCAAGGCGGTGAGAGCCGGTGGCAGCACGTTCATGCCCTTTACGTTGTCCACCAGCATTGAAGAAAGTCCAGATTGCTGAAGATTACAATGATCAAATGCGTCACTCTCATGATTACAGATGCTGTGAACAACATGGCGCCCAAAGTTACTGGATGATTTTAGCTCGCTCTTAGAACAGGAATAAGAGACTCCATTAACGAAGCCTCTCCTTCGCAGGAACCGTTCGTACTTGTCATTGCCTTGGTTATAGTGTAGGACTATATTCCCTTGAGCTGTCTGTTACTTGACTTATCTTGAAAAAGAAATCGCGAATGCTGGTCACGGAGTGCGTTTCATTTGACCTCTGTGCATCTGCTTTTGCCCTGTTTTCCCTGTTCGCGCTGGCATTTCTTTACTTATAGCGTGATCTTTTTATTCTATTGTTTTTTCAGCATATACATGGGTGACCATTCCAGTCCGTATCACAGAAGAGCTCATAGGCTTTTTTTTGTGTTTTGTGTATCTATGTGACCTTACGTAACGTTCCAGGATTTTTTATTCGACCTCTTTTGCGTATTTATGCATCCTTAGTTTATATGCTAGCTTACATTAGGTCACATTTTTTGTGAGTTGTCTTTTCTCCATTTACGCGAACTGACTTAATGTTCGTGTGTATTTTTTTTTAGGTCTCCTTCGTGAACTGCTTTCATCTATGTCGCCTGACTTCAAGTGTTAGTTATTGTTCTTCTTTTCGGCTTGTTATTAAAGCTAAACTCTCTTTGAGTCATCATTGGGGTTCCCGGCTCCGACTATGTCTCAGCTCAACAATGATACATCAGCACTGTCCGTCAAAGAGACTCTCTCTTCGATTTTACGAAACCTTGCAGGCCTCCGACAGAGTCATGCCTCCTCCCACGAGGATCATGACGCCCCACTTGACGCCGTGGACCGCCTCCTCCCACGTGAGAAGTGGCTGCGACTGCCACGGGTTTCCGGGATCCTTCGGTATTACAAATAGCAGCAGCGCCATGAAGGCGACCAAGGCGCTGGGCTTCACGAGCCTGCAAGCAGAAAACCAACGATGGCTGACACAAGGTCAAGAATATGCTTGCAGATGATCCACGCGCATCGTCCAAATCACAGCATGAACGGGAGTTCTGTTGAATGTATCCTACGGCAGAAAGCGGGACTTTTTGTTTCCTCGTCATTGTCGCAGAGGAGCGCACAATAGTATAAGCACCGCGAAGGACTTACGTACGAAACTTATGTGTACATTTACGCGAAAGATGATTTACGTACATATTTACGTGCCCAAAGATTTACGTGTACATTTGCATGCACAAATATTTACGTGCACTTTTGCGTGCATAATTGAAAGATTTACGCGTCTTCCAACAAAGGGTTAGCAGAAACGCGATGTGTTCGGATCAATAATTGCGCTGTCCTTGTATAGTGCGCTGGTCTGCAATATGGAGTACCAACATAGACATTGCCAATGTTCTGCCAAGCTACATTCAACGACTGCAACGCGTTCGTTCTGAACTCTCTGAACTTTCTAGAATGCAAATGCCGGGAGGATAAGTAAATATTTCAACAATCAGGTGACAACACAGCGCCTCCATAGGTTTTATTTTTATTCTTACACACTTCTCAAATGCTTCTTTAAAGAAAACAGTAGTCATTATCATAATGATAGAGAATATATTTTGTGAGCCGCATTGTTCCCCGTACTTCACGCACTTTCGTCACTTGTAATAGCATATGTTTTACTGCGACGGCAATTACGCGGAAGCTCGAGACGCATTCGCACCATCGGCACTGCCACCGCCATTGTCGTGCTGTCTCCGAGACAGCGCGTGCACGGTTCGTGCTCGATTCGCGCGAGGTTAGTCTTCGTAGACAATGAAAGCGTTTAGCTGCAAACACAACTAAGCGAAATGGGCGCACCGTCGATAAGCTAAATCGCCTTGGTGGCGGAGCCAGCGCAGCGTTGGGCCTTCTGCTGTTGCCACGAGCATTTTGCGCGCACAGGCTATAAGCACGCTATATAGCCTTCCTGCTGAGCTGCCCAGTGTATGATGGGCCATGAGCAGAAGACGTCGAGCTAACTTCATTTAATATTTCACCTTGCGCTGACGAACGCTGACGGTCTCCCGTCGGTCCCATATCGTGCGCCAGCATCGAGGTGCGACGCCTGTCACTGGCCGCTCCAATCACGCGAACGTCGTGAGCCGCCTGGTAGCTGCCAGAAGGACGCTGTTCTCTCTGCCTAGAAGGACCTGATTTGCTTGTAGCGTCACGTCAGAATGTCGCTCCCATTCATCCACGCGCTGGCAGCAGTGTGCTCATGGCCCCAGAAAGCTTGCGGTAATGCGTGTCTGTCCGCCGAGTTAGACGAAGAAAAATAACTATTCCGTCCCGTAATTTGGTACATGGCCACAGGCACGTGTTCTTGATGTGCTCAAACATAAGGAACGTGCCCATGCATGGAGCTCATGTATATGTGCTAGAGTGCTCAGTGAATGAAACGCAAGACTCAGACCGCGTGGGGGCGAGCACTTCTTTGCCACCGCCGTCAGCGCTGAGGGATTCCTGAGGGGGCAAAATGCATTCAGAATGCATCGCAGAGTCTCTCGCCTTCATGTTATACGGAACAAGCTCGAGGTCGGTATCCTCAGCGCCCAGCAGTATGGCCAACAGTGCCAGCCAGCACGTGCTCCAAGTATCCCGTTTCAATCGCTAAGCATTCTACAATACAAATTACCATAGCCTATAAAGATATAGAAGACTCAAACTGGCGGCCTAGCTTCAGGGTTGTAACGTTTCATAAATGAATTTTTGCCGGAATATACAACAAGTACATTCCGGTAAAAATTCATTTATGAAACATTACAACCCTGAAGCTAAGCTGTCAGTTTGAGTCTTTTATATCTTTATAGGCTATGATAATTTATATTGTTCCAGAGGGCTTAACCGAACGTCTTTTGGGAACTCTGCGTGAAATTGCCATCGCGGTCAGTGCTGGCTCTTCTCGAGATGCTGCCAAAATCACCTTACGTTTCGAGCTACGTACGATCAGAATTGATAAATAAATGCTTCTATTCGTTATTCGACCAACTGTTGAGTCAGTCGAGATAAGACAACATTCTTCCTGTGGTACTTACTCTCCGTGAGGAATAGCGTCGACCCATCCCGGAAACATTTGCGGCTTCATCGCGAACCAGGCAATGATCATTGTACCGATCAATGCGGCGACACAGATCTCTGCAAAGCTGTGAAAGTAACGAAAACATATATACATATATGGTTCTGAATTTTATTAGAACGACTTTGACTTTACTCAGCATGACTACCACTCCTTTGATACACGCTTCGAGTCACAAACAGCCCGATACCCCTGCCACGATATACATGCCTGTCTCTGGATTGCCAGCACCTTTAGGCTATATCAATATAATGAAACTATTCGATGTAATTTTCTATTCGGGACACTAGTGACGTGGCTATTTGCGAATTTTTTACGCACGTCCATGTCGTGCGTATTTTCGGTCACAGTTTTATAGACCGCAAGTGGCGCTCCCTAGACAGCTCTCTTGGATAATTTTATCAATTCAGACTGCTTGTCGACCGTGTTTTAGCTCGCGGTGCTGTGGCAAATACGGCGTGTGTGTTTATTCAAGCGGCCATAAACCAGGGCATGCTGAAAGCAAATAAACTGCGATATTGTTCGAAATTTTGCTAAGTATATATAGAACTTACTTTAGAACACGATGCCGGTGGTCGAAAGATTTTCACACTTACGTTTAATTCCGCTTTAGGCATTTACAGCCAGGAGAGTAATGCGCGCGCACCGATACTCGATCCTCCACTGAGGAATTTAGATCCGCCCACTTTGAGCCTGTCTATTACTATTAAGGCTATGTGAGGCAAAAAAGAAGCAAGCTCCCGTCACCTAAGCAGGTTCGCAGGAAATATTGACACAAAACTCTAGCACTCGCCTGATCTTTCCCAGCTCTTTATACCGCCAGGCAATCTCTTCCCGGACTTTTTCTTTTGTAGACTCGTCCGCTTCGCTTCTCCTGTTGAGGTCAACATAAAGGTAAGTGTAGTATTTTTATTAAACCATGAATAGCGTCAAAGACGCGTCACGTTGTGAAAGATGAGCCCCAGCAGGGATAAGATTGCGTTACTTCCGTCACAAAATATTCCGCGATCAATTTAGCACTCTGAACTGCCCCACCGTGCCCCATGTGACACAGTTTACAAGGAAAAGATTACAGTTTTGCACGTAACGCGAACCAGTGACGTGATGGCTGGTGAAATGTATTGCCCTGGAAGCCTTATGCTCACGACACACGGGCCAACTATTGTACTTTCAAGTAAACTTTGTTTCACGCTGAAGGGCCCCTTATTAACAGGAGTTTCGCTGCTTACACACGACACGGCACGGTCTTCTTTGTATGCTGTCAGCAAGCAATGCAGAAAAGCACATGGCGCTGCTTCGCAAAACTGAATTTCACAAAACGTAAAAAAAAGGCGTATCTGTCAAATTTCCGTCACTTGCTAAGACAATTCCTAACAAGTGACCACTGTGCTTCGTCAGGTTTCATGTTGTTGAAGAACTGCGCAGGAGGCTACCTCTTTAGGACCCTGAAGGAATGCGGATATCACTTCTTCCGCAAAGGACCTTCACCGAAAAATTTGGAGGGCGCACAAACTTCGCCTTTAAGAGTGGAACACGATAGCATTCAAAGATCCCTGGCTGCCCCTCACGCTTCCCGGAAACTGCAGGGTATGTAGCCGTAATGTTTACCGGTAAACGCTCGCGGCGAACGCCACGCACGAAGGCGGGCTTTCTGGCCGAAACGTGGCCTCTTGCATGGGCCGCGATGCGACGAAGGCGAGCGCCATCTGCAAGTGTTTCAAGGAAGCGGACGCGCCACTCTGTGGACTCTGAGATATTTACGCGCCGGCGTGCGCAAATGGCGGACGCCGTCTCCGGTCTGTGCATTGTACAAACGCTGGAAAGGAGTTTGTTTGTGTTTCTGAGTAACCAAATCATGTTTTCTCGTACATTCGAATTACAATCCGAGAGCTATCATGTCTGTAGGCTGTCTGTAAGTCGCACTTTACGATTTTTCTACTTATTTTAGCTTGAGAAATTCAATTAATTCAGTGCATTTCTTGCGTCTCATGAATGCCCTGGGTATGTGTGGTTCAAGAAATATTTTTGCCGAGATGATGTCCGACGCCGAAATTTCTGCGACATAGGCTCCTTAACGCTCTCGCGCCTCCCCTGCCGTGTGCCACCCCACGTGAGCACATTTCCGGTAAATGTTCCTAAGTCCAAAAGACTTTCGAGTGGCCGCGTGTCAGGCGTTATAGACTGTTTCGCTAATGGTGTTTGTTGAAGTAAACATTCGCAGGTTCGAGTTCACAATCTCCTTTTAAGAAGTGCGAGGTGTATTCGTTTGTGGAAGCTGCGCCGTCTAGTGGGAAAGTGGAAAGGCTCGTCTTTTCGTACCTATCCTGAATTAGCCACTGGTCGTTATTAAAACGACGCTTTAGCTTCTTGCTGCTGAATTTGTTCAGCTTTCTTAAAATTAATGTTTGGTCTACCCCATTAGTGCACTTCATGGTTTTCTTGGAAGAAAACTAATAATAACAAGGGGACGTCAGTGCCACCCAGGAAACATTAGAAGCCGAGGGCTAATAAGAGAAGGCTGATAAATACAAAGCAGATGTGCTTATTCACAATACTTTACAGGGCCCAGAAGCCATTGAGTAAGGGGGACGAAAAAGGATATTATAAGAAATGCAAAATATACAGTTCAAAAAAGGGAAAGGGAAAGCATTGCACAGGGCTAGTACTAAAAAGCAGCAACAAACATAAGAGCAATGTACAAGAAATAATTGAAGTATACAAATACAGCACAGATGTCTGACACATGACTCAAGTAAAAAATAATAAAGCAGCGGTTTACAAAAAAACAATAGCCAAAAAGTGCGATATTTTATACAAGAGAAGGTTTAACGTCACGATGTGACTTGAAAGTATTCGCGCAGCTGATCATGGAATGATTGATGGTTGCATATGGATGCAATATTATCGCGAAGATCATTCCAAAGAACGGTGGCACGGGGATTCTAGCAAGTTTATTAAGTAGTTTTGATATGCGGACCATATAGATGCTGCATGTTCTAGCTGTGGCCGCACAAGTGTTAGACAGGCCAGTTTTCGAACATTGTTAGGAGAATTCCGCAGGTTCCGGCGCAGATATCCCAGTGCCCTTGAAGCTTTCGCACAAATCGTGTTGACACGCGTGTCTCAAGTTCCATGGCCCATGACATGCGTGGCCCATTCTCTATCGTTTCAATTGCGTGTAAAGCAGAAAAGTTAATTTGGGACCGCCTGCGCAACTGGGAAGGCGACGTGCTAGTACAAGAACAAGGCGCCGACACCAGCTCTATCTTGCACGCAGATATTGAGCGGGCGTTAGCCAATCGTGGTAGCTGCTTGCAAGATCACGCTCTGCAGAGTCAGTATTCTCCACTGTTGTAGTATCGGCAGGGTGGCCGAGTGGTAGGGTCCTCGACTGCTAATCTTTTGGGTGTAAATTCGGATACTCGCGATACAGTAATAATTTTTCATTCTTAGCAATTTTCTCGCGAAGAATTTTGGGGATTCTACACCAGTGGATATCAGCACAACTAGGGGAGTGAACTCACAACAGCTATCGCTATGAAATAAAGGAAAAACTTACAACAATATCCTGAAACGTTGAAAGTGAGTGTTCCAAAATTTTACCCAATGTAACAACACTGACGCTTCGAAATTTAAATGCAAGATATTGAGCTTCGTGGCCTTACCATTGGACACGTTATTGTGCACTGTGTGGAAACGTAATGACAATTAAACAGTGGCAATTCCAGCGCGAACATTTAGGTGATTGGGGCAGCTATGACGAAGGCTCTAACGCAACAAGTAAATTAGGCGCGATATTCGAGCAGAGCTTTCCACTTCTCGTGAAGGAACTCTTGCGCCCTATCAACGTATTATTTTATATAGAACTGTATATTCCGTTTAGGTGACGATGGCTTCACCGAACTTTTGTGGCAGTGAAGCGCCACCTCAATTCTTTATTTGGTATTTTTATCGTGAGAATACGCAGTTGAACGCAGCACAGCCTTACAGAAGAGCATTATGAGCCAAGTGCCATCAGTTTGGAACGCAATGCGTTCTTCGTCTTTAGTGCCGAGCCCGACTGGGCTCCGCCGCACAGAATGGCGGCAAATGTCACTCGCGGGCCCGCTTTCGGAGTCCAAACATTCGGTCAAGCGTGTCAAAGTGGATACCTCAATAATGTGAACACAAGCCGCGCCCCTATAGGGACAAATCAAGGCAGAACATCTTGCGACTTCGCGTGAGGCTGTAATTCTGAAATAATTTGTCGCGTTCTGTATTAATGCCCATACTGCTGGTTGTCGCGACAGTAACTTGCGTACATTGCATCTGTTTGAGACAAGGAAACATAACCGCTGAATGACTTTGAGAGCGAACATGTTCGCTTTCATGACTCACATGGCCTCCCTGGCGTTCCACTGCATGTACGCCCAGCTCAGCAGAGTGCAGAGGAGCATCGTGGGTCCGTTGTACAGGATCCACGTGACGAAAGTGATTTCCGTGGAACCTGGAAACATGCTAGATTTTTGTGCACAAGCAGTGTGAGCGAAAGCGCAAAAAAAATCGTGTATCTTATCGTCGGAATATGTAGAGCTGCTAGCACTCACTCTTCGATGATTCCCTTAAGGAGAACGTTGGGCCCAGTTCCAATGAGTGAACCTGTACCACCTATGCTGGTTGCGTAAGACACGCCGAGCACCAGCGTAGTTCGGAGCAGCCTGGTGCGCCTGTCTTCAGTTCTGGCAAGAGGACGAAGGAAAACCGAAGCAAAAAGCGCTTTCACGCAGGGAGTTCCACGGGACGTACGTTTAGTTCCCTGCCTTACACAGTAGGAAGAGTGTTACATTATGACACAGAAAGAAAGTAAAGAAGGTACTGAGGGTGTCTCTTCGTCTGTAGATCCACGTAGAAACAACAGCCGCTCTCTGAGGCTTGTGGACTTCAAGAATTGCAGGATACGTGCCGTAATGCACATGTCGCTTTCTGGACTTGTGAGGTATGTGGGCAGGTTTCAAATACCATTGTCGCCGTGTATGATTGTGAATACAGGTTATCTAATGGGATGCATCGTAGATTGTTCCGGTCGTCGTATCGGGGAAGACGCGCAGGTATTTGATGGAATCATCACACGCGCAACGGTGTCACCCATCCTTATGAGGAACGAAAACGTCTTTGTGAATGCCAAATTTCAGCCAAAAGCGACGTAAAAAAGGTTGCATCGCAGTGGGAGAGGTGCTGTGGAATCGGGAGCTTAAATGAAGCGTGGAGAACACGCAGGCAGCCGATTACTCGGATCACAAGTTCGTAACGCCACTGTATCTCACTTCGGAACCTCTAGCAATTCATTTTAAGAACAAGGCGATCCCTGTCACGGGGGCTGAAACTTGTGCTTCGTGGTGCGGCACAATTGACTGTGCAGACTGGAAAGGACAGAGCGAAAGCATGGGGCACTACACGTGGCATTGTGTAAGGTAAAAAAAATTGTTTTGCAGCAGTGATTGATTCAGTACATATTTAGTTCCAGTTGCGAGAGTCCTACCTCTAGTGGAGTACCCTTGCTTTAATTGGCCACGGCTAGAGCCAATATGTGTTTCATGGCAGAATAGGAAATCTTGAGGAAATGAAGCGAAAAAGAAAAATTAGTGCTCTTCCACTCTGTGAAGAAAGATAACCAGCGAAGCTGTATTTGGATGACTATATCGACAACTACATTTATTTATGTTGATCACTATCGGATTGCTATATTGATTGATTGAAAACACGTGTGGTACATAACTTCGTGGTACTTATAGTCTTTATTTTGTCTCATTCGTTAACACAGTGACCATAGCTTTGTGGTCGCTGTCGTACGCCGCGATCGGTTGTACTGCTATGCTAGACAAGTTCTTGCCAAAGGTTAAATCTATAGACGACCGGTGTCGCGTGGTCAGCCCATTGACTTCCATGTAGCACTCAACTCCTAATTGTTCCAACACGAAGGATACAATCTACTTGCCGTCGGGGCTCGCTATGTCGACGTTCAAGCCGACGATTGGTGGGCGCACAATTGCGTTTTATTACGCATTTAGACGATCCAATGGGAGCAAAGGAGTGCTGCCATCCCACGTTTTCTATATGGCCATTACGGTTACGCGTCATAAGACGGTCATAACACGGATAAGATGATAACATTCAGAGCAACTGCGGCGCGTGAGAACATCACGCGGAAATGGTAATGCACTTTATGCGTAGGCAGAAGCTGATAACATTCAGGGCCACCGCCACGACTTTTTTTTTTTTTTGCACATGCACATGGGGTTGCACCGGAGGAGTTTTCGGCATACAGGCGACACATGGATGGACGGACGCACGAACGAATTGGCGAGCCCCCCCCCCCCCCTCCCCCCCCCATATACATCTTCACTGTAGAACCGAAATAGCCTTGGCTGCACCGGCCACAATACTACTTCCAGTACTTGAATGTTCTTACATTTCTATAAATAGTGAGTTGTGAGTGAGTTTGTCAGTCAGTTGTGCAACAGTACAGTGGCGCCGTTAGAAATTTTATACCGATGCCATGTGTCAAAGAAAGTACGGTCCGTTTCCGACATAGCAGGCAATGCTACGAAAGCAAAAAAGACTTCTCTTACGGCTCGCATCCGCGACCGAAAAGTAGTGCGTCGTCAAGGAGGTTTAGGAAAACGTTTCTGCGACATGTATGTAAATAAGATACCGAGATACGTCATGCAATTTGATTTACCATTAAGAGGAAGCTTTAGTTCGAGGAGAACCACAATTCCGCCTATTCAAATACACACAAAACGCAGAAATCCTTTATTGAGGCAATCGCTGGATGTACTTAAACGAACTTTATTGCACTTGAGAGATAAAAGTAAATTTTAGTGACTCTAAGAAGCAAAATTCTTATTTACGAAATGCACTTCTGAACAAAAATTATCGAAAGCTAGTAAGTAGAAAAACGTTGAAGCGCACTGTACAGAGATTCGTAACTCCGTAACGACTACAGATGTTGCAGTTCTCTAAACTGCATATCATAGAGTATTCGAAGCGGGAAAAGTTGAGATGTGAGTCAACAGTCTATATAAAATTGCTACAATGTTTGTTAGGGTTTCGCAAAGCTCCTGCTCACAAATTAACGTTATTTTCGAAGTGGTATACTGTACAATTTTGTCCCATTTAGATGTATTATTAGCTGCTGTGTACAGAATTGTGATTTAATTTTTTATTGCTGAATTACAGAAGTATAAACTTACTAGACTCGGACTTTTACATTTGAATGCAACCAGCCTCCTTAAAATCGGTGCAATGGATGCACGAAAAACAATGTATTCGTTCCCATGTATTCAGATCGGAGCTCCCGAGCTAAAGCTTCAGACAGCTGGAGAACAAGTTCCATACATAAAAATTATAGCAGTCCCACACCCCAGATTTAGTTAGAACAGGAAGGAAAACGATAAAATAAGGCAGCCGGAACAAAGGGTGTGGCGTGCCTAATTCTGAGCTTTTCCACGTAAATAAGTAGCTATACAAAGAAGTACACTTTTATTTGTTTATTTATTTACATACATAAGCATCGCCCGGTGTGCATTACATTAAGGGGGGAGGGAATCAAAACATTGCGAGGTACATTGCCTATGCGCGCACGCACAAATGCAAAAAAGAAGACAAGAATGAAACAAGCAAAAATGTAACTTAGCGCAACCAGGTCCAGATTACGTGACACCAAAAGTGTTTCGATAGGCCTAATATATAGAAGTACGTAATAGCACAGAAACAAATGTCTCCGCTGTAATGGCACAAGAACACAACCAAAAACATAACTGAAAGCGTAATAAAATAACGATGAGCAACGACTGCGATTAACAACAATTTCAGTAACACTAGCATCAGTAGCGAACGACATCATCGGGAAATAACGCTCGCAGCAGTGGGAGCAACGACTGTAGCAGTGCCAATATCGCCAGAGTAAGGTGATGTCAGGAAAGCTGACATCACAAGGCGTCAGCAAAAAAAGAAAAAAAAAGGAAAGAAATTAAGAGGGAAATAAAACAGCAAACCAGTACTGGATCTGGTCAGGCTTGTAAATAATGCCTAAGAGCATCGGGAAACCGAGGGCGAACGGCGATTTCTGTGGCACCACTTGGGAGCAGATTTCAATGACTGATTGTGTGAAGGGGAAAAATAATTCTTGTAGGTGGAAGTGCGTGGGCAGATGAGCGTCGATCCCTGTAAACCGTTCGAGGAATGGTTTAGAAGAGGAAAAAAAAAAAAAAGAGGGCGGCGCCTCGTTATCATGAGGCCTGGGACGCGCGCGGGTGTCCGGCTTCGCCTTCACTCATGGTACAACTCAAGCTATGAGAGCTTCAGTCCTAAAAATTCAGCTGCGCGCCTTAGACGGAAAGCGAAGGCGGAACTGAAAAAACGAATCAGGTTGCATACTTACAACGTAAATAGCATTTTACAATTACATCTGGTTCCTTGTCCGACATTACGAGTGGTTCTTTTTTATTTCCTGTCAATGGAAATTTTAGGGCAGTGAGCCAGCTTCATTTGCAAGCGAAAAAAGATCTTGGTGGTGGTAGTGGTTGGTTAGTTGTAGCAACAGGTGGGTTTAGCTTGGCGGTCGAGGCCAACAATAGCTCCTCCTAAGCAAAGAAATCTTCGCTTAAGTGTAATAATTAGTTTCGAAGTGTCTATGTGGCGAATTGAAGCATATGTGTTCTAAATTCAAATATATATATTTCCCCCGTGCCCCGTAGTTAAGCTCTTGTTTCTGTTTTCATTCTTCAAATGGCCACATTTGTGCTCTGAACGGGATATGCGAATAGAACAAGCCGGATAGCATAAGGTGAGAAAATCAAAACATCAGCAGTCGTACCTTGGTGTTTCATTTTCTTGCACAAGTGAAACAGTACATTCGCGGTCTTCTATTAGCCGTTTTTCATCGGAACCTATCTGCTGGCCACGTACTCCGATGGGGACTGAAGGAGAGAATAGAGAAATAACTTTATTTTAACGTATGTAGCCATGTGAACAGAGCCATCGGAACGCAAATGCACGTTGAAAATCTCAAGCGCAATGTTCAAAGAAGCACAGCTATTGTTCATTTTATTAAAGTGTAATTGAAGAAAACAAATTGGTAAAGTCGCAGAGCTACTTATTTTCTTTCGGCGGCGAAAGAAGATTAACATAATGGCAGAATAAAAAGGTCACAAACTAAGTACAGCAGGCGCAAATTGAGGCACGAAGAGGACGTGAGGTCCTCACGAGGTGCGGCATGTCCGAGCATTTCATTAAATACTGGAAACACACTACACGAGCGGATGTCCGGATTTGAACCAACTTACCTTTCCACGTAGTTCCCAGTTGAGCTATATTTATTTTTTCCGAAAGACAGGCATATTTTGCAGCTGAAATCGGTGCAATGAAGTTCCATTGACTGATCGCACTTAGCGCTAGAAATATTTATTGACAGTCCCCTACTGATTGACATTCAACATTGTATACATCATGTGCGCTTTTGTGGCGAAAGGTTTTGATGACGTTTAGGGACGAGGGGATCACTAAAATAATGGGCAATTCACAGCCTGCAGCCTCCAATGTTTCTATGTCATTATGCGTCTAGCAGCTAGTCCTGTTAGTCGATGCTCATTAGAATGTTCAGCAGGTGAGCAGTTCTCTTTGTTAGTGGGGCCTACGAATCCCGTCATACGAAGCATAAAAAGTATCTTTCATATTGATTCTACAGCAGCGCCATGGGAAAGGCTCATAAATAAATTGCAACTTTTAAGGACGAGTGAAGTGACGAACAAATAAAAATCTGACATCAGTGTGAGTAGAGCAACGTTACTGAAGTTGTTAACCTGGGAAACGGCGACATGCTCGTTCTTATATTATATGCAACACAGAACTCCCTGAAATAGGACACGACACATAGTATTAAAATTTTCCATACAAGAGATGGCTTACGGAAGCAACAAAATAAAAAAAATAAAAAGAATAAGACAGAGTACTTTGAGCATACTTAAGCAGCAGTAAGTAGGCAATTTTCGGAAATGTCTGAAAAAAGTAGCTTTCGACTAGTCATTCTTCCTCTCTGATGGATATGTGAACAAAACGCCTGCCTGCATAAAACCATGTCGGGAATCCAGGGAGTGTATTCTTTGGAGTTCTGTAGCTTCTGTACATCTGTAGCTTCAATCGAACTTCCTGATTTAGGCTCGGCATAAGTCTGTCAACGGATCCTAACGCAGCCTGTTTCGGCAATTAGGTGGGAAGAAACGCTTCATTTGACATTATTTGGCACTTCTCTACTTCCTCGCAATCACTCCTGCAGAATGACTGCGTATGGTATGCAGCAGCAGTGCTACAGTGTCACTGGACCTTGCAAGATCATTTGAAAGCAAACAAGAACGCGATCAGTCTATAGCTCGTACAGGCAGTGGCACAATTTGTGCTTCCACGCAGAGTAGACATAAGACTTGCACCAGCAGTATGCTCGCGTGTGAGGCATACGCACTCACCACTTTCGCTTCGAACTTCGCTTGATTAGAAAAGCTTCTCGTCGCGCTACCAAAAGGTGCGTTGGCACACTCTGACTATCCCGTTCCATTTTTTGCACATAGTATATACTTGCGGAAGATTTGGGCCCACCCCACGCACTCTTTGTCGCCGAGCGGTCCCCTATCTGGTCCACAACGGCCATGGCGATCGGAATCATGATGGATGCGGCGGCAATGTTGGGGATCCACATGGACAGGAACATCGTCACCAGCATTAATCCCAGCAGTAGCCTAAATGAAAGAAAAATATTCCCCATCAAAAATGCCGCCCTATATCTACGACTAGCCGCGTATTTAAGTTAGAGCTTTGCTAATTCCATCAGACCACCCGTTAACTTCCGTATGTTAGTGCGCCAATACAAACTAGACTGACTTACCCAATTTTCTTAACACGTAGAACAATACCGTATAGACTCGTGTAAGGGCCGCACTACTCACCCCCCAATTTTGACGAGGTGCAACCCTTACGCGGGAGCGAACCATTTGATTCTGTCCCGTCTAAGGGTCGCTACTAAATGGCTCGCCACTAGATGGCTCTATGTTAATGCGCCAATACAAACTAGACTGACTTACCCAATTTTCTTAACACGTAGAACAATACCGTATAGACTCGTGTAAGGGCCGCACTACTCACCCCCCAATTTTGACGAGGTGCAACCCTTACGCGGGAGCGAACCATTTGATTCTGTCCCGTCTAAGGGTCGCTACTAAATGGCTCGCCACTAGATGGCTCTAGATAGTATATGTCGCTACTAGATGCGTCTCGCCATCTAGTAGTGGCACGCGGAAGTACGCAGCGCGCGAAACTTCGCCGATGCACGCGCGTGTCATTAGGACAACGTACGCGATAGCATCTCCGCTAGAAATTTGTTTCCTAAATTATGGGCTGCCAAGTTAGGGGCGCGGCCCTTGCAGGGATGCGGCCCTTACACAATCTATACGGTACTTTCATTATACTTGCCTCTGCATCGCGCTCCTGTGTCGTTTCCATCGTTCACTCAGACGTAATTCAGCACGATGCTCTTACTGTACTAGTATTGCCAAATCGCGCACGAGAAGTGCACTTATTTATTTACACCGTTAGTTTAGTAATTTGTTACATCGTACTTTTTTGTTTCTAGGTCATATTTGCATTTGTACGAGTTATTTGTCTGCCCTTTAGTGTGACAGTTATACTGTCATACTGTATTGAGAGGAAGCTTTAGCTGGGCCACAACTCCGACGCGCCTATTTAAATGTATGTAAAACGCAGAAACGCTTTTCTGAGATAACCCTTGGCCGCTTTTAATGAAATTCGTTGCATTTATGCGAGGAAGATAAATTATAGTGCCTATTGGAAGCGGGATTTTGAGTGTGGCCCTGAATTGTTTTACAAACCTTGCAGAGAATTGATAAGCTTTATAAAAATAGAAGCACAATGTTTGCAACTCCGTAACTCTGCACCAAAGACAGATATCGAAGTTCTGTAAACGGCTTCCGTTAGAACATTCAAAGTTCCGAAATTTCATCTGATAATTTACATCTTACCTGGATTTGTTACTTTCTTTAAAAGGCTACTGCAAATGTGCGACTCACGTACTAGTGGGGCATTTAACAGCCATGCATAATGCAGTAATTCTTTTTTCCACTTTAGATTTACTGTCAGGTGCATTTTGAAAAATTGTGATATAATTTTTGGTTGCTGAGTTACCAGTGTTATAAACATCCAAGTTTGATTTCCTGAAAACGTGCAATTTTGAGTACCTTATATAACAGAAATCAATGGCCCAAATAGGAAATCCATATGCAACAGTCACTATATTTTCAAATTTTTTGGAAATGCAACAAAACTCATCAAATCAGGAGCAGTGGTTGCCTAGGAAAACGATTGGTCTCCCATATATACATATATATATATATATATATATATATATATATAGATATATATATATATACATATATATATAGAAGTCCGCGACCTAAAGCTTCCTTTTAAATGTTGTTTCTTCTTCGTTCGTCCGGAGGTGACGCGTGTATGTGCTTACGTCAACACTTACGCCATCCAGCAACGGGCAGCCACAAGCTGCGGTTCCGTGCTCTTCGCTGTGGTAGCGCGCTCACTGCGCCCTGCTGGATGACGTAACCAGACCGTCGCTTCGAGGAGCGCGGCTTTCCGCTCGCTGCAGCCTCCCAGTTTCGGTTTCGCATGCCGTGACGGCCGAAACTCGTCGGGCCACAATTCCGCGGGTAAGGGCATTTACTCAGTTCCAAAAGTTGATATGGCTTGTACGCAGAGCTCGCTTCAACTTTCCAATTACTATGAGCCCGCTGCCGCTAAATGTGAGAAAAGTTAATCAATTATTTGCGCTAATTAGCGGCTAATCATCACGTGTCATTTGCCACCACCCCATGGTCGCCACCACTAACATCATGTCTCCGAAGGAACCGTCTTTTCATTTCGAAACGGCTATTTATAAGTATTGCTTAAAGTCTTCGTAGGAAGGCCCGGTATATATTTTGGAAAAGGCCTTGCCTTAAGGACAGAGAGCCACGAACAGTGTGCTCTTCACTGAATGCCGTTATTCATGAGCGAGAGGGACACGGCGATGAAAGGTAGGGAAGTTAACTTGTTGCGAGTGAGAGTCAAATCCACCTTGCTACTCTGCACTGCCTTATGGGAGAATGAATGAGCAAGAGTTTAGGACTGGAGGTTTACGGGTTCGGCCAATAAAGTTGCTACTTTCTGAAGGCGTTGCTACTAAAGCAGCAAGACAAGGTGGTCAGCTTGAAAGCCACTCGGGCAATATAGAGTCTGAAGGCATACCGATGTTTTGCGTGACCACGCATTGCGAGAACATGGCACGATAAGAAAACGACGATATCAGCGTATTTCTTATCGCGCAGAACGGGTCATAACGTGGGTGCTGGCGGTATGGGACAGTGCGCTGTTATCACTGACGATGACAGTGAGACGACGGCCTACGTTAGAGTGCGTTTGCTGACGTTACACGCCGATAATCTTTATTATGCAGCCATAGAAGCTCAGGTCGTATTTAGCGATGTACTGTTTTTCCAGTGTTGCGCACCACATTAAGAGTGCGGGGTTCGGGACTGCATTCTCGGAGAAATTGGTTGAGCCGGCTCTCGGGCCTGTTTTGGCGTTTTAAAACTGAGAACTTGACATATACTCGACATACGGACGCAGCTTACGCCCAGTCAACCCTATGCTTCCTTTTTTTTATTGCAGCACCCATTGCATCGATGGGATATCGTCGCAAGCGAATAGTAAACGCGCAAAGGACAAACCTCCTAGACGCTGGAATGTGAACACCTTTCATAAATGTTTAATGTTGGGCTCTACCTATGCAGTTTCGAATTAGGCCGGCGTTTTTGTTGCTTTGATGTCATATATATATATATATACATATATAGTAACCGAAGAGGTATGCCAATTTTCTTCTTGACATACCTGAGAGGATGTTGTTGTTAATAAGCTGACGCAAAATGCCGAATTTGGCCTCTAAACAGTCTTCCATTGCACAGTCACACGAGAAATAAGAGCTCGAAATATTAGAATAAGGAAACAGAAAGAGAAAACGAAAACTCTCCACACAGAGTGTGCGGAACATGCGCGTGCAAGTGCGAACTGAGTGAATCGCGTCTACAACAGGTCACCGCAAGTGAAAAATAATAATAATAAGGAGCCTTGGCAAATAGCAATCGGTTCTTGCGAGCATTCAAGGACATATGCTACATAATAACGGCGTCTAACCTTAGTGCTTCGTACTATGGTGTAAGCGTAACAAAAGTACCCTCGTCGGTAGCTCCCGTATACGCACAGCCTACCGGTGCGATGTCAGCACGGTGGAGACACAGAATACCGCGTGACCGTGTTTACCGCTTGCAGTCGACAGCTCACCGGCGTGCGATTTCACTCGGCACGTGAACTTCCGACAGCGAGCACGCTCACCTGCGATTACTTGTCCCAATGGCGAGTAAGGACTTGAGCGCGATCCTTTTGTGCAAGTTGCTTGTTTCGACGGCAACTCCCAGCATCATGGCGCACACCAAGATGATTCCAACCTCCTGCACAAACGCGCACTCCAATCGCATGATGTAGTTGCGAGTGAATAATAACTAGACGTAGCTGTGTTTTTTTTTTCGTTAGTATATCTGAATGAGATGTCATTTCGAAGGCTTTAAAAGCCACGTCTTATGCACCTGACTTGTAATTGGAGCAAGTAAAAAAAGAAAGCAAATGATAATGCACTTACAATATTTACGACACCGCAAGAAGAATCGATATCCATTTAGTTCGTGCAATTGCAAGACAAAACGTAATAAAAAGCACGATTGAGAAGGAGCAACAGAATAAGGTCTCATATAGATGACGTAATTATTTGAAGGGTCTTTGCATGGCCATTCGTTCCGATGGTACCACTGTTGATATGGGCTCCTGGGTGTCGATTTTCCGTTCGTTGTCAGGCTGCACGCTGCATAGAGCACTCGTAACAACTACTCCGTATGTGCAGGTTTACTTACACATATGCGTGCCAGCAGCGACTAGCCGAGCTGCCGAGCTCCAAAAGCTCTCACTGCACTCCCCATTCATAAAGAAGGAATCACCTGTTTTTTAGGAATTCGATTCACACAAGAATTCCACTTCTCCACCCCTCGGTAGCGTAGAGCCGGAGAACTCTAGCATTCACTAGCTATTTTGAAAAGCACACAGCTATCACCCGAACCAATGGCATAGAACATATCAACCAAAACGTTTTCGTTCTGCACCCCCTATTGGTTCCGTTCGCTCTTTCGCGTTTTCCACTGGCTACTCCTCACAAGCTGGCTTCACAAATAATACAACCAAAGATAGACAACCCATGAAAAAGAAACAGCAAGAATAAAGTACACAAACAAAACAAGGAAAAGCATTTCCACTCGAGTTTGAGAATCCTCTTCGTTACCCGCCTCGTGCACTCGAGCAAGCTGCACACAGGAGAACGCGCCATGTAATAGCTCATTAAACGGTCGGCTCGCTGCTGCATAACACCAAGCCCGGCTGAGAAACGCGACCCTTTTCTGCCCCTTAGCTTCACAAGGACAGCCGCGACGACTGGCAGGTGACGAGTTCGTCGGGAGCCTCGTCTGCCGGGAAGGGCGTCCGACCTGGGCTGTGCAGTTCGAAGCACGTGCGAAAAACGAATGTTACCGCACGTTTACCGCACGAAACACGTGCACGTTCGGTAAACGAATGTCTTTCTAGCCCGATAGCGTGCTTACTCCCGTAGCCGGCACACATGTGGAAACTTTCCTGCCAAGTCTCCCTGTGCTCGCTACATGTGAATAAATAAAAGGCACGAGCGAAAAGGTCGTCTACCAACGCCTATGTTTTATGCACAGCGTCACACGCTCAAGCTCTCGCCCTGCCCTTTTGATTCCTAGGTATACGTGTGACAAACACTGGTATTTGGTCGAACACGAAAGGGTAAAGGAAAAGTAAATAGCTTACGTTAAAATAGAACGATGATACCCGCTGCGATGAAAGAATGCCGAGCAGAGGAAAGAGCACGATAGGCATGAGCGACGTGATTGCGAGAGGGACAACTTCTGCGGTCCAGTAGAACGCCATCCACAGGATTACGTAGGCACACCAACCCGCCTTGAAGAAAAAGAATAAGTGCATCATTACAAATGCGGAAAGGTTGCGCAGTACCCATGCGAAAATCTTCGGGGAGCCGGTATATGTAGAGTTTATTGTTGGGCTACAGTTGGTTTTCCAACTAGCGCTTGTCTTTGTCCACTTTTCTAGCCTCCGTGATTTTTATCGCGCTAAGTTAGTATTCCGGTATATGTAGTGTCGCGCGACACTACGTATACCGGAATAGTAACTTAGCGCAACAATCAGCAAGCTCTATTTTAGCACAAACGAACAAGAATGTAAACAAACAAACAAAAACATCCACCCAAAAACTGTGTCTGAAAGGACTTGCCACAGTTCACGTCTTTCTTCCACATGGCGCCGCCGTCTTACACGCTCTTCTTCATCTAGGACTGCATAAGCCGAAGACGACAAAGTTGCATTCGCACGGCACTTATAATACTACGCGCTTGGGTCAACACTGTGTGTGTGTGCGGTTCCTCCCTTGTGTCCTGTCTTGAAGCGCTGTTGTTTCTGTCAAGCCTGCGAGTTTGTTGCTATGTGCTATGATGGTGCCGTCTAGCATGCACTCGTTGAGTCACGGCTGATGTCTCAAACATTGCGGTGCGTACATGTTCGTCTTCCTTTGTATCTTTTTCTGTTCTTTTTTTTTCTTTATCGCAAATAATCACATGACACAAAAGACGTTTTAGGCAAACGACGCTAAACAGTGTGAACACTACGCATAGTTTGAGCAAAACTGAAATTATGCAGCACTACACATATCACAGGCACATACGGTATAGTGCAAACACTAAGGTATTTACTGCTTAGTACATCAACTTACTAAGGCTCCTACTTACAGGTAGCGCACGCTCTAGGTGTGCGCTGACTGTAACTCTTACTACTGTTACTACTATAAGGGTAACTCTTATTAGCTATCGCAAGTAAGAGACATCAAATAATAGGCGCACATCGTGGTTGCACGACTGCTGGTGAGGCGATCGAGTCCATACCTCTCAGTCACTCCTGGCCGTTCGTTAGCCGTGACAGTGATCCAGGAGCGCACGGAAAAATGGCGACAGCCTGCCCTTTTATCGCTCTTTCTTCAGACAAATATGCGTACAGGAAAACGGCATGCCTTTATGTTAAAATTTTTCCTGCAACTATGTGGATGATTTATAGAACGCGTTTTGTTTCCAATTTTTCCTCCGGAGGTGAGGGAAAGGGTAGCATAAGATCGAAGTCAATAAGCGTTGAGTTGCGCCACGTTCTTGCAGATGCTGGGATGAGGGCCGAAAAAGTGGTGGGCGCTACTTTACGTAATAGCTCCGCCTTCATTAATAGGTAGACCAAGAAGACTGTACCGACTCCGCGTTCTAGGCTCCATTGAACAGCAATCATAATGTTTAAGGGTTAGATTACAGATGCATACCTTCCCTCCGATGATGAATGCCAATGGAAGGAAGAGCACGGGCGCTGCGAATATAGAGAAGAATCTCCAGCGAAACCGAGCTGTTTGGATGACGGACATGACACCAAGAAGACCGGCACCTGAAACGTGTGAAAGGCATACGCGATCATTGGCACACGGTGTATAAGCACTTCCTAAGCGCTATCATAATTTTCCTGTTCGACAAAGCCAAAAATATAAATCTGCGCCATTAGAGGAAAATTGCGGTACAACCCATCTCTCGATGACTGTCGACGTTGTTGAGTTTGTGAATAAAGCAATTTACTGACGCAACGTAATGCCACCGTCGAAGAGAGTTACGCATGAGGCGTGTACGGCAGCGAAATTTCTCTTTCGCGGGTCGATGATGATGATGCCGACGACGATGATTTATTGGCATCGCCTTTAAAACTGGGTGCTGAAAAATAGGCATCTAGCCCGCTTAAGTTAATCAGATTTGCCTTACAGGCTTTTCATTCTACAATTTGGGTACATCTTAATTTTATTTATCTTCATCAAAACTTCTCCATTTACCATGTATCGCTACCTATGCCTGTAACGGATCCGGTCGTATCAATCTCTTCCCTGCTTTCCCCGGCAAATACTCCAAGCGCATCTTGCTTATCTCGGCTGCTGCCGGGCTGACGCTTCCACCCACTTTTAATCCAAGCGGCTTCTGGAAGGTGTAAGTTACCTACGGCTCTCACTAGGTGAATCCCTTCGCATTGCACTAGGATTTGCTGATCCGGTAGGATATTTGATCCGGTATGTTTTCTATATAAGAACACTCGGCGCCATTTATAGCACCGCCGCCACGAAGCCTGTGCGTGGCCTCCGAAATTCATGGCGAGCCAGTGCTCGGGAGCACTGAGATGCGTCATGCGGCACCCTGGCTCCTCTCTCGCACTTCATTCCGGACACCCCGTGCCATGCAGTCGCGCTGCCGATAAGTCCGCGCGTGGCCTTCGATACCAGAAGCGGGGCGCGCTGGTGCCGGGCGAAGCCGAGAATTGTTCCCTCGCTTGCCGCTCCCTCATTGTCGGATACTATGTGTGACCGAAGTTCGCGAGAGGTTCATTTAACAGCGGCACATACCCAGCGGATTCATAGCGCAGCTCGCTAAGGCGATGGCGCGAAAGACATCGGGCTGCTGCCCTTGTGGAAACATTATGAAGTCGGATCGATTGCGCTCTATGTGGGAGAAATTCAAGAGA
This sequence comes from Dermacentor variabilis, assembly GCF_050947875.1. Classification (NCBI taxonomy): domain Eukaryota; kingdom Metazoa; phylum Arthropoda; class Arachnida; order Ixodida; family Ixodidae; genus Dermacentor; species Dermacentor variabilis. The sequence continues at coordinate 87,243,283 of NC_134570.1, read as the reverse complement.
TCTTTTTCGTCATCGTAGAAGGAAAACATATTCAGTGGCATATTGTAGATAGTCTCGCATAACTTTTCCGTATTTTGAAGACTTTTTTAGGCTTCGGAAAAAAAAGAAAGCTTCTATGTGGCATATATTGAAGAATAGAAAACTGCATGGGGACTTTTTCAAGATGGTCTGCATTTTTCTCATTGACAGTTTTCCTGTGAATCTAATATTCAAGAAGTTTCTTAATAAATAATAAATAATGATATACTTACGCGAAATACAACAAAAAACGCAGTTCCCTTCCACTCTGTGAAGAAAGATAACAATCGAAGCTGTGTATGTTGGCCCTTTAATGGCGAACTGCACCTCCGCTGCGGATGGGGCCGGCATTGCACTATCTTCGACATCGGCCCACGTATGGAAAGTTTTGTGTCTACACACGGACACAATCCTGGGGGAACTAGCCCTTAACATCTTCTCTGTAAAAATAATTTGACTTGATCCAACCTACAGCAAAAAACAACATACTTTGGTTCTGTCCAGCTACGTGGAACATGCACATTTTTTTAAATTTTAGCGCAACTTACGCGAGACGCATATTATAGTTGGCGTTTGGCGATGAACACGCCCAGTAATATAGTGCTGTTCAGCGGCCACCTTCGGCCACTGGCATATGAAAGATAGCGCGCACTGCAACTCGGTTGTGCGAGAGCATATCACCTATACGTGACCTCAGTGAAAGTGCGTTCACCATCAACCGCAGACCACTAATGCGGCGCAAAGTTGTACGTATATTCGCTTTAGAAACGAAGCACTTAGGCCTACGAGGCTTGTTTCGGGATGGCGATCATCTATTATGTCGTCGTATGAGGCATTAAAGGTTCCTCCGTGACTGTATTGCGCCGTTTCTGCTCTAACGAGGAGCTCTAGCTGGTGTCGGGACTTCGGGCTGCGTGACCGGGGCTGACCACGTTCACTGCTGCACCGAGGACACAGGCCCAGGAGTGAGGCGACGACGAAAGAAAAAAGAGGTTTTATACTGGCACAGCTATTTACATACCGTAGTTGGGCGGGTGAAAAAAGCCGACAAAGACATTTCGGGGGCCCAGCGCGCCTTGTTGAAGTTGAGGGAGCTGAGGCGCGTCTGGTGACGGGGTGGCCGGAACCGGTCAAATGAATAGTCGCGCTATCATCAACGCGACAGTCGCATGAGCCTGCTGATTGATAGCTGGTGTGTCAGACGAGGGGGTGGGATCTTGCAACCGCAGAGAAGCGTGCTTCCAGGAAGAAGCCCATAGCGAAATGATTTGTAAAGAAGCCATTGGAAGAAGCGCGGCCGGCGGCTATACCATCAAGAGGTCTCCGCAGGCCAAGTGTGACCCCCGGGGCGTAGTTAGGATACCTTTTCATTATACGATGACTGTGTTAGGGCATGACCGCAAACGAGGCAGGTAGTGCGGATATTCCTTGCCATGCAATGCAGGCCGGGACGCCCTTGACGTCTGTGCCAGAACGCTGGGTTGTCATTGCCTCTTCAGCCAGTTTGTTGCACAGACTTAAATGTTCAAGAGCCTTCCGTTCAGGAGAAGTGTCGCGTCGCATAGCAACAATTTACTTTCTACGTTTCAGAGCGCTACAGTTCTACCATATTTCCCTCGTGGCAGCTAGTGTTTTGAGATGCTTTGTGACATTGAATCGGCTTCGATATGGGCCCAGCTTGCCTGCATTATGTCCTGAGACTGCCCAAGTTGCAACGGAACGGGCTGCATCGTTTAGTTTTCAGCACAATAAATCAGTGATCATGCCATCATCATCATCAGAAACGCTCACACTCGCGTCAGAGATATATACAATTTCTCGCATAGTGACCATGATGCTGATTATTATTACTACCACCACTACCACTACTACCACCCCTACCACCACCACCACTACCACCCCTACCACCACCACTACTACCACTACCACTACTACTAGTACTACTACTACATGTGGATGTGCCCTTTGTATCGGGCCTGACACAGACGAGTTGCGTCATCTGGTAACAATTTGGGGTAAGCCCAAATCAAAATTGCTCCAAAGGCAGGATAAGCTGCGGTTACCTGCAAATTGCTTCGCATGGGCGTGATTCCTAGAGTACGTAGGATCTAGATAATTTAAATTTTTAATCTAGACAAGATAAATTTAAGGCCTCGAAAGCACAGAGGCCATCACCTCTGCGACCATACAAGGTGCGATATATTTTATTGGTTCCGCAGAATAGGCAATGATTTCCTTCGTTTTTTTATTGCCACCTTTTTATTTTTTTATTTGTACAGAACTGCACATGGTCAATAATTGAGCGCCCAGTTCACCTAGATGGCTACGCGTAGAAGCAAGCCGATCTAAAAAAAAATAAGAAAAGAAAGACGCCTGAGAAGACCACAAGGGCGCTATAACATAACAAAAAAATGAAATATGAGGTTTTACGTGCCAAAACCGCTTTCTGATTATGAGGCACGCCGTAGTGGAAGACTCCGGAAATTTCGACCACCTGGGGTTCTTTAACGTGCACCTAAATCTAAGTACACGGGTGTTTTCGCCCCCATCGAAATGCGGCCGCCGTGGCCGGGATTCGATCCCGCGACCTCGTGCTCAGCAGCCCAACACCATAGCCACTGAGCAACCACGGCGGGTTATAACATAAAACAATTCCATTGTTATTTTATTCCTGTCAATTGACGTGACATTTACGCAAACACCGTCGCAAGCGTGGGCGGAGACTCGCAACGTTTCTTGATCAAATGCTCTCTTCCTTGGAAGAGGCCCGTTTAGCTTGGCTTTAAAGCGAATAGCATTGGCCTAGAGTGCCGATTCTCCTTTATGGCGTAATAGTTCTGCGGAAACCGGCAAGGGGGAGAGAAGTAATTAATAAAGGGAAAATACAGGCAACGAAAGCAATAGTTTGGCGGGTTTTCAGCAGAACTATTACACCAAACTGTTGCCTTTGCTTCGAATTGTTGATGAATTCGACTTCACCCTGCCATATGCTAGCCCCTTAGTTAGCTCAGATGGTAGAACGGGTGCTCCGGAAAGGCGGTCGCGGATTCGAGTGGCGGACCAGGACGAATTTTTCTTCAACTGCGAGGCTTCTCTTTTAAGGAACCCGTATGGGTTTACTTTTTAGGAATTTCGACGATTGTGTGGATGTCTAATTTTCTCTTTATTAAGTGTCCTTTATCTTTCCTCAACGGAGGAAGCTTTAGCTCGGGGCCAACTCTAATTTCGGATTTCCTTATTCAAGTACGTGTAAAACGCAGGAATGCCTTTTATGAGACAACCGCCAGGCTCATTCGAATGAAGTTGATTGCGTTTTAGAGAACAAGCTAAATTTGATTCACTCTATGAAGTAGAAATTTTGATTGAGCGCCTTGACTTTTCTCACGAATATTGCCAAAATTAGTTAGCAAAGAATTTTTTTAGCACAGTGTGAACAAATACGACACTGCAGAACAAACAGATATCGCAGTTTTGTAAACAGCATCTGTTAAGAGCATCTGAAGCGGGAAAACATGATATATAAATTAACAGTTTCCGTGGATTTGTTAGGAAGTTTAGAAGGGTTGTGAAAAAGCTCCACTCACACTATAGTAGCACATATGAGAGGTATTCATAATACATCTATTTTATCCCCTTTCAGGTGGGATATGTGGAACAGTTTACAAATTTGTCATATCGTTTTTTTTTGTGAGTTACAGAGTGGTAAACATCATAATTCTATGTTTTTTTTTTAAATTTTGCAATTTTCAACAAATTTAATAAACACTTGATAGCCTAAATAAACAAATCTGCTTGCTACAGTCATCGTAACTGAACGTTTTCTTTCAATTGCAGCAAAGCTCATCAAATTTGATAACGTTGTTGCTGAGAAAAAAAATAAGTTTTCCGTTCCCGCGCTTTTATACAGGAGCAGCAAGTGAAATCTTCTGCCTAATGTCGAAAGAAATCCGTAAAGTTTCGTAGGGTGTTCTAGTAGCGCCAGCAGAAGCGCGCGAACAAGAAGATACAAACACACAAACACATGGCGCAGTGCGCGTGAATTTGTGTCGTCTTGAGTTTGGTTTCCTGCCCGTGCCACTAGAACGCCCTACGATGCCATACCAACAAGCCCGCATGGCAACTCTCGTCAAGATTCCGCTGCACACCTCCATTTTATCTCTCACATTGATGCTTGGCCAATTGAGTCATCAGTAGTTAACTCCAAAAAATTATTAGCACTGAAAGCACGAGACATATGCGTATCTCAAGGTTGATTCGCGGAGATGGGGTTGCTACTTACCTCGCCAAACCTCGCTTGAAAGTTGCCGCGAGAGCCGCTCTCGGAGGCCACCGAAGATTAGACGGTCAGTTGGCGAAGCGTGTGTCTTCTGTAGTAGACCTGTCACACTGCACTAAGGAAACAGTGCCTTTACGCTGCCTAGCTGTCGAGCGTTTACATGTTCTCTCTCTCGCGATCGCGTTTCTTATCGCTCACTTGTACAGCCTGGTCGACGCAGCCTGCTCAAGCACAGGACAAGTGCGTTCTGTTAAGGGGGCGTTGGTGTGATATCCTTGTCGGAAACGAAGCGTAGCCGACCTGCATAGGTTGTAGGACATCGTAGGAAGGCACTGATGGCTGCTGTAGTGCCTCCAGCGAACGATAGAAATAAAGAGATGGCTTCTACGCAAAGGTACTGATAGTATGAAAGGCTTGAATAGTGCGCTTATCGACCCACACTGGCGTGAACTTGAGCAGAGATTTAAGCTGCTTCTGTATAAGGTACAACCTCCCCCCCTCCCCCCCCCCTAAAGAAAAGGGTTGTTCTTGCTCATACAGTTAGTCACAGCAGTTCATTGACTCGGGTAGTAGTACACATGAACGAAAAATTCACACGTCATCAACACTCGAAACGTATTCGAGCTGAAAGGTACAGGATTTACCTAAGTTGTAAAGAGCGACGAAGACGAAGTGCAAGCGCGACATGCGATGGCAGTGACTACTGAACAGACTCCGACCGTCGGCTCTCTTTCTCCTCCGAGTCGCAACAGCTTGATGCGGGCACATTCCCTTGAAACGGCAAGCAATTCTTTGTGGAATTAAATTGATGCATGAGTCGTACGGATGTAATGTTCTCCTTGACGCTTCGGGCATTCATAAACAAGAGTCATTCGCCAATTACATCGTTAGATGCCACTAAAGGTAAAATTTCCGTGCCCAGCTATAGCGCAGCACATCTCAGCTCGTATCATAGCCGATCTCGGCCGCTATGCTCTAGAAGAAAGTAGAAAACATTGCGTAGTGCTCATGTTGAACTTGTAATGTTTTTCATGATTATCAACCACTTCCAGGTCCGAAAAGGACGGTCATTCTCGATTCCGCATCCTGCTTCTCATACAGATTCATGGGGCAGGGGAAAATATAGAGGCAACGAAACGACCCAGAAAACAGCTCGTGGACACCCGAGCAAAAGCAGAGAGCAGTCAAACATGTCATTCACAATCAGCTAATCGAGGCTAATTACTCCAGCGACCAGGGAGCGTCCTTGCGCTTTTACGGGGGCAGTTGGCTTTTGTTCGCTGCCTTGACAACGCACGTGTACTCCTGCTGTCAGGCGAAAGCTTTTGCCCGTGTACACTAATGATGTAGGAATGTCTAAGCTAGCATGCTCCGTGCCGCCTACCATGCACTTGCGCTTGGCATATAGGTTGACGTATTGTGAATAAAACCGCTGAATACACGAGACGAAGGGAGAGGAAAACGGAGGGCAGTACTTGCAACTAATTGCATTCAGTTGCAAGTACCACCCTGTGTTGCCGTCTCTCTCCGTCCCGTGTCTGTAGCAGTTTTATTCACAATGTCTCACCAACTGGCCTACAACCTTACCCTGCTAAAAGATTGACGTATATTGTACTTAAACTTAAAGCTAAAGTGCAGTGATCCCCGATGGCAGTCTTATATTTTGTGTGAGATTTCTGAATTTTCGTTAAAAGTTAAGTATGACATTTTCTTTTTCATTCAATGCTCACAGCTAAGCAATCGTAAAACTCAATCAAATATACCGTAGAACATCGGTAATAGGGTCCTAATGGTTAAGATTTTCCGGATACGACCCTCTGAAGCACCGGTTCTGTTTAGTTTCCATAGGGTTATGTGTAGTGGCGTAAGTCTGTTTCGCTTCCAATCCCGTTTGCTAGGTCTAAACACTACGATGGTGTACCAATGGCACGGCATCGGCAGGTGGTGGCACGTATGCTGAGCTGGCATGTCGCCGCTGCAAATGGTCACTTCGCTAAACTAGTCCCGAAACGCAGTTGGATCCCCTTCACCGTGATCAGATTGTGGCTGGTCGCCGATCTCAGCCTGGCTTACGAAGTCGGAAGCCAAGAGTAGGAGGGCGAAGGCACAAAGGGTCGCTTTGCAACCCACGTTCGCGGACGCGGCCTTGTGACTTTCGAAACTTTGAGCTGTGCAGGTTGATCGGAAACATAGGTTCTGTTCCAATTCTGCGAAGCGTCGCACACAGTTTGCGTAGACAGATTAACGAGACAGACAAGACGAGCCAAATTAATGGAAAGCATCTTGAACCGTCTGGAACCGTGTGGTGACCTGGCGCCACCTCGCGGTGAGAAGAAAAAGCAAAGAAGAACATATTATCTCTGTATTTTAAATCATTGAGTGTGCGAACCTGAGAAAAACAACACGTAGCTTATATTAGGCGCGTAAGGAAACCTGACTACTCTCTCCTGTGAGCAGATCAGCTTGCCGCAGTGTTTTCAAGCCTTCTGCTCTGCCGCCATTTTGTTTGGACAGCAAAGTAGTCGGCATCGTTTTTAATTGATGCTGTCTTCGCAAAGCTGTCTTCTTAGACGGCTTCATGAGAATCAGAACGGTACTTAACATGGCCGCTGTTCGCTTAGCTGCCTATTTTGCTTTGTACACCGAATATCGGAAGAGAGTAAAAAAAAAGAAAGAGAGAGAAAAGAAAGGAAAGCAAGGCTGTGAGTGCTCGAAAGCAACTTGTTATTGTCGATGATCAGATAGAAGCGCCAGATGGAAATTAGGAGGTTAATTTGCGTTATTCACGTCTACGACCACTGGAAAAATGTTTTTAAGGTTTGTTGCGATTCCACCTAATTGCTGATGACAACGCTTGGGATGCGTGATGCACGTTTGTAGTAATTTATTCATAGTGCGTCCTTTTCCGGGCTTTCTCTAACCGTGAAGACATCAACGTTGAACAAAGCCAAGTGCATTCGTCGCCCCAACATTTGTACTAAAATTAAGTGATTCCGGTCAACCTGGCATTTCAAGTCGGGAAGAGTGGCCTTAGACAGCCCCAGCTGGAGGTGGTACGACTCGCCCAACGACGATGATTATGAGTGCTTCCAGTGGCCTGAGCGTTTAGGATGGACCTTGCCTGCACCCAGCTGGATGTTGTGCGCCACTTTGCTTGAGCTGGCATTGGCCCGTATCATCGTACGTGCAATCGAAAGGACGAAGCTCCCGAGGATAATGCGAGTTCCCTGTCTAGCGATTTAAAGGCATTTGGGGGGCATACAAAAGCTGTTTAGTTGGCAGTCCCGCCGTTTATTGGACTGGCCGTTTCTCGGTTCAGATCTTCATGATGTAAGAAATTGGTAAGCTTTCCAAAACTGCATCTCGTCACTGCCCAGCTTCTATGGCCTCCCGACATCCATGGCCAGTCTCCTTCATTCACCTACGCTGTCACTGCGTTAGATGTCAAGCGGCTGGATCGCCGACTACGTCATTTTCTAACTGCCACGCTGCGAGAACAAGTTATACTGAAATAATTTTCACCATTTTGATGGCTTCCTAATATATTGCACATCAGGTAATGTTTTTCGTGGCAGTAATATTTTGTATAATCATTAGTACTGCCGCAAGCGCAATCAGCTGTTATGTCTACCCGGATCATACGGTTTTCGAAAAAAAAATGCAGTCTCATAACAATGTTATTAAAGAAGTGTTACTCATTCAGATAACTTGATTGAATGCCCTGCAATTTGGCGTGGTGGACCTGGACCCCGCCTAGGTTTCGGCCAAGGGTTGTTGGCCTTTGGCGGCTTCCTCGGCTCGCTGGACGGCCCAGAGTTGGTGTTGCAGGTACGAGCTGAGCAACGCAGACTACCAGCGTGCACGGAGGCTGTCGCTGTTTGAGGCTGAATCAACGTTATTGCGTATTATACGCGTACATTATTTCCTAGAGCATATACTCTAGGGTGGCTCTAGAGTCGCATTGTCTGCACTCGTCCGTCTTGTATAAATCTGGGTGTATTAGGTGCATGATAGCTGTACACGGATAGGATCTGGTTTGTAACTGCCACCATTCGATAGACTTTTTTTTTGCCTAATTTTGCCTGCAGCGGTGGGCATTTGCGCCTCTGCAATCTGCGGTGTTGTGTGATTTCGTGAAATGTGGTCATTCGATCTTCCCAATCCCACTCGTCGGCGGTTGATGAGGCGGAGCTTACCGAGGCTCGGTCCGTAAGCTCTCGAGCCACTTACTATAAGTATATTTGGCGATGTACTACACAGAGTGCAGCTTTCTGATTTGCTCAGCTACACGAATGTCTACATTTTCTAAGTAAAAAGGAGGCCCGTTTTATTAAAACAAGAATGGCAGGGCATGGTAGCGTTTCTTGTAAGCGCATTGAATTTTTTTAATTTTCCTTGAAGGATGGAGCCTACTCTGGTTGTATAGTATGGTCGGAAACGTTTGTGTGCTGGTCATGTGGCATTTAGGAGGTGGTCACGAAGCGATATTGCCTCAACGTAGACGTGTATGCGTGTTATGGATGCTCGAACCGTAAAATAATAAATCGAAGGCGAATATTTGTTATATCACCGTCGAATATTGAATATTTTCAAATTTTCCAGCAATATATGAGGTTATTCGCAAGTCTGTTTGGTAAAATAATGATGCGCTGTTTACCCTGCTTGAAATATGCATGTAAGAGTTGTAAATGAGAAATAACTCGTTTGATATATAGGCACACCGCAGCTAGGAGGACAATGAAAAAACGGGGAGCATGTCACCAGCTGCCTTTCTTGTCTTCGTTGAAAAAGAAAAGTGCCACACCATATTCTTGTAGATTGCTTTAAATTAACAGATGCGATTGTGGTGCTACTGGTTGAGTAGTAAATTGTTTTCCATAAATGCCAACAGAAAATTTGTTATAGACTGCCGAAATGCGAGGGCGTTCTTCTATTGAATGACTGTTAATTGTTGCCTAGAAATTATCGGCTCCGTGCTTTCGCTTAGAAATGAGAGCCGCTGCGTGCAAGGAACAGTGGCTCTCCTTCAATAGAATCAGCTGTAAAAATTGTCAGATTTGCTGTTCCTCAAGCTTCCGATGCGCGTGTTTGCCCCTAATAATTGAACAGTAAAGGATATTCTACAATTTCGAATAGTACAATCTTTAATCAAATAAGAATTGAATAACATGTCCTATTCGACTCATATTTCAAATTTGGAATATTCGCACACCCTTAATACGTATACGTTCGTTTAAAGCAATGCGCAAGTGAACGTGAACTTGTTTGAAGATTACGTTAGTTGTTGATGGCACGTATGCAACCTTTTTTTTTCAATTTCATATTCCGCCACAACCTATATAAAGAAAGTGCAGTTTACTGTTTAATGCGGACCAATGATGCGACAGCTGGTAAGCCTCGCAGCACTTCGTGCGGTATCGCTTGCAGTAGACACTCGCAGATCCACCTGAGCAATGTATTTTCGATAAAAGAAAAAAAAAACCACTTAAGGTGACTTCCGTAACTGGGACGACAGCGAGCTAAAAGAGGACGACATAAAGTGATTGTGAAGAGGAAGGGGCGCCATTTCCAGCAACCCTTTAGGCAGCCCAACTCAGCACCTTGGGGAAGAGGAAGGGGGTCATAAAGAAGTAAGAAGGTAAAGAAGGTCGAGGCGTTCGGAGTCCTTGGCTGTGGGCGGTAGCGAGGCGGCGCGTTCCCAAGCTACACGACAGCTCCATGCCCTACAGGAACGTGAGAAGGTGCCTAAAGGTGGAACTGCGGGGCCAGTCGAGATACGGTGCTTCGATGTCAGCCTCCGCCACGCTGGCATCCTAGGTCGGGAACAGCAAAGCGCCGATGCCATCGACCTCCAGCGGAGAGAAGATAATTCGATAGGTTGTCAGCCAACCGTAATAGGTGGCGACTCGAGCGCATTTTCTCTAGGGTCCTGGTGTGTGCTCAGCGACGCTAACGTTCGCTAAGCGATGCTGTAGTTCTCTACAGCAGTATCGGCGGTGAAGCCGAGAGGCGGAATCTGCGACTGGCAATATGTGGGTACTGTGTTAGAATATTTTCAGGGCACTGCGACTTGCTCTTGTCCTGAACGTTTTTTTCAAAGTTCTCCGTGTTTCTTATGATGCTTCCCAGTGGGACACCAGTCGCTCTGATGGACACCACATGACCAGAGAATTGCACCCATAAATGTTATCACTGTTAAAGAAGTTGCTCCGATAAACGCCTCAAAGCGTGTACGTCTTGACACGGTAAGCTAGACATCAATAAAGAGGCGTTTTATTGGGACCCCTCAAGAAACCGCCGAGTCAAGGTTAATGGTAGTCCACATCCACCAGCGCAAGGAAGCCAGGACAGAAGGTGTGCGCACAACAAAAAAGACGAGTTTCGGCTTGTCAATGTAAACGGTAAAAGCTTGGCAAATAATATTGGCGACCTGGAATGCATTCTTGCCAGCTATGACCCACACATTGTCATAGTTACTGACAATTACAGGCTACATCCTTACATACAAGACAATGAGTTACTACCGCCTGATTATAAAATAATGCAGAATGACCGTGAATCATGAGGAGGTGGCGTTGCCATAATTCTTAAAGAAGGTGTTGAATGCATACGTTTGCAGCGTATCCATAACCACGAGAGTGTGTGGTGCAACGTTAGGATTCACAATGCCTTAGTCCTTCTCGGCGCAATTTACAGAGCACCTAATAAGTGGGCTCCGTATCTAAAGGATATCAAGAATTACTTAGATGAATAAAAACCGCATAATGGCCGTATCATTCTTTCAGGGGATATTAATTTACCAAATATCGACTGGGGGTCTCTGATTATAGGTTCACAAGAGCGCTCAGAGTGTGTCTCACTCATTGATATAGCTCGTTCCCAAGACTTATTGCAAATAGTTCAGGAAAGTACGCGCACGGCAGGCGCAGCGGAATCTATCCTAGGTTTAGTACTTCTCGACGGGTACTTCGAGCATTACGAAATAAGAGTTGACAAGAGAATAACGAGTTACAAATTAGTATTCTTTCAAATAAAGCACGATACTGGGCGCAACAAACTCGAAGAACACGCCATATGTGTGCGTAATTTCTGTAAAGCAAATGACACTATTATAAATGATTATCTCTCATACTCCTTAGATCACTTCAGCACTGATTCTGACGTCAAGGTTATGTGGGATTAAATTTAAAGCTATTACCTTCCATTGCATTCACACCTTCATACCAGTTACAATAAGAAAGACAAACGGAACCCACGGATTACCCACGAGATCATCCACGGTAAGCGAACGATCAGTCACCAAAGACAGAAAGTAGAGAGGAATCGTCACAAAATATCAAACATGTCTGCACTATACTACGAAACATGCCAGCATAACCAAAAATAAATATCACCCAGAAACTGTGACGAACCTTATGTAATCCTCCCCACAACGTTTTTGGCGCTACTTATCAGGAAGTGACAGCAAATCTTACCGCGTAATCGTAAACAATGCGCTTGTGACTGACCCCGCGGCGACATCGTCATGCTTTAGTTCATATTTTTGGTCTGTTTTTACAGCTTCAGATGAAGTTGGTTCATTTCCCCTTCCTCGATATCAGTACCACTGCGCACCAATGCCTGACATAACAGTAACGTACCAAAGAATTCCGCCTCTTATTTTAGACATGAATAAAAAAAATCTGTTGGCCCGCACAAAATACGAAACGCATTTTTACGAAGATACGCGGCATGTGTATCCCAATACCTGGGTATAATATTTACCGCATCAATCGCTCAAAAGCCATTTCCAGACAATTGGCCAGTGGTGAAACTAATCCCAATACATAAAACAGGTAACATACAGCAAATTGAAAATTATTGTCCCATATCTTTGACCTGCGTTTGCTGCAAGCTACTCGAACATATTATATCGAAATCCATATAAACTTATTTTGAACATAACAAACCTTTTTTTTTCCGAATCAATACGATTTTAGTCAATGCCTTTCTACCACCACGCAGCTGATGGAAACCATGAACAATTATTCTAACGGTTCGCATAACAAAAAATTTGACGCGATTTCTTTAGACTTTTCTGAAGCCTTTGACAGAGTCGTTCACTCTCTATTAATCAGTAAATTGGCACAAATGGGTATTAATCGCAATTTGATGGAATGGATCCACGCATATCTGTCCGGTAGAACGCAGTATGTGGAAGTCAATGACATGAAATAGACAACCCTAACTGTCAGCTCAGGCGTACCGCAGGGGTCTGTTTTAGGTCCTGTTTTATTTTTGGCATACATTTATAATATTAGTTCCGTTATTAGTGAAGAGATCACGTTCGTACAAGAAGATTGTCTGCTTTATCGAGGAATTAAGGACGTAAGTGATCGAAATTCGCTGAGTGATGCTTTCGCTGCTATTGAAATTTGTGAAAACTGCAAAATGAAGATAAATGAACAAAAGAACAAACTTATGTTTGCTTCTATTCTTGAACATATATAAATTATTTTAAATTTTTTTATCAACTAGTACATATACCAGCTATCGTATGCTTTATGAATTCCAGCCTTCTTTATAGATTAGAAAACTGATTGCCAAAGTGCTATATTAGTGTTAAAACTATTCGTTCATCTGTTTTCTATCACTGTGCCGTAATTGATATAATTTCGAAATTAATTGGAGGACTGTTCTACTATTGTAAAATTTGTTAGTATGTCTATTTTCTATGAGTGGCACTTCGATTATATAGTTTACTGTTGTAACACCCAGTTCGTAATTTTTAACTGTAATTTTTAACTACTGCTCAAATTATGACTTTTACCCGTTTTCTATGAGCGACACTTATTTGATGTAATTTACTGTTGTAAGGGGGGTATGAGCCATTGCGTTGCTGAATGAACGTGTTCCACGTCAGCTCTCTGAATTTTCTCTAATTGCGCCGATTATTCAACTCGGATCTTCATGAAAGTGCATCGATCGGATGTATGAACCTACGTGGACCACCGGGATACCCAATTCCGAGGTAGGCATCCATTTCTTCGGTAATTAGAGCCGATTTTGTGACCCACGAAGAGCGCCCACCGGCCTCGGCTTCGGCCGAGGGAAGCGGTAGGCCTACTCTCAGGCCGCATCGAGCCGCAGCCAATTACCGACCAATCGCTAATTTGGCAAGCGGACAGTGACCCAATATGTCGACCGCTATGAGAATTGAGGTCGATGGCGAAGAAAGTTCGCCGGATCAGCTCACGAGAGCCGAGGGGTGGAAAACCGCCGGCGAGAAGTTGAAGCAAAGGAGCCACGCAAGCCAAGATGGCGCCGAAGCCACAGTTGACGTCAGCAACAGACGTGGCGATGACGTCTATGGCACCACCGACAAGAGCCTCAGTCACAGGATGAAGCGAGTAAACAAGGGCAAACTGCTCAAGGGCGCGAGGATGCCGGACCTCCCGCGCGAAGACGTGAAGATCATCATGCGGCCACGCGGCGGGCTTCAAGTGAGCGATGTGGCCCGGGTCGAAATCAGGCGAGCCATTACTGGGGCGGCCCAAGTCGATGCAATTGCAGCAAGAGAAGATATTATTTGTCCAAACCATCAACAGAACATAATCGTCGTGAGTACTTCGAAGAGGGAGCACGCCGACAAGTACGCCATGGTGAAAAGCATCGACATTCGAGGAACGGCACACGAGGTGAGCACTTACGAATCGGCGCCTCACGGAACAGTTAAAGGAGTGATACGAGGCATCCCGCTAGAAGACACCGCCCAAGAAATTCAAGACCTGGTGGTGCACAAGCACAACCCGACGGCGTTGCAGGCGAAACGAATTGGCAAGACCAGATCCGTGGTGATCGCCTTCGAGGGACCCAAGGTTCCCAATTACGTGCGTTACGGGAACCTGCTCGTTGAATGTTCACTGCACCGCAAGCAGATCGACGTCTGCTACCAGTGCGGCCGCGTCGGACACCGAATGGACGTGTGCCCCAATCCCCAAAATCGCATCTGCCGGGGGTGCGGCATCGCCAACCCGGACAAAGAGCACGCGTGCGTGCCCAAGTGCGGCCTGTGCGGCGGCAAGCATCTCACCGCCGACCGGGCCTGTAAGGCAAAATTCAAGACGCCGTACGTGGTGCGGCGCCGGCGCTGGGAGCGGCGCCGGGCAATCGACGACAGTAGCAAAGAAGATAGAGGTCCTGCAGGCCGTGCCCAACGCAGCACCTCTTCGCGGAGCCGTTCGAGAACGTCGGCCAGCAAGGGCAGCCACCAAAGCCGCCAACGATCGAGATCCCGTTACCGGGATGGCCCAAACAGGGCCGACCAGGCGCCATCGGCTGGCTCCAAGGACGGCCGCCGCTGGGAGACGATGGGAAAAGGAGGCAGTCGTAGCTCGAGCGGAAGACGCCGGGGATCCCGTTCGAGGTCCCGGACCAGGTCAAGAACCCGGGTCGAGTCCAACCAACGAGGGATACTCGCCGAGAAAAAGGTGGGCTGGACCAACAGGTCTTCCGTCGCTCTAGGGAACGACAGAGAGTTCCCACCCCTCAACCCTACCCCACCTCCCCCCTCTAGCCAAAACGCCGCAACATGCCAAGAGTGCGGCGAATGTACAGAGCTTAAAAGACTAATCGAAAGGCAAAACGCCCAGATTCAGGAACAGAATGTGCAGATAAGAGCACTCATGAGTAAAATAGATGCGCTAGCTAGCGGCAGCTCAGCGACTAAAATAACCAAAACGAGCACGGCGCGCGAGGACGCCAACGAGAAACGCAAGGTGCCGCGGAGGGACCCCCTCTCGCCCCGCCAAGAGCGGAGAGGAGAGGCGCAGCCCATGCCACAAGCATTGAATGTTCAAGAAGCGATGGACGCTGAAACCACAGCTGACTGCAAGACGGCAGCAGCGGCACCGCAGACGTCACAACAACAGCAACCGCCGCAAGAGGGCAAACTGGCAGCGATACTCGCAGCCATCAATCAAATTAACGAGAATCTCGACAATATGAATGCCAGGTTAGAGGTCTTCGAGGGTCAAATAAAGATCCTGTCAGTCAAGCACGAACGACTGGCGGCGAAGACAGCGACGATAACCGTGAAGAACAAGTTCGCAGCGCTAAGGAAAGAACGCGCCAATAAAGTCAAGGAATCGATCGCGTACAGGCGCGGTCGCATCAAAACGTCAAAGGAAGATGGCGCAGACGCCGAACAGTAAAAAGCAAATCCGCGGGGGGGAAACAACGATCATTTACCAATGGAATTGCAGGGGCATCCGCACCAAGGAAGCCGAGTTACAACTTCACATAGATGGGCTCGACCAGAAACTGGATATGATCGCGTTACAAGAGACACACGGCAGACCCAGACTCCCGGGTTACGTGACCTACACGGATCCGACGGAAGGCGGAACGGCGTTACTGGTGCGCACCAACATAGCAGCCACCCAGCACCTCACGGCGCAAAAGGGCTGCGAACACACGCTGGTCGAGGTTCACACAAGGACAGTGCCGGAAACCTGTTTGTGATGAGCGCATACTGCAGGCCGTCACAAAGGCAGTACGACTTTGAAACAACAGTGAGCCAGGCGAAGAGGTTGGCGGGGAACAGGCCGCTCCTGGTCCTAGGCGACTTCAACGCCCCTCACACTACATGGGGTTACAAATACCAATCTAAACGAGGCAAGGCTCTGGCAAAGGCAATGGAGGACCAAGAAATGGCGCTCCTTAATGAACCGGGCGTCGTCACCCGAAAGGGAAACAGCGTCAACAGGGACACCACCCCGGACCTGTCGTGGATGGCGGGCTCCCTAGAAGTGGCCTGGCGGAACGAAGACGTAGACCTGGGCTCCGACCACAGCTTCATAAGTGTAACGATCAAGGGACCAAGGTACCGGGCAGCCCTCGGCAAAGCCCGGATCACCGACTGGGACCGAATGCGCAAGCACACGGACGAAGAAAACCAGACCTCTGGAGAAAACACGGAGGATGGCAGACATCAAACGTACGCAGATTGGGCGCGAGAACAAAAGATCGCGCTCGACAGATTTACTCAAGAAGTTGTGACAACGATGCCGACGCCCTTCGTCGACGCCAAACTAGCCCACATGTGGGAGGCGCGGCACTCGCTCACGCGAAGATGGAAGCGTCAACGACGAAACAAGAAGCTCGTCAAACGCATCGCGCTCCTCAACAAACAGATCGCTGAATACGCAACCAAGCTGTGCCGAGAGAACTGGATGAGTACGTGCGACGGGCTGCAGGGGAAGCTGTCGGCGCGCAAGACCTGGTGCCTGCTCCGACACCTGATCGACCCGTTGAGCAGCAAGACCGCAACCAACCGCAACCTCACCAAAGTTCTGAATGCGTACGATGGCAACGGCCAAAGGCTCATTGAAGACCTCAAGGCGATCTACCTCAAGACGGAGAGAGGGCGATTTCCGATACCGGAGGAGTACGGGGGACCGGAAAATCCGGCATTGGATGAACCGTTCACCATCACGGAGTTATTAACAGCCATAGACGAGAGTAATAAGACGAGCGCACCCGGAACGGACGCCATTACATACAAGCTGCTCCATAACATGAGTGATGCGGCGGCACGCGGGCTCCTGGGTCACATCAACAGAACCTGGGAAAGCTCGAAGTTGCCCGCAGAATGGAAAGGGGCCGAGGTACGGTTCATACCTAAACGCGGCAAACTCCTGACCATCGAGAACATGCGCCCCATCTCGCTCACGTCCTGTGTGGGCAAGGTCATGGAACGCATGGTTCTCAGAAGGCTTCAAGCACACTTGGACGAGACAAGTCAGATGCCGGCGACCATGTATGGATTCCGCCAGCACCTGAGCACCCAAGACGTCCTGATCCAATTACACGAACTAGTGTTTAAAAGAGCAACGAGGCACGCGCCCCGGGGTATACTGGCTTTGGACCTCAAAGGGGCCTTCGACAATGTGTCTCACGGCAGCGTGCTCGAGCACTTGCGCAAGACGGGGTGTGGCCGCAAGACCTACGGCTATATTAAAGATTTCCTAACCAATAGAACAGCAACTATCCGGATAGGAAATGAACGGTCAGAGCCTGTGGAGCTCGGAGACAGAGGTACCCCACAGGGGTCTGTCCTGTCGCCTCTGCTTTTCAACCTAGCACTCCTGCCCCTGCCCGAACTACTCAATCAGATCGAGGGCATGGACCACGCGTTCTATGCCGACGATATAACGGTGTGGACGAACCGCGCGGGATCCGATGCCTGGGCGGAGGAAGCCCTGCAGAGAGCGGCAACGACCGTCCACGAGTATGCCAGGACCTGCGGCCTGAGCTGCGCTCCACAGAAATCGGAGCTGCTCATGGTACAGCCCGGAAGACCAAAGAAAGAGCCGCCGCCGAACATAATCATCACCATCGACGGCACAGAGATCAAACCAACGCAGCAGATCCGGATACTGGGCCTGCTGTTGCGCAGCGACGGCAAGGCGCACGCAGCCGTCAACAAAATCAAGACCACATCTGAGCAAGTCCTGAGCATGATCCGGAGAGTCACCAACCGGAACAGAGGAATCAAAGAAGAAGACGCACTGCGCCTGGTGCAGGCATTCGTCGTGTCACGCGTAACGTACTCCGCCCCGTACCTCCAACTTGCGAAGGTGAACCGGGAGACGCTGAACACGACGATAAGGAAAGCAGTCAAACTCGCCATGGGCATCCCAGTCTACTCGTCAACGCAGAAGCTGCTGGAAATGGGTGCCCACAACACGGTGGAAGAGCTGGTGGAAGCACACCTATCCCAGCAGAGAGTAAGGCTGAGCCGGACAGAGCACGGTCGGGCCGTCCTACGCAAGATAGGATGGCAAATTGAACAGCTACCGGCAACGGAGCCGCTCCCCACAACGTGGAGAGACATTATTAAAACCAAGCCACTCCCCAGGAACATGCAGCCGGGGAGGAACAACGAGAGACGCTCTGCGCGGGGCAAGGCACTGGCTCGACAGCTGGAAGAGGACCCCGAGGTACTCTACGCGGACGCCTCGCTTCCCAAGCACGGAACCAGAGTAACGGCGGTCGTCACCACCATTGATAAACTGGTCACAGGCGCGTCGATACGGACGACGAATACAGCCGAAGCAGAGGAAGTGGCCGTGACCCTCGCACTCGCACAACCGGGAGTGAGGACCATGGTCACAGACTCCCAGACCGCCTACGCAAGCTACCGCAAGGAGAACATCTCTCCCGCGGCACTAGCGATCCTCACCAAATGCAAATCACCGGGACGGGCCATTGAGCTCGTGTGGGTCTCGGCTCACTCGCACGTGGAAGGCAACGCACTCGCCGACCACTATGCCCGAGAACTTTCAATCCGGGCCGAGGACGAGCCAGAGCTACCGCACCCCGTGACAAGCTACAAAGAAATCACGCAAATGTACAGAAGCGGCAGATGTAGGCTTCCCCGTCCGCATCCGCAACTCAACCGAATGCAGCAAACGATCGTGCGACGCACGCAAGCGGGGTCGCTAGCGCATCCCGTGCTCTTGCACAAGATGTTCCCAACAGAGCATGACACTTCATGCCCTTTTTGCAGACGGTCAAAAGGCACTCTAGCACACATCCTTGCAGAGTGCACTAAGCTCAAGAACCCCCCACCATCCCTACCCCCCACCCTCCCCAGTCCCAACCCCCCCGAGCGATGGGAGACCTTGTTGTCCAGCCCCGACCTACCGACCCAGCTCGCGCTGGCGGCTAGGGGCCAGGAACTGCTGGACGCATATGGGACCTGAGAAGAAGGTTCCACCCCATCTGGTGCCAGCGCGCACTAACCGTCACTAAGGGCTTAGCACAAAAGTTGATTCTCTCTCTCTCTACTGTTGTAACACCTAGTTTATATGTTTGACAACTTATCATTGTTGTAACACTAAACTTTGTATTTATGATGCGTTAAGTAAAGAAAAGCGGATCTAATTCAACAAAGAACTGATGATGCAATCAATGGATTGCTTGAAAATGCTCATGGGCGAAGCGAGAACGAATGAAACTGCTACGGGCCTGGCGCGTGTGCTCACGTTATTCTTATGCATTGAGTTCTCAGCGTCCAAATAATTTCCTTATTTCGGGCAGTTGTTTTCTTTTACAGCTCATCGAAACGACGCAAGAACATTTTTTAGTTTTAAATGCTAGCTTCCGAGTTTTCTGGCCATTTATTCACAAAAAGTAACAATAAAGACCCCACGCACTATGGGAATCAATGTAAGCGAAGCTTTCTGGGCTGCCCGCTTTGATTGACGATAATCAGCAGTGATGTTGACGGCCAGTGTTTAATTAATTATGCGTTTAGTGCAATGCCAGAGTGATGAGCTTATGGTAAACGTTAACCTAAGTGCACCCCTGCTACTTGTGTGCGTAGCACACAGAACACACAGC
Source organism: Dermacentor variabilis (assembly GCF_050947875.1). Lineage (NCBI taxonomy): Eukaryota > Metazoa > Arthropoda > Arachnida > Ixodida > Ixodidae > Dermacentor > Dermacentor variabilis. Next base: position 87,223,602 of record NC_134570.1, on the reverse strand, counting down.
GAGACGTGTTTGAGCGAGGCGCCATTGTTCGTAATTTACTATAACGTTGGAATTGTCATTGCCTCACATTGCACATTGCATCATGCATCGCGTCATGACAGTAGGGCGAAACTTTTGAATTATGGGGCTGTGCTTACCGAAATTACAATCGGATTATGAGGCACGCCGTAGCGGCGGACTCCGGATTAACTTTTGACACCCTTGGATTCTTTAACCTGTACCTTAATATAAGTGCACGAGCATTTCTCTATGTCATTCCCGCCGAAAGGCGGGATCCGCGGTTCGGGATCGAACCTGCGACCTCGAGCAATGCCACTGCGGCAAAGCCATCCCGGCGGGCGCAGAAGCGTTGATTTGACGGGCGACCACTTCCGTAGTGTCTTCTGGACCCTACACTGCTTTAATGCGGCGTTGCGTCTGCACACCTTGCGTCAGTTGTCCACTTGACAAATCTGCACGGCGTTTATTTTTTGAGAAATAGCAGAAGCGTACCATGGTCGCACATTCAGGTTGCCCACAACTGCTGTCGTATCTATAGTAGTAGCATTTCCTTGCCTTCTCACGTCTCCTTTTCCCTCTCTCGCACTCTCCCCATGTATGGGAGCGTTGAGCGATACGTGGCAAGGTTGCTTTACGTGGCATGGTAAGGCAGGTATTCACTCGTTTCGTATCTGCGTCGGTTATACCCATTCTCTGCCGCCTCTCCCTACCTCCTCTCTGCCATTCCATCTACCCCCACTTTGGACTGCCGCACGTTAGTAGAAAGGTAAACGTTGCAGTTTCTGCAATGCTTTTCGGACATTCAAGGATAGTTAGAGCCGCCAAGAGTGTATTGTAGTGACGCCCAGGGAGCTCGAGAAGGCACTGTAGCGACGCGATGGGAAGGCTTAAACAAGTTTCTCGCGTCGCCTTTCCTCGCTGCCATGGTCTTGCAAGTTGTAAGCACGCTATGAACCATTTCCAGGCGCGTTGTACAAGGTAGCGACCGCTGCAGTGAAAAAGTTGAAGGAAGAGGTAAAGAAACCTCTGCTTCAAAAATAGTTGCACATTGGCGAGGAGAGATTCTTGCACGGCATGATGCAGTGATGCATCGATATCATGCATATTTCACTTTGATTTTCTTGTTTTCGTTCGCACCGCAATGATTATATCCTGCATCGCTGAGCATGTACGAAAATTTTTTATTTTACTGCTTCTGAAGGAAATAACGTAGCTGAAAATTGGCGCCAGTCCAAGTCTGTTCATTTCTCCTTGTCTATAAAGGTGGTGTCCAAATCTACGCCCCACCGACTGTTGAACTCCTTACCTCTGAATAACAAAAACTTATATCGAAGGCACTTGCAAACAGCATGTTTAAGAAGTGATTGCGAAGGCGGAAACACGTCATGGCTGCCATGTTTTCGACACCACCTATTGCATTGCATCTTTCATTCGACAGACAATGACAACCAGCGCAGCAACAAGTTCTATTGATATACAGTAACTTCAAGAATATGTGAGAGCCAGTAACGAGTGGAACACTTTTTTTTTCTGGACTGCTGGTGGAGAAGGAGTTATTAACTCGTTAGCCTTAAGGGCTCCATGTTGCAGGAAATCCGGCGTCGGTGTCCCGCGTAGGCGTCCAGCGCTGGCCGTTGATTCGGCTGAAATCGTTCCGAACGATGCCAACCAAGCCACGCATACCCAACCACGCAGACCCTCCATGTAGCGCAAATAAGTTATTGAATTAATTAAGTTTCTCAAAGTAAAATAAGTAAAAAAAATCGTAAAGTACGACTTACACACAACATACAGGCATGATAGCGTCGAATTGTAATTTGAATATACGACAAAACACCATTCTCTTACGCGGAAACTAAAACAAACCCTTTTTCCAGCGTTTCTACGATGCATAGACCGGCCACGGCGTCCGCCATATGCGCACGCCAGTGCACGCAAATCTTGGAGGCCACAGAGCGGCGCCCGGTTCATTGCAACACCTCCAGGTGGCGCTACCACGTAGGAGACCACGTTTCTACCGGGAAGCTCGCCTTCGTGCATAGCGTCCGGTGCCGGCGTTTCCCGGTAAACATTACGGTTACATAAGCTGCAGTTTGTTGTGTTCATAGGAGGTCAGGCCGCCGGACAGGCCGCCATTGGAATATGAACCTGGCAACGTTTAACGCTAGAACGTTATCTAGTGAGGCGAGTCTAGCAGTGCTATTGGAGGAATTAGAGGGCAGTAAATGGGATATAATAGGGCTCAGTGAAGTTAGGAGGCCAAAAGAAGCATATACAGTGCTAAATAGCGGGCACGTCCTGTGCTACCGGGGCTTAGCGGATAGAAGAGAACTAGGAGTCGGATTCCTGGTTAATAAGAATATAGCTGGTAACATACAGGAATTCTATAGCATTAACGAGAGGGTGGCAGGCCTTGTTGTGAAACTTAATAAGAGGTACAAAATGAAGATTGTACAGGTCTACGCCCCTACATCCAGTCATGATGACCAGGAAGTCGAAAGCTTCTATGAAGACGTGGAATCGGCGGTGGGTAAAGTGAAAACTAAATACACTATACTAATGGGCGACTTTAATGCCAAAGTAGGCAAGAAGCAGGCTGGAGACAAGGCAGTGGGGGAATATGGCATAGGCACTAGGAACAGCAGGGGAGAGTTATTAGTAGAGTTTGCGGAACAGAATAATATGAGGATAATGAATACCTTCTTCCGCAAGCGCGAAAGCCGAAAGTGGACGTGGAGGAGCCCGAACGGCGAGACTAGAAATGAAATAGACTTCGTACTCTGCGCTAACCCTGGCATCATACAAGATGTGGACGTGCTCGGCAAGGTGCGCTGCAGTGACCACAGGATGGTAAGAACTCGAATTAGCCTAGACCTGAGGAGGGAACGGAAGAAACTGGTACATAAGAAGCCGATCAATGAGTTAGCGGTAAGAGGGAAAATAGAGGAATTCCAGATCAAGCTACAGAACAGGTATTCAGATTTAACTCAGGAAGAGGACCTTAGTGTTGAAGCAATGAACGACAATCTTGTGGGCATCATTAAGGAGTGCGCAATGGAAGTCGGTGGTAACTCCGTTAGGCAGGATACCAGCAAACTATCCCAGGAGACGAAAGATCTGATCAAGAAACGCCAATGTATGAAGGCATCTAACCCTACAGCTAGAATAGAACTGACAGAACTTTCGAAGTTAATCAACAAGCGTAAGACAGCTGACATAAGGAAGTATAATATGGATAGAATTGAACAGGCTCTCAGGAACGGAGGAAGCCTAAAAACAGTGAAGAAGAAACTAGGAATTGGCAAGAATCAGATGTATGCGTTAAGAGACAAAGCCGGCAATATCATTACTAATATGGATGAGATAGTTCAACTGGCTGAGGAGTTCTATAGAGATTTATACAGTAACAGTGGCACCCACGACGATAATCGAAGAGAAAATAGTCTAGAGGAATACGAAATCCCGAAGGTAACGCCGGAAGAAGTAAAGAAAGCCTTAGGAGATATGCAAAGGGGGAAGGCAGCTGGGGAGGATCAGGTAACAGCAGATTTGTTGAAGGATGGTGGACAGATTGTTCTAGAGAAACTGGCCACCCTGTATACGCAATGCCTCATGACCTCGAGCGTACCGGAATCTTGGAAGAACGCTAACATAATCCTAATCCATAAGAAAGGGGACGCCAAAGACTTGAAAAATTATAGACCGATCAGCTTACTGTCTGTTGCCTACAAAGTATTTACTAAGGTAATTGCAAATAAAATCAGGAACACCTTAGACTTCTGTCAACCAAAGGACCAGGCAGGATTCCGTAAAGGCTACTCAACAATAGACCATATTCACACTATCAATCAAGTGATAGAGAAATGTGCAGAATATAAGCAACCGTTATATATAGCTTTCATTGATTACGAGAAAGCGTTTGATTCAGTCGAAACCTCAGCAGTCATGGAGGCATTACGGAATCAGGGTGTAGATGAGCCATATGTAAAAATACTGGAAGATATCTATAGCGGCTCCACAGCCACCGTAGTCCTCCATAAAGCAAGCAACAAAATCCCAATAAAGAAAGGCGTCAGGCAGGGAGATACGATATCTCCAATGCTATTCACAGCGTGTTTACAGGAGGTATTCAGAGACCTGGATTGGGAAGAATTGGGGATAGAAGTTAATGGAGAATACCTTAGTAACTTGCGATTCGCTGATGATATTGCCTTGCTTAGTAACTCAGGGGACCAATTGCAATGCATGCTCACTGACCTGGAGAGGCAAAGCAGAAGAGTGGGTCTAAAAATTAATATGCAGAAAACTAAAGTAATGCTTAACAGTCTCGGGAGAGAACAGCAATTTACAATAGGCAGCGAGGAACTGGAAGTCGTAAGGGAATACATCTACTTAGGGCAGGTAGTGACGGCGGATCCGGATCATGAGACGGAAATAATCAGAAGAATAAAAATGGGCTGGAGTGCGTTTGGCAGGCATTCCCAAATCATGAACAGCAGGTTGCCGTTATCCCTCAAGAGAAAAGTATATAATAGCTGTGTCTTACCAGTACTCACCTACGGGGCAGAAACCTGGAGGCTTACGAAAAGGGTTCTGCTCAAATTGAGGACGACACAACGAGCTATGGAAAGAAGAATGATAGGTGTAACGTTAAGGGATAAGAAAAGAGCTGATTGGGTGAGGGAACAAACGCGAGTTAATGACATCTTAGTTGAAATCAAGAAAAAGAAATGGGCATGGGCAGGACATGTAATGAGGAGGGAAGATAACCGATGGTCATTAAGGGTTACGGACTGGATCCCAAGGGAAGGGAAGCGTAGCAGGGGGCGGCAGAAAGTTAGGTGGGCGGATCAGATTAAGAAGTTTGCAGGGACGGCATGGCCACAATTAGTACATGACCGGGGTTGTTGGAGAAGTATGGGAGAGGCCTTTGCCCTGCAGTGGGCGTAACCAGGCTGATGATGATGATGATGATGAAGCTGCAGTTGCAGGAAAGCGTGAGAAGCAGTCAGGGATCTTTGCTATCGCGTTCCACTCTTGAAGGTGAAGCTTAAGCGTCCTCCAAATTTTTGTTTGCGTTGTTGGCATACGTGCTGTGCCGTTAAAATGTTCACATATAAGTGAACGAGGCCACTCACAGATAACTGAAACGTTGTTGCACATAAACTTTCGTAAGAAGGCACCGTGCCTTGCTAACCCGTCTTTCGTATTTCCCTAACACAGCGCTAACAATGACAATGAGAAGGCACGCGAAAAACGATGTCATGTGTCTTCTTTTTATCAATCTGTGTTAGGGAAATGAGCCAGCATGAACTTACTCAATTTAGCATAGGTTCATTGCCATTTATTAGCATTTAATCGGGAAACGCAGAACGCGAAATTGTCGGACTTCCATCGGCGCACATGACCTGAGGCCTTCTTTGTTAGAAACTTACGAACCGGCCAGTACTTCCGTCCTCGTTCAATGCAACCATTCACCTCAGCGCAAGTGTTTACGCGTATTTCTGCGTGACTATAAGGCTTTTATTGGAATTTTTTCAGTGTTTCTGCGCCCAGTGATCACAAGGCATTGCTTCATATGGTGTGACAACCACATAGAATGTAATGATGCAGTAACTGACACATCAGATTTATCTCTCTTTTCTTTCTTGTTTTGGAAGGAGGGGGAAAGAGAGAAGCAAAAGTACTACACATCTAACAAAGTGACTCATACACCCGCGGCGACAACGATGGCTCGCTCCACTACGAGCTATTTTCTTGAGTCACCGAGTTTCACGCCTCCACCATTGCTTAACAGATATCAACAGATAGACGTGGGCTTCGCTACGTACACTAGAAAATAAATCCGTGACTATTTTCGTACTCTTTGTGAATGTTCTTTTATATCATCCTAGTAGCATTTATATGATTATTAGCTTCGTGCATTGTATTTTTTATTATTTTTTCTATTTTTCGATTTGTGTTCGCATTTAGTATTTTTTGATCGCATAGTGTAATAAGCATTTCGGAATATAAATTCAGGTTCGATATTCAGTGGAAAAGTACCGTAGTTTAATTTGTACTTAAACACTCGAATTTCTTCTGTGTTTTCTTATTCTTACATGATGTCCTCAATTGTTGTAAAGCGTTAGAGCACATTTTTACACAACTGGCCTGTGAAAGTTAGCGCTTGTCCTTTCTAGTCTTTGTCGATCGTCTTGTCCCGCGCTGTGCTTCCAGTGTAACCATGTATTACCAACTAGCCCAAGACTGTACTTTTCCGATGGCCTTCGAAACCGCTTCCATGTACGTGGGCTCTTAGGCACGCTCCCTTTGTACGGAACAACTTTTCCGCCGGGAGGACCCCAATATTCAGCTCAAAAACAAAGGAGTGATTGATTGATTCTTGATGTAATAAGATACACGAATATATATTTAATCAAATGAACTCGCAGAAAACTAATACCTGTTGCAGCAACTTCAGAAAGAACACCTTAAAACAGCGAAAGTCAATAAGAAAAGATGCTTTATTTCCGACGTGTACACAACATCTTGCTTCGCTTGCTACTGCAGATGTTAACGCGAGGATGTTCACGTGGCATGTTAATATGTTTTTCTGTACATGATAAATACAGAGTCATTGGTTGAACTACATTTTTACAACTTATATACACAGAAGCAGTCCCACAGACTACAACGTCGACTTTTGCCTGGCGTTTTTAATGGACGGTATTGGACGATGAGGCAGCCGCGTCTTCAGGCACTTGTTCCAGCAAGGGCTGTGTGTGATGTGTACCGCTTAATGAATGTACATAGTGACGTAATTAAGGAACTAAGATTACTAAAAGCAAAATGCTGTACAAATAAAGCTGCTACACAGTATAGCATTGTGAAGAACTAAGAAAATATCCAGAGACCTGGTTCTCATAGCAATGCGGCCTTAGTGGTAATTATTTGGCGGTGTAATGTTATCTATGATGTAGGCATTCAAGTTCAAATATTCGAGACATCAACTACTAATTCCCTTAGCGGCCGCAAACCGGTTTCAACGAACGACGACCAATCTTGATGACGAAATGAACATGGGGTCGTCGGTTGGATTGCGGCACGCGCTGCAGTTTGCTTTGTTTTTCTGTGCAACTCAGATGAATGCATTTATTGGACACTACATAACACTCAATGTCACTGGTTGTATCGTGGCTGGAATTTGGAATGTTAAAGGTCATGTTCGTCACGCGATGAGAGAGCAGCGAAGCTCCACACACTTGTCCCTAACTTCTCGTTGCTAATAAAATCACGCAGCGTTTTTATTTATTGCTTATCTCTTGTATAGCTATGCCGATTGGTCTACATACACAAGAAATGGCAATGATGTTAACTGCTCCTCGTTTGGAAGGACATGCAGCATCAAAATCAATTCTGTACGCGGGAGACTAGCATTCACGAAGAACAAAAACGGCTGTGAAAATCTTCCGTAATATGCTTTTTGTGAAAGTATGTACAAGAATAATGTGATACAATAACTTCTCGGCCATTGCTTTGAAGAGAAATCGTGCAGTCGTGCGAGTTTTTTATCCTTCAAATGGAATGTGTAAGAGAATTCATTCGCACCATTGCGAAAGAGATGAGCCGCTAGCACTACCATGTAAATGCATGCAAAACGTTTCAAGGTTTCACGACACAAACATTCGCGTCTTACGATTACGATTGCAACCAAACCGTGACGATTTGCGATTAGGATTTACAACGTTCAAACGTTACTCGCACTGACAGACTCGTGGCTTGTAATGCGGATTTTTTCTCGGTCATTGCTTTTGATTACGCAAGCGTGTTGGCTCCCAAAGAAGCGTCCGATTTTTGTTATGCAAACTGGTGCGCCCAGCGGGGTGACGCCAATATGTCCTGCGTATACATATCGTAGGCAGCCCTTTCTCCAAATACAGGTCTGGAAGCTCTCGAGAATGACCAATAATAGCCTTCCTTTACAGACACGAACTGTTATTTAGGCTCTGCAATTTCGCTAGGACGCTTGACGGGAAGGCACACATCGGTACACGAACTGTGTTGTGTACTCATGCCTAGCACTCGCTTCTAAGCTCACATGCTAGCGGTCTGCACTCCCGGCGTGATAGATTCCTCGCGCCCTTACTTCTTGAAAGTCGCCAACAGATTAATCGCAGGTGACAAACGCTCAGTGATAGTGTTCGTGGCACTCTGTAAAGAAACTCGGCAACAAAGAAAATGGGCAACCAAACGGGATTCACAGTTAAAAAAAAGGACTACCGAAACAACTGACACTTCACTTGCACTTGACATCGCCTAATAGAATTTCTTTTTCAAGTGTTGCGTTGCGCTTAAAAAAGTTCTGAATCTGTGATAATTCCTTTCGGTTGTGGTTCTTTCTTGGCCTTCAGTTTAGCCTAGCACACAGGACACAGTAGCCTGCGCGCTGAAGTTGTGCCAAAAGAACAGTGGACGTGGCTCTTTGAAGAGCTCATGTCTTCGCCATGGAGAAACAAGGTATTCGTTGCAGCTTGGTTCGTCATCGTAAAGTGATTGCCGCTGCTGTACGGTCACACCTCTCGCTCCTTCAGTCCTTGAAGCGCATGCCCTCGATCATGTCAACTCAATAGTAATTTATCCGTACATGCATGTCTTTGAACTTATGCGAGAATGCTCAGTGTCAGCGTAGCGCTAGGTTCCTTGAGAAAAAAAAAAGGATGCGTAAAGACTGGCGCTTTTCGATTCGTCTTTTTCGCTGTCTTTTTTCGCTGCTAAAGAATAGCCGTTTTTGCACCTGGCTTCGTGAAGACACAAGGAGTAGAACGATGCGCCATGTCGGAGCTTCACAGATAGCCGAGAAATTAAGAGGGATAAATTGACGTCAGTCACATACACTCTTCATGCCGTTTGTGTGTAGTTGAATGTGGTCAACACTGTCTGTAATGACACAACGTCTGTCGCGTTTGGCACTGCAATCGAAGACACTGTCGCTTGGGTGGGCCTAGCCCAGTCGGGCAACTTCCCCAGGCCAAAGATGGGAAAGCCTATCGCGTGAATCATTCCCACTTCCACGAGGACGCAGATCATGTTCATGGCGAAACCTGGCTTTGCCTGCGGAAACAAACGAAAGAAGTACTTATAAAGGTTTGTGAAACATCAACGTGTCTTGCAATAGACATAAAACAAGTAGCCGTGCATCCTCAGAAAATTACCCAGAATGGTATTGCGACCTACCGCTGCGGCTTAGGGGCTTTGGTGCTGCGGATAAAATCGCGGCCGTGGTGGCCACGTCTCGATGGGGTTGAAATGCAACAACCTCCGTACCCCGTCAATTGACGCCACGTGAAAGAACCCCAAGTGGTCAAAACTAATCCGCAGTCCCCTACCACGGCGTGCCTCAAAATCAGATGGTGGTTTTTGCACGTAAAACCCCAGAATCCAATCCAATTGTAGAATGCGTTCGGGAATGAAAAGAATGTAGCTAGTGGCACGTGTACTTCAGGATTCGATGCCATAATAAAGAATGAAAAAAATGACAGTGAAGCTACAATAAAGTGACAATGTCATCAAAAATGAAAAATTACGAAATAAAGGAGGAGGAGCAGTGCATGCACAGTTTCTTTCAACTTATTTTGTAGTAGTCCAGCTCCCACATAGCAATTTCGACTGAAACAATGTATAATATTGTTTAGCTGAGCTTCAATCAACGTTAGGTTTTATTTACAGCTGATACCCAAAATGGCCTTTGGTGATTCGAAATTTCCATTTGAAACTAAAAATATAGATGGGAAATAATTTAGCGAATGCTTTGAATAAAAATGCATAAAGATGTTCTTTATGTCCCGATCCGCAGTTCCACGATGGGCCTAAGGCTGGTAACAGCCAAAGCCAGGCTCTCCTACGACTGAATTACTTGATACGACACAGATGTTCCTTCCCTATACTAGATATTCTAATAATTTCATGATTGAATCAAGTATTTGGACAGTGTGAACGAGTGATACCTGTCTTCATGTGTGAAAAAGTAATACATTGAGCGCGTTAGACAACTAAGAGCAGAATTAGAAGCGTCAAAGTATCGCTTAACTGAACAGTGCCACTCGAAACATCCTCGTAAGCCCATAATTTAGGTCTGCTAGTTCAAGTAATTGTACAGCTCGCTGCGTTGTGTTGTGAAAGTAACTAAATCTCTATAAAGTGCAATGTCGTTTTCTGGCTACTAAGTCAGTGGTCAGACTATAGTTCAGTCTGTTATCTTGGAGTATTGCGTATAGGAGCAGAAAAGTTCTACGTCGTTCTTTGTCGCATGAGAAAGCAATAAGAATTCTCTGTGTGTGCTACTGCATTGCAGAGACGTGATTGAGTGATACCAGACTCACCATTTCAGGAATTTTCAGCTTCGCCAGCTCGTACACGATCGCATTAGGAGGTGTGGCAGCCGGGAGCATGAAGGAGAACGAGCAGCCGATCGTCACCGGCATCGCGAGGTACAGCGGGTGCACCCCTATCGCTATAGCCTGAAATAGAAGAAGAATATTTTGATTTCTCTCGAATTTCAAGCCCTTGTTGTCGAGTGCTCGCAAACAGCTACAGCTAATGTCAGTGCTATTCTATAATGGTGTTGTAGTTTCCACGACGTATAACGACAACAGCTACAAACGAGAACAAAAGAAGAGAACGAGGGTGTGCAGTCAATATTCAAATAAATCCAACCAACGAATCGTTTGTGTTGAGCAGTGAGTTACAGATGACTCGTTATATGAGGTCGGCCAAGAAACATTGCCGCTTTGACAGATCCATAACAGGCGGCGGTTCCTAGAACGTCCTGATGGCCCCAAACCCGACCGGTGTCATTAAAACAAGAATATCCATGAGTTACAGCTGGTTGCTATACGCTCTACCTTTTCTTTCTGATCCCATAACATGTTAAACCCGCGCGCTTTCACACATATCAGTTATTTATTAGAAAATCAGCGTTAGATTCCCAAGCACGGAGACGTCTAGCAACCCGTATTTCGTATGATTGAAGAATGTCATTAACATAATGTGATATTTTGATGTCTCGTGTTAAACAATGAATTAGCGTGAAAAAATAATTTCTGTTCCACCGTCTAGCATCGTCTTTAACCCACAAGTCAGAGCAAGAACTTTAGTAACCTGCTAGCGGCCGGTATCTAAAAATAAGAAAAGCACAGGCAACGGAACAGACTGATGATAATGGGGAATATTTTTATGATGATTATGATTTATTGGCATCTGCCCTTTTGAAACGGGGCGGCGACAAATAGTCCCCTAGCCGGCTTGAGCTAATCCCATAATTAAGAGGTATTTGTTAATGTAACATTTCTTATATATCTAATATTTTCTTTGTTTCGTAATACGTCTACGTCTACATTGTATAGTTACCTATGCATGTACGAGATCCAGTCCTATCTGTTGATTTCCTGCTTTTGTCTCCCCAACAGTACTCTAAACGTCTCTGGCTTAAGACGACTGCCGATAGTGAGTTGTGGGCGCCATCTAGTGCGTGCCCGCGTTGAGCACAACACCCATGCTTTCGCGATCTCCTCCGTTTTCGATTCCCTCTGACTCCTTCTCTCGAGCATAGGTAGCCAACAGGGCCTCTAGTGGTTAACGTGCCTGCCTTGATTTATCGGCACGCACTCTGTCCCCGTGTGCTCACCATTTCGCAGACGACGGGCAAGAGTATGGAACTGATGGCTGTGTTGCTCGTCACTTCGGTGAACATGGAGGCAGCGAAGCACAGGACGAGGACCGTCAGCGCGTGAGGAAGCACGTCAAGGCTCTTCAGATGGTGCACCAGGAGAGCTGACAGGCCAGATTGCTAGAACCGAGGAATAAAATAGAAAGGCTCGTAATAAGAACGTAATACGCTTTTGATAGCACTGTTCCTACTGGCCTTACTATTAGGAGGATGTTACTACATCCTTGCTCAAGAGGTTATCGAATCACACGACGTCGCCCTAAGAGCTGGCCGTTGCGTAAGGTTTCAGTGGATTCCGGAACGCTGTGGCTTACATGGAAACGAGCTCGCCGACGGGGAGGCAAAGATGGCCAACATTAATGCCACGCCAGTGTCTGTCCCATTTTCACGACCAGACACTAATGCATCAGGGTATAGACACACGCGCGATAATACCGCAGTATATTGGGCTTCCTCAGGTCATAGTGATCGCCGCCTTCACGAACTCGCCCGAGAGATGAAAACACGGGTACCACCTCCCACGAAAAGATGTAATAAAAGCTTGTTTTACAGATTACGATAAGATGTGGCCTTCACCCGGCGCTACCTGCATCTCATCGGCTGGGCGGACGCACGCAGTTGGGAGAAATGCTGCATTCCTGAGGCGACAGAACACCTCTCGTGCATCTACCCCTGATTTGATGTACAGAGAAAATCGCTGACGGCCATCTTGTCGAACTTTGTCGTTGCCCCATTGACTGAAAAGGTTCTATTTGGACCTTCACCTGATCCTCGTCATCAGCCTGATTGTCTAAAGGCTCTCGACAATGTTTTTCCAGACTTTAAAGAGTCTTGGAGCATGCAAGATTTTCATCACCATCTTCATCCTCATAATCAACGTATTCTCTATTCTTTCTTTCTACACCCTTTCCCCGTCCCCCAACACCGAGCAGCTGGTCAGAACATTGATTCAGGCCCACCTCTCAGCTTTTCTCTGATAATAAGTATCTCTTTCTGGAGCACGGAATGACGCGTGTGAAATTTGAAACTTTTGAATAGAATCTCATTAGGATCGGCAGCGGAATGGCCATGTAATTCATCTTTATTATATATCTTTTAACAGTGCTGTCTCTTTTCATTGACCTCAATAGACCGCAGCTATGAATCGGTGAACATTTTTCTTATTATCCAGTGGTATAACTATGACCGCAAGCTCATGACTCGTGCTCAGTTGTTTCCGACCTTTGTTGAAGAAGTGGGAGGGCTGAAGATATGGAGTGGGAAAAGCGATCACCTTTTCTTAAATGTCATTGCGACTCTGAGACAAAACTGTTGCAGCACGATAAAAATTCCTGCAACTTCCGCTTACTTCTGAGGTAGATCGAGTTTAATTTTTGCATTGCGAGTTGACATAAATGTGCGCCACGTACAGAAAACGTAGCTATTCTGTGCCCACATAGCTTGCCTATAATTCAATAGATAGCACTGCGCTTTCAGCTCTGTGCTTACGGTATTGTTTGCCATGCTGTAAGCCAGTTCCTGCGCCATTACTTCAAGGAATTCGGTACAGTTTCGTTTATATTTAAAAAAATATCTCTAGCATACGCCATACATGTAACCTCTTACGGTATATGGTTCTGTCTCAGGTAATTGTCGTGAGCGGTATCTTCGTAAATATGGCATCGCTAAAAGTGGTATCGCACAGCACATTCTGAAATACGCCAAAAACCCCTCGAAGGTAGCAAGGCCGCTGTACAGAAGAGACCTATACGAACCAGCAACCAGCGTGTAGCGCATGACTCATCTCTGACAGCTTAGCGCGAGTGTTCTCAAACCAAAGATTTAGGATGGCCGCTCGCAAACAATGACATCAATCAAGTGGCAAGAGCAATTCCCTAGTCGAACTGCTTATAATAATGTCGACATTGATTTGAATAAATGATGCAGAATAAAAATTTGGGTGAAATATTTCTTTAGGCTAATATCATAGTGCTAATCTGCGCTCAGAAGAGCCGCTTATTCCTAAACGGACAAAAACACTCGCTAACTGCGACGAAGTACGGAGATACGCTGAGGAACGGATATTTCACAGCGCAACAAAGGGCACAGAGAATGAGCCACAGGAAAGCGAAACACTGTGTGCGGCGTCGCGCTTGTAAAAACATACAGTTTACCAAGATGTACCAACCATCCCGACTACACACGCTGCTGTGGAGTTATGACACGGACAGTGAGCGGATGCTGGGTTAGCGGCTGACACTCACCTGCCTTAGTAATTTAAATTCTGTGTTTTAAGTAAGTCGAGATAAAAGCCGTAACCACAGCGTGACAGGAATCACGGCCCCCCGTCAAGCTGCTTCAATCACCCACAAAAGAAAGAAAAGAAAGGAAAACCTGATAGGAAGTTGCGTTCTCTCTTTTGATTTTTTTTTCTGCTTTTCTCTCCGCATATATTCTTAGACGTTCGGTGTGCAGCGCACGACTCTGGCATAGGATAGGAATGAAAAAAAAAAAGCTTCTGACGCAATGCGAGAGTCAGGGTCGAAAGAGTATAGTGCTACCTTGCAGCCCTCGGCGAGGCACATGCCCCCTCCGATGAGAATCATGACGCCCCACTGAGCGCGCTCGCTGGCCTCCCGCCACGTGATGAGGGTTCGACCGCCGCGCTTGCGGGGATCCTTGGGAATCACGAACAACAGGAACGTCACCATCATGGCGGGGGCGGACGACTTTATGAATCTGCGTGCACGTAAACAGGTTGAGGGCCAGCCCTCGTTATGACCGAAAGCGTCGCAAAACGCACTCGTGAGCCAACGAACACTCGCAGTCCGCAAGGCGCAGATTCAGGCATCCATAAAGGGCCGTAAGCAAAACCGAAGTCAGTGCTTTTCTCCGTGTACAGAGTATCCTTTCCCAAAGTCGAGGGAGCTCGGGTGAATTTCACCGAAAAAGACGGCACGAACAAATTAGGCAGTTAATTATGTTCACCACACTCGGCGACATTTTTGCGTTTTAGACAAACTTTGCCTGGATGGATAAGAACGTCTGTACTGAGCTTAGTAGCTGAAATAATTATCGGTTTTGTTGGCACACCGTGCACTGCAAACTATTTGGACAGTTTATCTCGAAACCGCAAAAACAAAATTATAAAATCTGCCAGAGAAATACAATGTTAATCGCTTATATCATGCAGCTCTCAAGAGAACCTCCTCTATCAGCTGAACTACGAATTCAATAGAAGTGAGAATATTTACAGTAATTCGCTAAGTGCTAGCTCTTACCGCAAACTACAGTGCAGCTCTAAAACGAAGCGCAGTTTCTGGCAATATGAAGTTCCCCCCCCCCCACACACACACCACCTTCACGCACAGATATAAAGAACTTACAACGACTCTTGTATATTTGTAGAGTGTTCTTATGGGGCTTTATGCCACGGTAATTGTGAAAGCTTGTGACTATTTCTTGTTGCTTTCTATTTATATTCTTCCCTCGCGTAATTTTTTAAACGTGTGTGTGTGAGGATTACCTATAATTTTCGGATGGTGGACTCAAACTTCTTATATTGCAGGGGTTATTAATTGACATCGCCTTGACGCTCTTCGGCCACATCTGGCCCTTGCGCCTATAAACACCACTGATCGTTATGAGCAGTTAATAACCAAAGAACAAACAACCTTTTTATATCGGCAAGCGTTTCAATTATTCCTTTTACACGAATAATCCGGCAGCAGTAAAACAGCTGAGGTGCGCGCCCACACCAGAGACTTACTTTCCATAAGGATGCATTTCCACCCAGCCAGGGAACATCTGAGGCTTCATGGTGAACCAGAGAAGTATCATTGACGTCATCAGGAACGTGACGCACCACTCGGGAAAGCTGCGATCAAAGTGATGGCGAACAGTTGAAGCGTCACGAAGACAAAGACATGTGCGGCAAAGCTGAATAATGCGGCTTGCTATGCTGTGGCCGTGTTCATCAACCTGATCAGCACACTGTGGTTACGGCATTTTGCCGTGGGCAAAGCGGTCTGATGCTTACAAGATTAACGAAATTACTGAACTCATTGGTTTCTGTCGCTTTCTTGAAAAAGTTACTTGAAATTGCGAAATGTTCTGTCGCCTAAAATACCATTCTACTGCACCTTAGACTACGTGTACGGGAGGTTTGAACATCAAGAACTCATCATGCTCAATTTAAAAAAAAAAGGAAGTATGGGGTTTTAGGTGCCAAAATCACAATCTGATTATGATGCACGACGTAGTAGAGGGGCCCGGCAATAATTTTGACCACATGGAGTTCATTGTCGCGCGCCCAACGCATAGTACAGGAACGCTTTTGCATTCCGCCCACCTCGCAATGCGGCCGTCGCTGCCCGGATCGAACCCGAGACCTCGAGCTCAGAAGCGCAGTGCTATAGCCACCGAGCTACCGCGGAGGGCCATATGCCATTTTTTTCGCACCAGCATGAAATCCGCGGCTTGCTACAGAAACCGAGTTGTTCTTGTAATGCAAAAAGTGTTGTTCGTACGATTTCTTACGGCATGCCGTTTTGGCGTGGAAGACGAACTGTCTCACACCTCATCGGCATCCTGTAAAGCTGCTGTTATTACCAACATGACAACTGCATGCGTACCAGAAGGGGTCTGTTTTCTTTGAGAGTTACGCCTCGTTGATAGCTCCTCGTTGGCAGCATTGCCGTTGAGTGAGAGACGGTGACACACCGACAAGATTTTCTTGGACGACTACATAATTATACATCAGATCCTATGGCTAGCCGTCCCTTTCCAATAATGGCCCCATTCTTATTTACCGTGCTCAGAACTGCCACGTTGCGAAGTTGTGGCAACTGACAGGAAGGCGTCAGCATCGAAAAGAAAAAAAAATCATGCCGACCTCACGCACTTTCGGAATCGGCGTGAGCAAACTTGTCGTGGGCCTTCCGCCGTCACGGCCGACCGAGCCCAGGGGGCAAACTACCACCTCCGGGTTTGTGAATTGGCTGCACTCTGTCGCCACAGCGCGACCAAGTCATCGTTTGCGCCAACCATAAGGACCACCTGATTACTTCTTCCTGTGCCTTTCACCTCATTCAATCACCCACCTCCGCTTAATCATCGCGCATTCTCCGTTCCTCACACCAGCCACCGGCACCACGAAACACAGCATAACAGCCTGTCGGACGTCAGACAGAAATATTTGCATTAAGGGCACCACCGAACTAAATCCAGCAACGAAGAGACGTGTCCTTCTTAGTTATCCAAGTTGAAACCACAGCGCAGTATCAAAACGTGCACGACGGCACAAAGAAACGTTCGCTTCAAAACGAGCTCGGCTTCCTTTTTAGCAGTATGCTCTGTCAGCTAAAACTACACGTTCGTTAGCAATGTATAAAGCCTTATTGAGAACTTATGGACGGTTGCACATCTAATCTTCGTTCAGAGCTGCACTAGTTATCACAGTGATATGAAAAAAAAAAGAAGTTATAATGTGCTGGTCGGTACTTGTAACTTCAGTTTTGCAATTCGTGTCATCTTCAGATCGTCTACAAACACAACGACAATAAAAAGAAAGTCGAGGGTATTGCACCGTGAGTTTGTCGTAATAGCTGTAATATCAGTACTTGCCTCATAGGACCCAAGTCCCTGTATCTCCTGGAAATCTCCTCCCGAATTTTTTCTTCCGATGCACCTGGAGAGGTCGATTTCCTGTTGCCCGTTCCCGAAGCAGAAATGAATAGCGCGGTTTATTCTCATCTGGTATAAAAAATATTCACTGTACTGAAAGACATCACCGTCTGTTTGGTATCATGTTACTGCACAATAGGGATTATTTTTTAAATGTGATTAGATTTTGACTTATCCTGCGAGCTGACAAAAAGAACAACGCAGCTATAGCAGCCAAGTTTGTGACTCGTGTATGTTGGAATAGGTATTTTTTGTTCATTGTTTTAGCTTTCTGCATTTTCAACCCACAGGCTAATTCGATTTGCTGTTGTTCATAGCAACGCCACTGCTAGTGCAACAAAATTGTTATCTGGTTAATGTTGCAAGAGGCCTGTCAATTGTTTACTGTAAACTCCCTGTAAGTCATCACGTTGCAGTAATCTTTAAAAATTGCTAAGAACTGCAGATGGAGGGCAGCCGCTGCACAGATGAGTGTGCTCCTGCAAGCTGCTGTAAACTCTTCCTCAGCAATTCATTGCACAATTGTGGCCTAGCGGTGTTTTGCAGCTTCATAAGTCATACGGTCCCTATATGCTGCACCAACATCAAAACCTACTTTAATTACGCTTGCGTGGTCTCATGACACACAATTGTCAACGACATGTTATATCGTACGAAAGTAAGAAAAGAACAGCTGACATTTCATGTCTTACATTGCTTTCCTTCCGTGAAATCGAAGGTAGATCCACCCGATGAGAACGCATAGCAGCATTGTTGGCACATTGTAAAGCATCCACGTTGCGAAGGTCAACTCTGTGGACTCTGGAAAAGACCTGGTTTTAAAAGAAATAACAGTAAATCTCGGGCTTTCCGGAGTGTATGGGCAGGCATTGCGAGCTGTGTGGCCCATCTGAAGCAATCACTTTTACGAACACTCGCTTACATATATTCAAGCGCCTCCGGCTGGGATATTTCTGAAGGTGTGCGAATAGTAATTTGCGCAACCGAATCGAATACGAATCCAGTAGTGCCAGAAGCAAACTGAACTGAATCGAGCACCCAGTATTTTTTGTATAGTTTTCTAGTAATTAACAACTGGTTCCAACAATAATGCACCACTATCTTTACACCTTAGTATATTCCCAACGTTATCAAGTTCCATCGCACGTTATGAAGTGTTGTTTGTTAATCGCACTAACGGAGAAATAGAAGCAAATGAGCAGTTTATTCACATAATATGGACTCATTGGCGAGTGCTAATGGCAGTGGCTCCGCCGAAAAATTCTGCTTGCTTGAGCGACGTAATCTGCTCCATTCCGAGACTTCTCGAATTGCATGTCTGCTATAGCTGCAAGCTTGAAATTTATCAGTCTTTTTTTCTAATTTATTACTTAATTGCTTTCAGTTGACAAATAGAACAATTGAACTATTCGAAAAGTATTCCTCTTCAGGGATAGTGACGGTTTTTCATACGAAAACCGAATCGACTAGCGGAATATGAGAACAGTCATTCGAAAGTTTAGAATATTCGCACAGCTCTGTTCATTTCTCCGCCGTCTATACGAAAGGAAGCTCTGGTATACTACTTTCATGGCTTGGTATCTCGTTCATATTCTTACGTTTCTGGAGTGACACACGACTCTACCTGTTACACGTGAAGCCATGATGAGACTGAGGTTCCTCTCTTTTTTCTTTTTTTTGCGCACATGAAAGCACGCTGAGACAAGTACAGCATATCCCACCATATGGTCACTGGCACAACAAAGCATATTAAGCTAATCGTTACACAGGACGTTCGCGCTGGTGCTGTTCACGCGGTTCACGGGCCGGCAAGATAGGCTACAGCGACGATACGTGCCACTTTTGAGATTTGCAAGCTTATTTACAATTTTTCTGTGGATATACAGGCATCTGTATTCGTTGTTTGTAGAACCTTCTTTTTCCTTCCCCTCGCGCAGGGTAGCAGGCGTAACCTATTTCTGGATAGCGTTCCTGCTATTCCTGTCTTTCTATCTGAAGCGACCATCCGCTGAAGAATATTTAATTTAATTGCAGAGTTTGACTCAACATGCGACCAGCTAAGACAAAGCTCTAAACGCTGCTCGAAAGCCGGGCTGCATAGCTAAAGCCAATGGACCGTACAAAAATTGTGCCGAAACTTCATCTTATTCGCACTACAAGGAATTCAAAATGGAAAGCTTGGGCCAGACGTCACTCACTCATCCATGAGGCCCTTGAGTACAAGGTTGGGCCCGGTGCCAATGAGAGATCCAGTCCCTCCAATGTTCGCAGCGTATGCCACGGAGAGCAGCATCGTCGTGCGGAGTAATTTCTGCCGAGAGTCTTCTCTGGAAAAGTGACAACAGATGCTTTTAATATCAATGGGTGTCGTCTTGAAATCAGCAAGGAAAACAAGTCACCAAATTTATATCAGGGGTCGCATCTAATATCACCAGAACCGCATAGTGCACGTGCGTAAATCTGAGCGCACATGCACGCACGTGTGTAAGTGTTTGTGTGGGGAAGGGGGGGGGGGCGTTAAGAATGAGCACTCGCGGCGAGCCCGACAGAATATAATCAGTGCTTGTCAGCACCCAAATAAAAAAAGAAGCATTATGTTTTCGCTTGCGCAGTTCGTAGTATATGTGATCTTGCTAAGGGATAGTAGCATGCCTTCGACAAACCACGCCACTACCACTCGCGACTGTTTGCAACGTCGCCAGTTAGATTAACGGTGCGCCAGTTATAATCAGAAGGGATAAGGCCGCGATGGTGTTTGCGGAAAGGACGCTGGGCAAAGGCACGCGGTAACCACAGCATCGCTCTCAGCAACCTCACTCTTTATTGTGGGGTTGACACTGCTGTGCTAGTGCAAATATTTCGAACAATTCTTTTTAAATTACGCTACCAAAATGCTTCAAGGGCATACTTTAAGATACATGCATAGTATTGCGTTGCGATTTTGTCGAACCCGTCGGATTTTCATGGCTGTGTTAACAAATTCGGCCACGTCTTGACACACATTATTAACGCGCACAATATCTTGCGCAAGACCCATGCAGCTCCCATCTTTAAAGCTTGAGATGACACGAAGCTCCCATCTTCAAAGGACGGGTCTGCTACACGATCACGGCAATGTTCAATGATCAACTACAACCAACCACCTATGTATTTATTTTTTGGAGCAGAATACAAGTCAGACATCTCAAAGCACGTTGTACTACAGTGGTGTTAAGAATACAGACCATATTTATATCCTCCTTAGACCGCTTGCGCATTATATTTCAGATTGCTTTTAATCTTTTAAAGCGAAAGCCGTAAGTGGCTCGTTGCAATGGCTCACACGCAGGAAAAAAGCGGCGTCTAGTCCAGTGAGACAAAAAATATAACCTTCAGGAATAGCTCATATCCCCGTAAGAAAGCAAGGATACAATTGCTGGATATGAATGAACGAAAGAAAGAAAGAAAGAAAGAAAGAAAGGAAGAAAGAAAGAAAGAAAGAAAGAAAAGGAGAAAGACGGAAAGAAAGAGAGAACGAAAGAAAGACCGAAAGAATATTTTGGTGGCGCATTAGGTGTTCGCATGTGTGATTGAGGAGGTCGACCTACAGCACAATATGTTACAATGCGGCTCGTTATGTCTTGCAACACGTCTGACCCCTCCGATCGTATAAATTAATGCATTGCCACGTGTGTAGCGGCCTTTCGCCTTCACGTGTTGCAGGAGTGAAACACGCTACCGAATGTTTTTTTTCTTTTTTGAAAATTAGCTCGGATAACTCAAGATATTCACCCTGGGTACGAAGTACCATGCATTTGGAACTGTACGGAAGCGGTTTACTCAAATGTTTTTCATCCGCTTTTAGAAAATTTGACACTAAATTGATCTAACCGTTGGAGAGCAACCTGCAACCTTTAAGTCTGTTTAGAAGTCATCGAGATTGCGTGAAAATCCAGGATGCAGCAGCAACATGGCAATGTAGCTGGCAACGTAGTTCCAGCTTCACCTCTGTCTTAACCAATGAAGTGCAATTTTTATCATAGCGAACATGAGGAGATCGTTACTTCTTCCATCTACATCGCGAGGCAGCTTCTGGCAGCTAACCATGGCACATAAATTTCAAAAAATGCTTTGCGCATTCATAACATCGGCAAACCATAAAAAACCAGTTTGAAAAGCGATCATGTCCCATAGCTGTATTCCGATTTCAGGAGGATATATACCAGCTCGGCTTGTTTCTTTCTTTCTGTGTTGTGCACTAGCAGTTTTAGAATGCAATACCAACTCCCCCGGACCTCAACCATAGTGATATACTGTGGCTCTTTGTTGAGAGAGAAAAAGTATTTTTAATGTGCGCAAGGATGGCTTGTTTTGCAGTAGTGGCAAAGGTTTATATACGATTGCTCATTCGTTCTTCGTCTACATTCGGGGAATTCATGCTGACAAGAAATTTCTTGTGTTGTCCTTGGCGGTTACGCGTACGTTCTCTGGTAACACCGAGGCTTGATTCCTTCGTTGTGAGAAAACAGTCGTAGGCAACACCCGTATTCCCATTCATGTCTAATAGGCAAAGCACATTACAGAAACCCAGCAATGGCAACTTGCCA
This sequence comes from Dermacentor variabilis, assembly GCF_050947875.1. Taxonomy (NCBI): domain Eukaryota; kingdom Metazoa; phylum Arthropoda; class Arachnida; order Ixodida; family Ixodidae; genus Dermacentor; species Dermacentor variabilis. Next base: position 87,201,645 of record NC_134570.1, on the reverse strand, counting down.
GATACATAAAGTGCTCGTGAAGTTCATTTACTTTGGATACGTGAAAGCTTTCTAACGACAAAGGCGAAGCTTCTGCTGGCCAACTCAAGTACGCAAAATGAATAGATCGGCTAACAAGTAATTCAAAATTCTGTTAAGAAATGTAGATCAAAGCTTACTCAGAATCAGTAGTACACGACGAATCCTTGCCGCCTGTCTTCTCGTCGTCTTTGTAAGCTGGTGGTTGTCGCTTGGTTAGAGATTCAAGGTCTGAACCTGCAAGAGATCATTGTATGCTTTACTGGTAGAAACGAATATTGTTCGAAGGAAATTTGCAGAAGTGGCAATCTGTCCTCAACACACAAAGTAATTATCGCACGGGATGCTTCACACCCGATTGAATATCTACGGAAGCTAAAAATATGCACGCTTCATTTCAGCATCATTGCGACGCTAGCCATTGACACAAAGACATTGATGGGGAATGTTCCGCGGGTTATGGTGCTCACATCTGCTCAATATAGCTTTGTCAGCTTGTTTGAAAGTTCTTTTCTAAACTGCCCCTTAAAGAAAGAACCCTTGCATGTAGGATCGCTATATCTTGGTGGCTGTGTCAAATACGACCCAGCCCCAAACTATCCCTTAAATCTAAGTGCACTGCTTCTAATATAGTGTGTCTGGGACATGGTGTGTCTGTACTTGAACCCGCGCCATCAAATGTAGCTTTGTTTTCCTCGGGTCATTTAAACACTAACAAGTATCATTGGTAGATTTAATAAACTTCTGAAGGTCATTGAGTGTTGTTTATCATTTTACTTCAGTTCAGGTTTTGTATAGGTTTACAATTTATTGTACAGTTGCGGTCCTCTGCAGTACTTATTGGCACACAGTACACGTCATTCCCAAATATTTAGTGCTTAGTCATCCTGTGGATGCCACTCAAGTAATCAATATCAAAAAAGCAATAATCGAAGCTTGTGGACGGACGCGCGTCATCAGAGTGCTGGTAGAAGTCGTCGTCGCTACTGTGCTACCAGAAGGTCGCGTCGCTAAGTTATATGGAGCCTATGACCTCATTATGAGAGTTTAGCCACGCATATGAAATCTGCGACTCGCTTGAAGTAGTCTAGGAGGAAACAGAAACATGCAAATTTTATTCGCGAATAATGGCGTCAAGCGGTCATTTCCGCGTATTACATTATCAAACTGTTGTGCGTTGACCCTATGATTCATTCGTATTCAGTAATGCAGCCTCTTTATTTGTTTGGTTTGTTCTTCCTCTGCATTTTACACATTTAATTTGCACAGTAAGTACCGCCCACGTTGATTGCGACTTACTTCTTTATATGCAAACTCCTTTAGTAGTTCGATTGTTTGATATAAATTTGAATCTGCATTGCTTCTTATGAGGATCTCCCGGTAATAGTTATTTGCCAAGCAACGTGGATAAATGTCCAAGAATGGACAAAAATGTGCCAGACGAAAGTTTGCCGAGACCTAACGTTATGGCCCTTTTCGCATACATAGTTCTTGCTGAGCTTTGATCACCTGCGAAGAACATATGCTAATTACAGTCAGTTTCTCATGGTTCGTGGTTTGATCTGTATACGCGCGCTGAAGTTGTTTGGAGCGCAGTCATGTTCGCAGCCTTTTTTTTTTTCTACTGACCTGTCACTACTAATTTTCGGTGGTGACAACTGCAGCCTGCATGCATACTGCTCGATTGAGTATTACAAACGCACATTACGTAATACTCGCGGACAGCTAGAAACGCTTGACGCTCTCAGCTTGAGTGCTCAAAGGAAAGTCGTGGATTCATCACACATTGTGGCAGCATTCTCAGCTTTCTCAAGTCCCAGCAAAATAAGAGAAGTTCCTCAGCATGGTAGTTTTGCCTTTATCTAGGAATTTGTTTCTTAAGCCCACACTCGAATACTAAAGCACTTTTACATATAATTTTTGACTCCATGGGGATGATCGCATGTAGCATGGCGTAAGCAAGAGAGTTGTTGCGGAATCCCACTTACTTTCTACGTCTTTGGAGTGAGATTTAGTCGAGTTGTGCATCTGGTCTACGACGGCCATGACTATGGGCGCCATGATGGACGTCGAGGCTGTGTTCGGAATCCACATGGATAGTGACATGGTGACTAGCATAAAGCCAAGTAGTAGCCTGAAAAAGAAGCAATGTAAAAACGAAATAAGCGACTATAACAATGGTAGGCTTAGAGAATCTTTTGACATCGAGCGAGTAGGGTATCTAAAAGATTTTTTCAAAATGATCCCTTCGTTATATACATGGCACGTAGGTGGATAAGAAAATGTAGTTATCACCAGTCCGCCAGCCTTTATTGACGCAGACACGACGTTTCCCAAAACTTAGTCACCATAACGAATTCTTTTTTTTTTTTTGCTATTTAAACCCACTTAGATATACCGCGGGTATTGCGGCCTTAAGAAAAATAAAATAAAAGCAAAAGTGAAAGAACACTATTTGGACACTGATTCATGTTTATTTTGTCAGTAGTGGTACATATGTGTAGGAGATGTTCTACTGCAAGAGATATCGCATTTGGAAAGGGCAGCGGGACCTTTTGTTCTTAGTTAGGAATAAATTTTAAAGAATGGTTACACAAATTCCGCAATATTGAAGCAAGAAAGCCTGTCGCAGCACATCATAACATAAACAGTGCACATAATAAGCAACAAAAAAGCATATCAAAAAGTAGTAATGTAAGCTTTCAGTGAATGGCTGGTACGCTGATAACGTAGGTGAAGTTTTGACATGAGCCGTCGGTAAATTATTCAACCTTTAAGACTAGCAAAATGAAGGGTTAGCTTGCCGTAGATGAATTTGCGCATTATTGTTATTAAATACATATTTTTTCCTATTACAGAATAAAGCAAAGTGACCATGCTTCCGTAATCGTCCTTAAAGCACAATCAAGCTAGTCATCACGTTTTTCCTCGATGTTTCCCTATTTTAGGGTCATTATAGTAAGATGACCACAGAAATTATTAGGGTTCGGCAAGTAAAATGTCGCTCTAATCCTTTCAGGCGTCGATTATTTCTGTTGATTACAATCTTACTATCACCAGATTTCTCACATCTTCGGGATCATAAAAAGTGGACAGCTAGAGAATTGCTTGAGAATTTTCATTTCCTTAGTGCGTTTTGTTAAGTTTACAAGTTATGGACTCCGAGCGAAAGCTCATTGGCATATCAGAATATCAACTATTTCATGTCTGGTGAGCTTGAAAAGCACCTATCCAGCCACTACCATAATATGCCTGGTGAAACACGTTGTGAAACACATTGAAAGTAGTGAACTCGCTACATAAGACGACATACTCACATCGAGCGGGACCACCCAGCCGTCTACGTTCGCACTCATTTTGGTAAACATGTTTCACACGTTATTAAAACTTGCAGCACGATTCCGATCAAAACTATTTCAAAATGCATGTGGGACATCTTAAATGTCGTTACTTTCGTCAATGTTTTTGCTGTTGATTCACTAATCTTGTCGTACACAATTGTGTGCATAGCGCCTTACATGGCTAACCGGTTTGTTGAGCTTGGCTCGTTCTAGAGCTGTAGCTAGTAAGAAGCATTTACGTTTGGTCCTTAACTATGAAATTGACAAAAATAACATAGTCACCCGTTCTTGCTTATACGTACCTGAGATTACTTGTTCCTATGGCGAGTAAAGACCTGAGGGCTATCCTCTTGTGCAGATTGCTCGTTTCTACCGCTCCGGCCATGACTAGTGAACACAACATTACGAGTCCGATGTCCTGCATGAAGTAAGGTTCAGAAAGGGGCGATTATCATGACCGTATAATAACCGAAATTGCTATGCATCTTCGATAAGTAACGTTAAGTTCCAAGTAGTGTACTATATTCGTCAGCATACAGCGGTAAATGAGCTTATGGTGTATACCTTACCAAAGAAGCAAATCAGTGAAGAAACAAACAAACAACAGAACGTAAACAAGACGAAGCCTGTGTTTAACCCACATCCTCACTTATCTGACTATAAATACTGGCTCCTAACCCTTTCCTGCTCCTTTTAAAGGGTCCCTCACCAGGTCTGGCCATTTTGAGCTGACAAGCGAAGAGCACACAATGCGCGCTAACGATCGTGTCTGCAAAGTATTACATCGCTGCGCGCCGCGGAAAGATCTGAAATTTTAAACGAAACGCCGTTTTCCCTTCTCCTCGCGGCCGCCGCGCTACAAGCCGGGGGATGACGTACACGTGCTAGTGCGCCTACGTACACATGTTCGTGCTGTGACGTCGGTCGTGGTGACACGTGACTTCGAGAATTATTCAAGGCGACATCTGTTATTTGTGCTATGTTGCTTGAATAGACGAATCGAAGCTTACAGAAATAGTAAAACACACAAACCGAATGTCTGCGTGCTTTTGTTTTACTTCGCACCGCAGCAAGAGAGATGTACTTCCGTTTCGTCTGATTGTTCCCACGTCGTGCGGTCGCGCGCGCTGACACCGAAACTATGCAAATTTCTACCGTGTTCCAGGGCGGGATCGTGCTCTGCGAGCCAGTTGTGTCTGCTTCAGTTGTTCGTGCAGCACTGATTTATACCGCTAGTCAGGTGTACTCGTGCACAGCGCGCAAAATGGTGCGCTGCGCCAAGCGAGACAATCCCAACAGCTCGAGCGTGACGCCTGCTGCGGAAGTGCGCCGCACCGCAAAAAGCGAGCAGAAAAAAAAATGAAGGCGGGGCCCGTGACGTATGCGTCACGTGATCTTCGAGGTCCAGGAGGGAGAACACAGGGAAGGAATTTTGCTTGCGGAGGCTAGACGGGGAAGTGGAGAGAGCATGAATGGCTGCAGTGAAGCTCGCTTCTTGAAATCATGGGTTCGCGGCATTGAAATATTTCTATCTCAGCTATTAATGAACTGCTTTGAAAAAAAAATTTACGGCAGAACGCTCCCTAGAGGACACGTAACAACTTCCAGCGTATAACTGAAGTTTTCTATGTGGCCTTGTCAGGGGCCCTTCAAGGAATCGCATTACTCGCGTTTAGCAGAGAAGCCTATGCGCATGTGAGGCTCTAAGGTACAGCAATGAGAATTGAACAGTAAAATTCTAGAGGCCCCACTCTATTCCCCCGAGTAAGATCTGAGTAATGCGTGTGCTATCAAACGGCTTTCATATGTACATGCTTTACAACGAATAAGGCGAGGAAGGGAACAGCTTTTCTGCCCTTTTTTTTTTTTTGGAGAAGTGCGCATAGAATGGCGAAAATATTAGGAACATAAAGTAAGAGAACTACACAGCATGTTGTGCAGCTCTGTGTGCACAGAGCTGCACAGCACGTATAAGCAGTCACTGAGAAAAGTGGGTGTTACCGACGGCGTCTGTGTTTGTAGGATTTTTGCGTCAACGAACGGCACACATCATCTGCGTAAGCACACCTTGGGTTCTGTCCAAGAGAGTTTGAAAAAAAAAAACGAGATTTCAGGAGGTGAAACTACTTGAACAATATATTACTAACGAATGGAATGTGTCCTTGTGCTGCCTAAAAATAAAGAATGAAAGGTTTCTTTAAAACCTGAAGTATTCGCACATTGTTCCCCTATATCCCGCATTGTTCCGTCCACATTTAGAAATAAACAATTTAAAAGAGAAATAATTACTTTTATTGTTCATAATAAAATTAATAATTTCTTTCACAAATTTCGCCACGTGGTAAATCTTCGAGAGGAAGCCACGCGGAAACGAAGCTCGATACCTGCGCCTTGATGCGTGGGAAGCTAGAGACTTTATTTACGAAGTAAAACGACCGCTGCCTATTTCGGCGAGTAGTGCAACGAATTATTACGCAATCGAATAGCAGAGAAGAAGGAACGACGTCAACGAGAATTTTTTTTTTCTTTGAGACTAAGGCAACGAGTGTGGTCAGCAGGAGTTGACGGGTAAGTGTTACGTGCCGATTTGCACTCACATTCAGGTAAAAAGTGGCCACTTTACTGGACGGCAGGATCCCGAAGAACGGGAACAGGAAGACCGGCATGAGTGAAGTGGCTGCCAGCGGGACCACCTCCGCCGACCAGTAGAAAGCCATCCACAGCAAGATGTAGGCGCACCAGCCGGCCTGCGGATGAAGGAGAAGTCAATGGAGAGGGGTAGATTTCTTTTTTTATTCATCAGCTGAAAACACGGGACTTCCCCTGCTGAACGCACAGTCACAATGTCCCTTCGTTGATACAAGACCCACGACGTATGGAGCCCAGCGACTGAAATGTGATATCCAGAACACCGGAGTGCCGGCACTTCTTGAGCCACCGGTGGGTGTTGGTGACAATACGCTGACGCATTCTTGCATCACGTGAAAGTGAGAGTCTCGTTGAAGCGATGTGACTGCATGCATTAGCGATCGACCAGGACTTAAGGGTGGCGCAAGGTGCGCCGGTCACCAACGGGGTCCGAGTACCGCGTTTCAATTGCTGAGCACATTACTTGGATTTTGCGTAAACTCCTGCATCAGCGAATAGTTTGTTCAGGTCTTTCGAAATTGTTCCAGCTGTATGTTTTTGTTGTTGAACATCCTACTTTTTATCGCAAGGCCCCTTTTCTTTACCCCGCGTAAATATTGAAATATTTACGGACACAAAATTTCGCGTAATTGCAGATGTACTAGATTCATTTGTGTGACACCACGATGGCTTAGCTGCACTAAGTTCTTGAGAATGGTAAGACCATCTCATTCCCCACGAGGATCCAATTTTCGTGAAATATAAGTGATTGAATGCGTTGACTCCTCAAGTCGAGATGCAGCGAAAATTTGAAAACGTTTTATCCCTATAAGCGGTTTTGGCGTTGCGCTGCTAAGCACAATGTCGTGGATTCGAATCTCCGCCGCGACGACTACATTTCGAGGGGGAGAAACGCAAAAATGCCCGTGCACTGTGCATTGTGTACGCGGTTAAAGAACCCCAGGTGGTCGAAATGAATCCGGAGTCTCCCGCTATACTCCATGCCTCATAATCTGATGGTGGTTTTGGCGCGTCTAGAATTTATTGAATTTGTCCTCTCTCATGGTAGCACAGCTGACGAGTAAAGAAAAACGCAAGAGGAGAAAGACGAGGAAAGATGGAAAGACTGGAGAGGGACATGAGCCCCTTGTGTTTCGCCTCAGCTAATACGCCTCGTGCTCCACGTGGCCATTAAATGTTTTTTTGCATGCACAGGTGCGCCGATATCGCGCGAGATGTTCAGTTCCACCTGCTTCTTACAAAAATAAATTACGGGGTCTTACGCGCGAAGACCACGATTTGACCTTGAGGGAAGCCGTAGTGGGGAACTGCGGATTAATTTTGACCCCGTGGGGTTCTTTAATGGGCGCCCTATTAAATGTACGGTACACAAGCGTTTCAACGCTTCATCCTCAGAGGAATGCGGCCATCGCAACCAGGATTGAACCGCCACCTTAAGCTCAACAGCGGAACTCCATGACCACCGGTACCTGCTTGTCTTCACGTGCTCGCACATCGGTATGACTTACGTCACCAGTGACGAATGTTTAACGAACGTATTTGTTCACGGCCACATTGAAGTTCTGAACTGGCGAACAGGCACGACTTTATTAACTTTGTGGACTTGCATTACATTTGAAACGCTTTTTTCTTTGTGCGCATAATTAGTTCATGCGCGCATCTCCTACATTTACCCTATTTAATTTCTAAATGAAGTAGCGCTACGTATTTTTTCTTTGCATGTGCTGTGAATGGTTGCCGTATAACCCGCCTTAACAGAACTCTTCAGTAAGGAGCATTAAATCTATTGTCGGTGTATAGAAACCAGGCCCTGCCAGACCTCAAAACAAACTGCTACTTACGGCACGCGAACTGTCTAGACATCTGAAGAGGGAAGAGGGGTGGTTCTAAGAGCAAAAAAGGCGAGCTGAACGCTGCAAGACTCTCAAGGTTATCTTGTCTCTCGTTGATAAGAAACGAGTACCTGAGGATAAAGGATTCAACCGAAGGATCAGAATAGACGGCTTCCGGCATTACGTAAACGACGTTGATAAATCACGCCCGCGGGAGCTTTCTTCTTTTGCAATGTTAGGTTATTTTTAATGTTTTTTTTTATTTAGGCGCCCATTCTCGCAGCAAACATGTCACTTCGACTTTTTTACGTGACGGGTGTCTCCGGCTTTTCCTTTTTGGTAAAAGGACATGTAAGGCGATGTAAAATGGCGGTCATAATCGAAATCACGAGCCCAATTCACGATGCTTTTCGTTGTTCGTAAGGGTTATTTGCCTTTGGTCGTCCGCCTTCACTAATAATATGTTCAAAGTCACTATTAGTTGGCATCCGCTGTTACGAACAATTGTACTTTTCTTTCTTCTTCTTTCTCTCTTTTTGTGAGCACGGGCCTAGTTCTTTATATCGGACGAATTCGTCCCCAATATAAATGTTTCAGTAGGGGCGCAACGTAACCACAATGCAAATAATCTTCCCGAGCCAACGTGTACCGGCGCAGTGCTGTTCCAATGTTCATAAGGATTTACGCAAAATATGCGTGAAGTTAAAGGAGCGCTGAATAACCTCGCGGGCTTGGTGAAATAACGTAGCCCGCGGGTAGCATGCGCTGCTGTGAGCATCTCAGCCAAGCTTGTCGTACGCGCTGCGTAGAGCTCGCACGCGGATCGTGAAGTCACCTTTCCCTCAAACGCTCTCTTTTCAACAGAAGCCTGCCCTCTTACTCTCTTCTGGAGGCTTTGTTCCGTCATCAGTCGCTTTATTTCATCATTCCTTTAGGCGGCTGCTATGGGCCGATAGTTGACATCAAGCTGTGACATCAAGAAACTACAAAACAATATTTATTTTATTTTCCGAATGCACTTCTTAATTGAGTGATGCGTATAGCGTATAAGGCCATCGCTCTGAGTGTAAATCCAACTACACCATACTCTTAAGATAGCTCTAAACCTTGCTTACGTAGGTAAGAACTTTTTGTGGCGGTCTCCTGAAGTCTCGCTATTATGTACGGATGTGCCACGCCGGACGACTGGATACAGATACTGTCTTGTAAATGTATATCTCAGATGTTGCTGACAATCACTCACAATGTTTAGGGCGATTCGGGTGCGTCAACACTACCTTCTCAATTATTTTCGCAACTTCGCAGGCCAGACCGATAGGATGGTAACGCCTCGCGTGGCTTAAGTAGCGTGACAAGGCCGTTGATAATTCTCCCCAACGAACAATTTCTTTGCGCCAAGATTCACTGAATCCCTCTCGCGGGAGGGTGTCCGACCATAATCATATCTAGCTACCGTTCTTAGTCCGTTGCTTCCCCCATCCTCGTTCCTTTCATCACGGACAACGCGATATCGGCGTTTCTTATATTTTGTCGTATAGAGGCTGCCGGATTATCGTCCCTGCCCGCACCGGCACGACGTGACGCTATTGTATTTTGGGGCTCTTACACAGACCTCAGGTTTTGCTATGCAGCAGCTGGAACGTGCGCTGGCCATGCGTAAGCAGTCAAAATCGCCTGGGTCCGAAGGCGCTACACAAATAAAACTTGTAATCCTTGACCATTAAGATGATATCATTGGAGTCTAACGACGGGCACAGTCATACAGTCTGTGTACCAAGTGTCGTATTGTACTAGGTGCTACCATACAGCCCTAATAAATTGGTTCAGCTTTAAGTCGGACCTCTGGCAGACGCTGTATCGGGGAAAGCTCAGCATTCATTTAGACCACCTGGTATAACTAATGCGCACCATAATCCGCGTTTACCGATATATTTCATGTTACGCTGTGCAGGCATGTGGGATAGCAGTTGCAGCAAAAAAGAACGGCTAGATAATATACAGTTTAAGTACTGCGTACGTAAGATCGCTACGTTCTGCAAAGTGCGCATGTGCAGAACGCAACACGAGCGGTACGTGGCGCGCACGCGGTCTCCGCGTACGCACGCATCCGATTCTTGCGAGCGTACGTGGGGAGCCTCGCGTGCTGCTCTCGTGGCTCTCGTTTGTTCATGAGAGCGCGATACGAAAGAGTTTCGCAAAATGGTGGCGTCATAGGAGACCATCGGAAGGCTGTACTTTTCAATGGCCTATGATTTGGCTTTGTGGTGTGAAGTGAATGCGTAAAACCCATTCCGGGATCCTGGCCTGCACGGTGGGAATCCAAAGCAAAAAATATGAACTTTGTCTCTGAGAAAGTGTTCAGTGTGCGCCGATTGCACGAAAGGCTCGACCTCGTGTTGGCGCAATTTGTCGCAAATTACGGTGCCAGCCTCAGAGAGTGAATGCTCAGCTTTTATTTTTCTCGGTATTATTCGTGTGCTACATGCGTCTTTCACCCGCCGTGGTTGCTCAGTGGCCATGGTGTTGGGCTGCTGAGCACGAGGTCGCGGGATCGAATCCCGGCCATGGCGGCCGCATTTCGATGGGGTCGAAATGCGAAAACACCCGTGTGCTTAGATTTAGGTGCACGTTAAAGAACCCCAGGTGGTCAAAATTTCCGGAGTCCTCCACTACGGCGTGCCTCATAATCAGAAAGTGGTTTTGGTACGTAAAACCCCAAATATTATTATATTACATGCGTCTTTCAAAGGCCTAAATATAGTCCGACGTAGAGTGAACGCGCGCACATGTTACGTCAGGTTGGCGAGAACAGCGTCTACAGTGCGACCGATGGTTCGACGCACTGGCAGGCGCGGCCAACGCGCTCCGATGCGCCCAGCGTCTGAAGCTCGCCCGCTTACGTACGTAGGCATTTCCCAGTACTAAAAGCCCTGACGTAAAACGCGCTGCTACGTTCGGCAAAGCGCTTGCCTGCTGCGTGCGCATCGTCATGGCGCAGTACTAAAATTGTCTAATGACGACCTAGATGGAAGCAGTTATAACGCAGCGTGTCCCCAGAAGGCAGGAGGCCCACGAACCATCCTTGGGATGATAAGCGGTCAGCTGCTTGGCTACAGCCCGTCGTATGCCTTACATTGCCCGTCGTAAACGCAAGCGGCTTGGAAACCTAGTGGCTTACGGCCCCCATCGCCGGTCAGCCCATAAAGCGGTGAAGGCGCTTGTGTGTTTCTTAAGGACGACGGGTTTGTGCGACCATCTGTGACTATTCATGCAATTTCTGTAAGACCACACGCGTCAGCGAACTCGCCGCAATTTCCTTCTTTCCTTCCCTCCTCCTCTCTCCCTGTGATCTTTGTTTTCCCCTTTCCCGTTCCGCCGGTGTAGGGTAGCCAACCGGACGTTATTCTGGTTAACCTCCCTGGATTCTACTTTTCTCTTTCCTCCTCCTGCGGCCCACTGTCCATAGTAGTTCTTCTGGAAGTCAGGAAAAAGGTGACCGCCGGCACTTTAACATGAAGGCCTCCGGTTTCCTGCCATGACGAAACGGGTGCGATGCGAGGGACTTAACGGTTTGCTGGTTTCTTCGACACGTGTCCGACGTACTTCTAACACTTCGCCGTTGCAGACGATTCCGTTTCTCTCGCATACTGCTAGCACTAGTGGCTTGAGCACGAGAGGCAGGCTTCTTCGCAGAAAATTTTCTACATAAATCACGACAGCGAGTGTTGACGCTGGTGGGTATGAGAACTGCAAACATGGTGGTAGAGTCAACATTAAAGTGATGCTTATTATAAATGGCTTTCCTTAATCATTGTTTTTTAGCTTAAGACGGCTTTGTACACTTGCAAGTGGATCATTTCCAACCAAATATGGCCTTACAAACGCTGCGATTCGCAATGTGTATGCCTGTGCTCAGAGTCTAATTGCATTTAACTTAAAGAATCTGATTGCTTCGGAACATGAGTTCGGCGATGGCAGATGAAGTATTGTAAATAAAGCCACAAGAGCGTCTGCCGGCCACAGGCACAAAGATGAGATACCTCGTTGCACTAACCATCATTCCCGTGCAAGTTGGATGAGTGCAACGTTAGAGTTCCCTTCAGTAATTCTGCAGGAAATTAAACTTTGTCGGGCGGCCCCCCATCGAGGTACTAGTTTAAAGCACGGCTTGGTGATGAAAGACCGCTTTCTAGTTAAAAGCAACCTCATTTCCACCGCCCAAGTAGCTGCCTAGCACCATTCGCTTACCATCTAACAAATCTAACCAATCGGGCAATATAACCGTGGTTTCACGTAACCGTAGAACCATCCTTTAAGATGAGAGTAGCCCACATTAGACAAACGGGACCAACGCCATATTGTTCGTAACCGTCTTGAGTTACTCAAATACATCTTTGAAGTACGACGAGTTTGCTAATTAGATTAATTATGAAAACTATAAATTTTCGTTTTGGAACTTAAGTCGTATATGGAACGTCATAAAGTGTGCTGAGAAGCACCTAACACAGTTGTTGCCATGACGTTATTTTTTACACGCTGTTCTTTCTTCCGGGCTCAGAAAAAAGCCCGCGAAATATCTTAAAAAGACACCGTCCCTGTGTGCTTCTGCGTCTGGACTATAATGCTCGCAACCCCGTTTAAAAAGAACGAAGCCTGCACGCTTGTCGAAAACCCACGAGTGTGTCTGTATCCGTGTTCAGAGGCGACTTATCGCTTATCATTTAGTATCGTGGCGGATTTTGATATCAGCAACAACGGTGGGGGCGTACGCTGGACACCGTGGCCGATAGATTTCTTTTGCAATTGTCACGCCGCGTTCCTAGAGTTTCGTGCAGTAATTACTTGAGAGAAATGTGGAACTGCGATCGTTCAGCCACCATGAGAATGATGGGGTAATACGTGGATTCGTGTGATCTTTGCGCATTGGACTTCAGGTGTTCTTGTGGCTTTGTTTATTACGCTTTATTTGGGCGTGAATTCGACTAAATTTCAGAGCAATTTATGCTTACCTTAATGCAGAAGGTAATGAGACTCCTCAAGCACGCAAAATCGCTCCTAATTGTAGTGGTTCCGCTTGCCCATCCACCCGTGGCGTAATGGTTTCAATATCAGGCTTCTGTGCTAGAGCTTCTGTGTTCTAACACAGGATTCAAACCCGGGAGCTTCTATCACATAAGCCTCTATACTGAAAAAATTATTCCATGGACGCGTGCATCGGACAAGCGGCATAGAATTTCTCGCGGGCACGCCAGCGCGTTAATAGGCTTGTCACGTTTCGGTTTGACGACCTCGACAGATTGAACCACTGCAGTTAGTAGCGATTTTGCGTTTTCGCAGAGTTTCCTGCAATTAGAAAAGCGTAGATTGCGCTGACGTTTAGGACAACCAAGGCAAATAAAGCGTAAAAAAACAAAGCCGCAAAAACGACTGAATCCATAAGCACGAAGTTGAGACTAATCCACGCACTACCAATCGTTCCCATGATGGCTCAACGATTGCAGCATCACAGTTCTCTCTGGTAATTATTGCACGAAACTCAATGGCAGCCTTCGTCCTTTGGAATCGTGATCCAGAGCGCTGCAATCCACACGTGAAAGCGTGCACTGACATTTGCATTTTTCTCCCTATTTTGCGGGCTTTGTTCAGATCGCGGAAAAAAGAACCGCTTACACGATAACATCACGGAGACTTCCTACTACCTATCTACCTTCCGACATTGTTGTCGAACTGTTGCTCTCTTATGCGCTATAAAACAGCCACTGAAGGCCTATCGGTAGTTCCAGTTCTCGCGTCTGCGTCAATGGATATTCACAATAACAAGAGCTCCATTTAAGCGAAATACAATATCATTGTGCCTACGGGCGAGTGAACGATGTCACTACGTCTGTCGTCTATCCGGCTAGTCCGCTCAGACGAGCTTAATTTGTGCGTAGCGTGCTGCATATTAGGTGCTATTTATGATTACGGGTTATTCGTACAGACGCATAGAGTCGCTCTGCGTGGAAACGAATTGCTGCCACGCAGAGTGAAAGCAGTTGATCGCTGCGATTGCTTCAAACAATCCCAGCGATCCGCAAGGATTGGTCGCTCAAGGTGGCGTACAAAAGAAACAAACCTGTACTGCCCAAGACACCAGTTATGCTGCCCCGAGTTTAATCCATCAAAATTTTGTTTTAAGCGCAGGAAATTTAATTGTAGCCTATAGTAGCGTTATTGATACGCTGGAGCAAAATTATAACTGTGGGTAGTTTAATTTAATTAATTACCAGAGATTAAAGACTAGGCGGGAGGGGGGGGGGGGTTACGTATGTGTACAGTACATGTATCGGTGAGCACCAGGGTAGCGGAGGGCGCCCTATTGATTTTCTTGGGGTGGGGGGGTGCCCTTTTGGTATCCCTTTGACTATAATCCCTGTGAATTATCATACTGATTGAGTTTTTACTGAGACATTATCTCATTTTTTTTTCAAATGTACTTCTTTGGCCACAAACTACGGTAAAATGGTTGTTTTAGTTTCCTTGGTGTGGAACTGTGTTTGAGCATTACATGGTTAAAATAAAAAGAAGCACATGTAGGAGCTGGACCTTCCAAAATTATGCTGAGGACGCTCCAGAACCACGACCTGATTATGAGGCACGCAGCAGTGGGCGGCCTCAAACTTTCGGCTACCTGGGGTTCTTTAACCGTGCACTCAATGCACGGTACACACGAGCGTTTTTCGCATTCCGCTACCATGGGAACGCGACTACGGCGGCCGAGATTCGAACCCGTGACCTCGAACCGAGCAGCGCAATGCCATAGCCACATGGGCCTTCATTGTACGACGGTGAAGCAGCGTACCTTTCCTCCGATGCATACAGCCACTGGAAGGAAGATGAGGGGCACACATATGATGTACACGAGGCGCCATGACTCCTTGAGCACACCGACGGCAGCCAGCATCTTGCGGCCTGTTCTGACTAAAAAAAAAAACACAAATAACGATTCAGTGGAGAGAAGTGCCACGAAGAGAGGGCGCCGCTCGCGCGGTGGTCGCAGCCCTGACAGGCGACTTTGCCCCAGAAGTTCCAATCCACAACGTTCGACACACTAAAGTTATGTTTGCAAAGCAAACGACCGTTGATAACTACGGCAATGGGCAAATTCTTGAACATTTTTTAATACCGACTCGAATATGCTGGGATTTTATGCGACTGTGGAATCGCCGCTGAAAGAAAAGTGACAGAGCGCCGACGCGCCCGTTATCTGCGCGGTTTTCGGCCTACAGGGATCTGCTTGTCTTGCAGCGGTTCGTGGTAGCGATAAGCAGATCAGGCAGCCCACGAGGCTAAATGCGCTGTCCGTTCAGAGGCACGGCGTTCGCAGATAGCACTGCAAATGCGGCGCGCGCGCGGGCATGTCACATGCATTTATTTTTTTCATACACCAGCGCAGAAAGAAATGAATACATAACAAGCAAGAAGTCAAAAGCTGCTCATTAAAATGCTTGTTTAAGCGCTCTACAACTTAATCATTGGAAGTTTTTTTCCCAACGTTAACACTTGTTGCGAAGTGTGTTAATTTACCGTGAGTAAATGTGCAATTAAGCATCATACAAGACATAGCGTGACTTGCTTCATACAGTAACCAACATTATTCTTGACGCATCATCGAAAAGTACTAGGAATATTTTTAATGCTTGACTAAAAGTAGCTGTGGCAACATATGTGTAGATATGTGTGTTTGTGTGAAATTGCTAATTATTTGGTAGAGTAATGACAGAAAGCGAATTAGAAGAATATATGGAAGGTTGGACATTCTATGCGAATGCGGCTAGTCAAGAAGTATGAAATATATATTTTATATAGGGCTATCTTTCGATCGATTTGCAGTTCGTTGGGAGGCATCAATATTTGACTAGTCTTCAATTCTATACCAAAAAAATCACTGTTCTAACATCCGGTATTTGAAAACATGCGTACGTTTCAACATCTCGTAGACGTGAAAGAAAGCGCAAATCAAAGCTGAAGTGCGTACTATCCGTAAAATTCCCGCGCACCGCTGCGCTGTATTTTTCTTGATAGGTGGCGCTATAAGGTCAATCGCGAATAACTTATGTTCTTACGAACGAAAATCTGCCTAGTCTTCATGCAGCCTGAGAAGAAGGAGCTCTCTTTGCTACAGTAGACGCGTCCATGAGCTACGTCCTCAAGGTACTTTCTTTCCCTAAAAAGAAATGATAAAACTCACGAACGTGCCCAGATGTGTTAATGATTATGAAAGAAGCCGTAAGAAACATGTCTCGCAGGTCAATACTGCCGGAACTACGTTATTTCAAACAAAGCTCATTTTAACTCTTTTTTTCTTAATTTGAAGTATCTCCGAAACATGGCTGCAGTACAGGCAGGAGCCATAAATAACAATTTTTGAGCAGTAAAGACATAATATCAGCAACCTGACACGTGACGTAACGCTTCTAACAAAAGCCGTGGGTAAATGGAACTCTTAGAATCTTCATTGTCGCTGATAGCAGCGATGCAGTCAGGAAAGCTGGGGCGCGATCGGAGATAGTTTGTTCGATACGCGTTCCGTTCGGTTGCTGCAACGTCACAATGTGGCAGTATGCAAAATTTGTGACAACGGGGCGGACAGAGCAGCCAATCAGGAAGCGGTGACCTCCCCGGAAGTTTACTTCCGTCGTTTGTCGTCTGCTTGCGGACAGTATACTACAAAACGAAATGTTTCTCGCCTTCAAAATGAATGAAAACTTTATCTAAAAAAATGTATTTTTTCTTCTCAAGCCTAAACACGTTTTCAAATAGTAGTACGTCTGACTACTGCAATTTATAATAGTCTCTTTGTGTCGTCCCTAGGTGGTGTCGCGCACAGCGAGAAGAAAAAAGAGAAAGAAACGACGGGAAGAGTGGCGCACTTGTCAAGAGGGAGCGACAACATTCCAGTAGCTCGCTGGCACCGATGATGGGGTCGATTTCTCTGTACAACCAACGAATTATTTGTTTCGAGAAACGAAAACGGTGCCGGAATTCACTTTCTGCCATTTCTCCAAACGCGTTTCGCATCGCCATCCGCTCTCCTCCTTCCTCTGGAAACGCCAGCGCAACAACCTACGTTCCCAACGGAAGCGCCATTTTCTCGAATTAAACTATGGATTGCATCCAAACGTGTCATGCCGCAGCCGCCGGTTGGATCCAATCCAATCCACCAGACGCGCCACACGAAGCCGTATGATCGCTCCAAACTTCCCAGCTCCCGTCTGGTTCGGCGACTATAGCAGACGAAATGCTCGGTGGGAGGATGATTGACAGGAGCGTGTCGCCATTTTGACGTCACCAAAAACGTGGCCGCGCCCCGCGGCTGGCGACGTCGGCGCGGAGTAGGCCAATCGCGCGCGCCGGTAACCGAACGAACGCGCCGAACAACCATCTCCGATCGCATCCCTGCTTAATTCCAAGCTGCTTTCTCTGTTTTTTCTTTATTTTTTAGATAAATGAATCATCGCAGTACGCGTTGGCTGAACAGGATGGTGCGCCAACCACTGACAACATGGCCAGAACAAGACGACATGTGGACGTGGTGATAGCAATTAGCACCTCTCAAAGCGCGATTGATGTGTTTTATGGAGCAAGGACGGAAACATTGTCGATGTGACAATTTCTCAGACATCGCACTTCAAAATAAAGGCCTTTGTATTCACTAAATTGATTTCTTTGTCGCAATATTAACATGCAATAAGGCGCAGTTAGTGGTGGTGGTTGCGATAGTAATTTTACTGATTGAGAAAGGTAGTAACCGGTACAGTGGGTTGCTATACCAACTCTAATACATAGTAACCGTTACTAAGGCAGCTGAACAATAACTAAAAACAAAATGATAGGGCCTATTTGGCCTACAGTACCAGTTCCATTCTCGTATCAGGTAAGTATTATTGTAAATGCACAGACAAGTAAAAATACAGAAAGGAAAACTGCGTACTACATCGTATCCGTCATACTCATTCCACCGTCAGTTCATGGTGCGTAATTGTCTTGCTTATAGCATAAAAATTATGTTACGGCATCAATGACTTTGGGCCACTAGTCTGCGCAGAAAGCTGTGAACGAACCATAGGCTAAGACAACGAACGCCAAATACAACAACGTAGTTACTGCGCAGTTTTCCTTTTTTTTTTAATTCGAAATGGCGAGTTCAGGAAGACTTGTAGCCCTACTTTGAGGAGAAATGGTAGTAGCGGTGAGTACTTATGTGTTTGGATAAATAGTGAGTAGTATTAACCTACATTTCTACAGCGTGCTGTCGGCACATATACCCTTTAATCCGAAGTAATAAAAGAAAGTCACATTACACCTAAATTTTTGCATATGAGTGGTCCCAATACAGCGTAATAGAACTTGGCCAAGACAAACGTTACTATCTTTAGCCTTCTATGCAACTGTGGATGTTTTATGTTGGTAAACAGATAGTAAAGAAAAAGTTAGTGAGGGTCAGTGAGGTGTGGCAGCTTCTGTGGTTTCTAACACATTACTGTTTTCTATTTTTTTTTTCCTGAGTGTAAGACAGGGTACTCTTCCTTCTATGACTGATGCCGACCTCCGTTTTGCTGTTCATTTACACGCTACATGAAGATGTTTTCGAAAGAGCACCAGCGTGTTTACTCGGGCTGGTTGTTTCACCTCGGTAAAAGAACGCATTTACGAACGCCACTCAGGGCACAAGAAGAGGCAAATAGCCACAATCACCATGGCATTCATACCATACCGAAGGAGGACTAAAAGCGGCACGCCAGAAGATCTCGCCTTATTCTTGTCAACCATTTATTTTCACACACTGATATTATCTCGCGGACCGTAGTCACATTGTGCGCCACTTCCCACTCGCGGCAGTGCTGCAGTGGTTTGGCTACGCTGGCCCCTTGCCTTTTCACGTCTTTATTTTTTGTCTTGCACATTACTTGGCACAGTAGCTCAGGGGCTATACCATTCTGATTGTGAATACGAGAACACGTGCTCAACAGCTCCTGGCGGCGATAGCCACATCCTAATTTAGACGGAGTGTCAAAACTCCAGCATACTTTTATTTAGGGCGCCCGTTCGCAAATACACGTCGTCGTTTATAACATTGACCAATTCGTCACATGTACCTTTTAAGCAGAACGTCCTTACTCGGAACAGATGCGATTTACCCGAAAAGCATCTTTGCAGCGCGAAGAGTCGCCCTCGCTCCACTGTCGAACCGGTTACCACCGCCAGGACGATTTGCGCGCAACGCATGTAGTCAAAGTTAACCCGGAGATGGGCACAATGACGTATTTCATATTTAGACCTTTCTACCGCTTAGTATGAGTATATCATTTCTACTTATTAATACCCAAGCCTATCTCCCGAATATGCTCATTATATATGCTCCGCCTCTCATACGGTCCTCTTTTTCTAATCACTTGAGTATTTAAAGTGCTAATGCATTTCCGTAGCACTGATGTTTTTTTTTTTTCAAGAGGAACATCTAGCGAGACCGTTGCTTCCGCAGTGACAGTTAAGCACTTTCGTCTTACCTTTGCGACGGCAGTGGCTACTTCAGTCGCGAGTTCCAGAAGTTTTCCAGCTTCTCTTTCCAAAGTTTATACACGTGACTGAGACTCGAAGCGTCGCGACGCGCTGTGACGACGGCTCACGATAACGGAGCAAGAGTGTTCAGGTGGAAGGGGAGGCAGTACTCCTTATCGCTGGGTAAGTGTTGCAGCCATGTTCGCAGACACTAACAAGAGCGTACAAACACACAAACACACACACGCACACGCGCACGCAACCGTCACGGTCGGACAAGGGTCTGCCAAGAAGGTTGCACCAAGCGCATGGCGGGCAGCAAGCCTGAGATAAACGACATAAAAAAAAAAAACTGCAGACTGTAGAGAAGCGCGATTGCTTCGCATTGATAAGTGCCTCCCACTCTCTCCTTAGTCTCCTTTTCTCCGGTCATCCTTATTATGCGGTGTCCTTCACTTTTGCCATCTTATCTGATGTAGACAGAATGATGTGCTATCTCCGAATCTTACTCATGGGGTTGCAGACCTTGAAGATTAGGTGACGAGAGGGTCAACACACGTGGCGCCGTGATTTCCATAAACATGGGTACCTCCCATGCCCAAATTCGCGTTGCAAGAATAAAAGGGAAGAAAACGACTGCAGTTTTTAGTTAGCTGAGAATCGCGCTGAGGCAAAATCATAGGCTGCGGCGGCAAAAGGTCTCAGCACAAAAGACGACGGCCAAAGAATGCAGTAACCGGAAAGGTTCAGACGGCGACAGTATGACCGCTTCTATACCGCCTCTATTAGCGACCAGCAGGCAATGCTGGACGCTAATATTATTCGTCCATCTGTCTAACAGTTTGCTTCGTCCATAGCTATCGCTTCCAGCGAAGTATTTGTACTGCTTCTAGGACTTTCAGCCATCAAACAGAATCGATACCGTTTCCAATGTCCCAGATAGATGCCTATAGTGATGAAGCAGGGGGCAACCGCAGGTACTCTCTTATCGACCTCTGTAGAGGCTTTTGGTGAATATGACTGACCGGGGAGACAAAGAAGTAGACCACATCAAATACACACTTTTCTTATTTGAATATAGTTTCCTGCCATTCGGGTGAAATAACTGTCCGGTCGGTTTCCAGCACACTTTTTTCTTATTATTATATGGTGTTTGGGAGATGTCGCCTTGAACTGGCGCCGGATACTTCTTTTCACATAGGGATATAAAAAATAGGATTAACCTAAAAGCACTAAAACTGAAGGTCAACTCCAAACCACAACAACACGAAGTCCAGTCACGTAAGTGGACTAATACCGCACTAAAATTGAAATTCAGCTCAGAAACAAAGCAAAACAAACTCCAGTCACACAGATACATTAAAGACAACACAAAGTCCAGTCAGATAACTGCACTAAAATAGAGTGAGCACATCACCGATAAACACACCGCTTAATAGTTTCTGAGAATATTTATTCCTCCCTATTAGAAATATTTGGAGGACCAGTAATATGCTCGTCTTTCCGATGAATATGTTAGCCAAGGATCTCAGATTTTCCTGAAGCTGAAGGGCCTGCGGTCCAATGCCATTAAATCATGTGCTAAACGTAATGTCTGTGCGTCTTGTTGCGGAGATTCGAACAGAAGATGCTGCATATCCTCATCCTCGGGGCCACAAGTGCATTCAGAACTATTAGCTCTTGAAATTTTTTGTGAGAAAGTGTTTTGTATACGTGGTAGCGAGCCGCAAAGGGTGAATGAGTGTTTCAATGGCTCTGGTAGTATTCGATGTGGACGGGATTTTGAATTGAAGTGAAAGGTCAATGTTAAATAATTCTGAAGATTTCGAGTTCTGATCAAACCATGTCGCTCTGCAACGACGGACTGAGATCCGTCTTAGTATGTGCCGCGATTCGCTTAGCGTTAGAGGGAGGCCAAATGGGACGTTGTTAACATGCGCTTGTCCAGCTGTGATGCCTGAGGCAACATCCCCAGGGATATTGAAGCGGCCAGGCATCCATTGGAACGTTATTGTGCGATTCTCTTCACTTGCGTTTGTGAGTTCCTTTTTGTCTCGTAAACTAACGTCATGTTTTGCGAATTCCTTATGTCATGAATGATATATTTAAACCATACCTAGGTAGCACCCACAAGAAAAAGCCTACAGACAGCGCATAAAACAGAACTTCTACAAAAGGGGGAGAGAAACAAGCTTTAACGATGTGCTGGAGATGTTCGCCTGGCTACTAGCCTGACATGCTACTCCGGCTGCTGAGTGATGATTATGATATATACAGTGATAAACATGAATGCAGCTTTTTACGCACATGACGAGGACAAAGAAGCGGCTGAGACACACGAGCACAGACTTACAACCGTGTCTTATTAAGTCTGCACTCGTGTGTCTCAACCTCTGCTTTGTCCTCGTCTTGTGCGCAAAAAGCTGCATTCATGTCCTACCAACATGCCCAAACGGGCACCTTAGTGATAAACACTTAACAGCACATACAGTCACACACACGCACATACATAAATACACACTGTGGATATATTTACAATGTTTCGTTAAGGCTCGTGGCCTACAAGAACGTCAGCAGCGCATTCGTGGCGTGTAACGCCCAGGTGGTGCTTTGCCATGGGCCAAGAATGTACCGTGGCGCCAAGCTCGAGTCCCGTTGAAAGTTGCAGTGCTGCCTTCAAAGACTTTCTCTCTCTCTCTCTGACGCGTAGCGGCAGCATTTGCACAGAACATGTTGCAGGTCTTCAGGGACGTTACATTCAAAGCCCATTGGCGAGTCCGTGAGCTGAATCTTGCACATGAAGTAGTTCGTGTAGGCCACATTGAGTTTTATGCGACGAAGGCATGCTTGGTCTTGTCTACTGAGGCCTCGCGGCGTGTAAAAGTCCCAAGATGGATCTATTTTGTTTAGAGTCCGTACCGGTAGCTTGCATGTGTCCAGATAGATAGCTGGAGACGCTAAGCGTGTGCAGCTACCAGTGTCGCCGCGTCTTTTCTCGAGAAAGATATTTGGACCATTTATCTCGAACTGCCGTGTCCAGCTTTGGCAGCACGGTCAGCCTGGACGTTGCCTTGTATTCTGCAGTGGGCTGGTAACCACTGCAGTGCAACGCTGTGATGCAGTTCGCACGCTTCATTGCATAGGCGTGTGATGTCTCTTACGAGTTGCTCCTGCGTGCGCGGCGTCTTCAGGGACTGCAAGGCCCTTCTTGAGTCGGTGAAGATGGCCCAAGACTGAGCTGTCTGATCGGCGATGTAAGTAAAAGTGGGCCAAAGTGCAGCTAGTCCAGTGGCAGTAGCGCAAGTGCGATAACTGAGAGGGGCAGAGATTGTAACACTCGCAGACGAAATCCACTCAGCAATGGCAGATTATTATTATTATTATTATTATTATTATTATTATTATTATTATTATTATTATTATTATTATTATTATTATTATTATTATTATTATACAAGAGGCGCAACACCTACACACCGGATATACAAGCTGAAGAGCGCGTTCTAGCCGGATGAGGAGATGTAACTGCCAACGATACGTTTTAAAGGGACCCTGAACCACCCCTCAGACTGGGAACCACCCCTCACCCCTCAGAAACACACCGTTCGAGATAGCCTGTGCTGCTGTGAACATCTGATCCAAATTTTGCAGTCATGCACGGCGCGTGGACTTCGCAACCGGAGCGCGAAGCCATCCGCATCTCAGACGCTCTCTCCTCAACAGAAGTCTGCACCTCACTGTTCTCTAGACGCTTTATTTCCTAACATTGCCGCAGAGAGCTCTCCATACGCCAGTTACGAGCACTCTCGCGAAATACCTTTCCAAGTGCCTGATCGCCTGGCCGTTAGAAGAGCGCCAGCAATACCTCGCGCATTGCGAGACAACGCGCGTCTCTCGTAAACGCGCACACGACACCGCCCGAGTCGCTCCACCCAATGAGACGTCATGGCGTGGCTCCTGATCAACGGGAGCGCGTGAAAGTGTGTTCGGTGGAGAGACGTGCTTCACTGTTGGATAGGCTCCAGCTAACTGCGCTAGCAAATTGTGTGGATGTATTGTAGTCTTGAGTTTGCGGGCACGAGTTCGCCCACAATAAACCAGTTTGTTTAGTGCGCTTCGTTGAAGAGTGGTGCAATATAGCAGTTTCCAAACGCGGGTGCTATTGGCCAATGGCTGACATGAATCAAGAAGGGTGTTCGGATCAGTGCGCTGCTTTCAACTGTTGCTGTGTATGTTTATTGGCGCAGTTTAATAAACATGCTGTTAGTATGCGACAATCCGCTTGCGAAGTTGGATAATAATTGCATACTTCCGGAAGAAGCCGGCTATCATCTGCTCACCGCGGCCGGCCGCGTAGGAATTAAACTTTGGCCACCCAGCTTATCGGTGTCGTAGCCGACGGATAACGCCTCTTTCGACTTGTATTGATCATTCTGCTAGCCTCGAACCACGCAAAACTTCAGGTTAGACCGCACGCACGCTTGCTAGCGCGCGGTCACTCCTGGCAGCTCCTGGTTATACACCTTGGCACACTTTGCTGTATATTGAGGTATTGATAGCGCTTAAAAACGCGCAAAGTGTATGTGGCTGCTCTCAATAAGTCAAGCTGGTACAGGACAAAGCCAGTACGTATCGTAGCGCAGGCAGACAGGAGCATATGAGCGCGAGCGCGCACTGTAGCCCTGTCATGCACAAAGCAATGCTGCAGTCGCTGCGGCCTGCTACGCACGGCCTCCGAGACCGGCGCGCGGAAATTTCGGAGGCCATGTGCTACGTAGCGTAGATACCACGGCCGCCGCGGGGTGGCGCGATGGTCCACAAGCAGAGCGCTCTGCGGCTCGGCGACAACAACCGCCTCCGGCGCATCGTAGGCGCAAAAATCGGTAGTGGCGTCTACGTGAACATCCAAAATCAAATTTGAACGGCGCGCCACAGAGACGTTCAGTAGGCGGAGCTTTTGTGGCAAACCGCGCTCCGCCGTAGTCTTCGCAGTGCAAATCATTCAAGAAGAAGCGGAAACATATCGCGGACGGTACGTTTGATTGTCAATGTTAGTAAGTCCGCTGGTACTGAGCGCATTGAAGAAGCTTTTGCGGCCAAGTATTTTTGAAATGGTCTGATTTAACATGAAAGGCATGTTTCGACATTCGTAAAAAAAAAAGAAGATTCAGGGCCCTTTAAGGACCATTCCGGGCAGTTGATCTTAGAACGGCATCTCAGTGCGCTGTCTCGAAGACGGTCTGATACCTAGCAGCATTCGGTCAAACTGAGTGCCTCTTAATTGGAAATGTGTTCAAATGTTATATCAGCAATCGGGTGTAAGCAAAGAAGCCGGGGAGGGTGAAGCAGGCTGTAATTGCCACCTGCCATGCCCCCCCCCCCCTTCCCCCATGACAGATTATAATTCATCATAAATAAACACCTTTTTTTCTAAATGTTGCTGTAAATTAACACAATTTTACTCGACCGCACCACTACCCCCTAACCAACAGCCCTATAACTGCTGGGTCATTGCCCAGTGGCCCGTATTGGTTAAACCATTGACTTGAGAAAAAAGAAATCAGGCAAGCAATATTACGGCGATCTTCACTGTGGGAGAATGATGCTGTCACAGTAAGTTAGTTTGGAGACGAAGGATTCATTGAAATCAGCTCTCCTTTTCTTATTTCGTGGACTTCATATGGAGCACAAATAATTGTACAGTTCAAAGCCATCTTCTCCTTTATGAGGCATATGTGGCCATGAGGACATTTCCAAAAATTAATAGGTTTGTAATGAATTCAAAGAAGTATAATACGGGCCGAATCAGATGCTTCCTTGGACAGGCTATCTACAACTTTCTCAAAGTTCTTTCCTAAATTTAGGAGTTGTGATATTGCTAAATTCATCTTGCTTCATCGCGCAATGTCATCCAACATATTTCTCTTTAATTGTCATGCTTGCATCGTAAAGTAGCCGACAACACGTTTTTAGTCGCATCCTAGAATAATGCCCCAACACGTCTTTAAATCTTGGCTTAAGTTAGCTATGACACCTTGTAATTATGTAACAGCCTAATGAAAAAGTTCAGAAGGAAGGCAACTCGCAGAAATGTTTCGTCTGTTTGCCGATTAAAACAAAATATTTGGGCAATAGTTTTCCGGGCTTCTGTTTCGTTCTTGTTGTCCTCTGACAACGACGCACCAGTGAGCTTCCGCGGTATTCGCTGGGGTGAGAGTGCAAAGGTAGTCAGTCGGAAGACCTCAGATTCCAACTGTCCCAAAGCGAAACATGTATGCGGACTGTTTAGGAGTGCAGATTTTTGGGGCTAGCTTGTTCGTTGCATTAATTGAGCTCATAGCCCTGGATTAACGCTGACAAGAAAGACGACAGGACGTACGCTATTCATTTCAGAAGAGCATGTCAGTTATACCGACAAAACAAGTAGAAACGATCGCACGCATAACCTAAGATTTTCCAGATAGACAGTTTCTCTTCTGCGCAGGGTAATCGACGGGGCGTTGACGCTGATGGCTCACGTCCTGTCGTCTTTCTTGTCCATGTGAATCCGATGCGATGACCTCAATTAATGCGTACTGTCCGTCTGCCTAACGTACTTGTCTAACTCTAAAAGGCCGGCTCGGTATACAGGTGCCTGTGTGGCTCGCCTACAAAATTAGCCGCCGTCCACGTGTTCGATGAACAGCACGTCAGCTTTGACTCGGGAGAGCTGAACGTTCGCCTGACGCTATTGAAAAAGCACTGTTGGTGGGCCTTCGGCGTACACGCGATATCTTGAGCACAAAAAAAAAAAAAAAAGAAAAACCTCGCAGCTCGTTTGACGCGTGTAGGAAGAAACGAGCGCCATTACACGGCTTTGGCGTTGTTCTTTCGCTGAAGTGAAGGCGCTTGTTGCAGCTTCGCGTCTTTATTATTGCAGCGTTTCTCTGCAGTCGACGCAGTCGCTAGGCATTCGATGATTCCTCGGGAATAAGCGAACGTGAGTGCTAAGCGGGGATAAAATATTTTGCAAACTATGCGTGTAAACAGTCCCGCCAAAATATTGGGCAGTGTGAGAGGTACAAATTTGTCACATTTTGTGCATGTGTGTGTGCCTGTTCTTGCTTTCCAATTTGACAATGCCTGCACGCGTGAAATCTCCAGATGAAGACTGGGCTTGGGAATGAGACGTGTTGCGCAAATAACGGCTATCACATTTATTCATGTATTCAATCTTGGTCTAATAAACGCGATAACATTTATCGGCCCTCAAGTGAATCTGATAATGAGAGAGAGAGCTAAAATAATGTTTCAGTGGTATCTGGAGGGGTTGGCCTAGCGACGGGTTCGTCATGCTATACTCCAGGGGAGACGGCGAGAAATGAAACAGAAAGTGAAAAAAAAACGTGCATGCAAGCACCGCCACTCTCTCGTTTGCTCTTTTTCTCCTTTCCCACAAACACATGCACTCGAACCCAAACACAAATACATGCACTCGCGTTAAATGCACTAGCGTAGACGTTATCTACAGAGTCTCATTCAGTCCCGCATCTCGAAGGAATGTTATATATACATTGCGAACGGAGCCAATGGACTCAAGGTCATTCAAGAAAACTGATGGAACGTCACCAAAATTTATCCTAAAGTCATAATACAACCAAAAATTTAAAATAGGGGGTTAGCTGGAAGAGTGAGCGAAATATATAGAAAATACACCGAGCGAAAGCATTTTTTCCCTCTTTTTAACTACACCTGTATCAAACGCCACAGGATGAAGCTGCAGTAAAGGGTCACGTCGGGTGTACGCGGATGACTCATTACTACAGCAGCACAAGCTTCCTAAGCTAGACAAGCGTGAGTCGTGCTGTTACGGATCCCTCTCTCTACAGGAAGAGGCAATCCATCGTCCTTGTATTGAAGTGGACGGCAAGGCCAGATGACCCTGAGGACAATGATTGTAAACACAATTGACCGTCAGCGACCCGGCGGTTCGTTCAAGGGCGCGTTGTCCCCGAGCGCGTGTTATCACCGCTCTCCTCTAAAGGAACTGCGCATCGCATTGACTAGGTTGCCACTATAGCGTTTTTTATATCCATCGCGCTATCGAAATAGGATAACAAACCATACAACAAAGCGTATGCAGATGTTGTACTTCGGTGTTACTACTACGTCACGCAATAGCCAAGGTGAGAAATTGCAGAAATAGCGAGGATGCCTTTCGCTCAGTCAATTTTAACTTTTGAGCGCCTTAAGTGCGAGGCGACGCCTAGCGGTTGACCTAAGGTCAAAACAGCGCGTTGTGCTACTAACAATTCGCATGGAAAGGAACATGTAGCCTTTCGAAAGCCCGGTCACTTCTTGTGGAATCCGGTGTGGCTACTCAGCGGCTATATAGCATTTCGGTGCTAAGAAAGAGGTCGGGGGTTGGTTGTTTGATTTTATTCACACTAGAGATCTTACAAAAAAGTATAGTATTAAGGCATCGGAGTCCCTAGCGTGAGGCTATTTGAGATTCATTCAAATATAAGTAAGAGGAGATCATATTACATACTAAAATTTTAAGGGAATGCGAAAGTTACATAAAAGACCGAAGCGACCTGAGTCAGACCATAATAAAAAAAAACTTGGTACAATGTACTTATGCAAGCAACTCATCCATATAAACTGTGCACTATGCAATGAGCACATAGGCAACATTACCAGTGAAACTGACTACAAAACAAGTTTCAACACTAGTGAATCGAAAAAACAAAATAAGCATGAAATAAAGATGGTGGTGCCGTACGAGGATAGTTATATGTCACGTAAAGTCACTGATATTTCTAGTTCTCAGAGCATCAAACGAGGAAAGCCTATGTTTTAGTTGATAAATGCCTTTCTAACGCTAAATAAGTTATTTTTGTGCTTGCTTTCTGGTGGAAGGGTATTCGACACAGTGACTCCGTTTATTGTAATTTTGGTTTAACCGTGGGTGTCTTTGTAGTGGCCTTCTACTTTGTTACGATTCCCGGTCAGGACAGTCGCATTAAAGCTGGGGCTCCTGCAGAATACCTGCAGAATGCCTCGTACACCCTGCTTTTGGGTGCACGTTTTAATGATCTTCAGATGGCCAAAAGTAGTCAGCATTCCTTCTCTACGGCGTCCTTCATAACCTAGCGGACAGTTTCGGGACGTTAAACCCGACGATTTAACGTAGCTCTTGCGGAGAGCGCCACGTGAAAGTCATTTAGGTGCTGTCCGTCTTGATTCTTTACTTGCGCGGGAAGGTGCAAACGAGCCCTAGCGTGTACTGCTAGGTGGTGGTGTGTTATTGAGCCCGATGTCTTCATTCCCATTCACGAAGGCCACACTGCCATGGAGACAGAAAGATTGACACTGACGCGTAAACCTGAAAAGGATGCGTACCTTGCGCTGTCCTCCATTTTGTGTTCACGCGTTATTGCTCTTGTGTGTGACATCTTTGCAGCGCAACTTGACCCCCCTTCCTTCCCCCTCCCCTCAATATATCATGCGGTCACGCCATACCAACTATAAGCCTCTCCCCCCCCCCCTCATCGAAGAACTAAAAAATTTGCATGTTCATTTTCCCATGCGGTTTCTTCTATAGAGCGTGTGTTATGGTTTTGGGACGCGGAACCCCATAAATGAATTACTTAAAGGCGACCTGGCCCACCCAAAGGGAGCCATTGTGTCATCTGCTGTAGTAGTTGATCCTGAGTTATAACTTTTTGGCACCCGCCGTGGTTGCTCAGTGGCTATGGTGCTGAGCACGAGGTCGCGGGATCGAATCCCGGCCACGGCGGCCGCATTTCGATGGGGGCGAAATGCCAAAAACACCCGTGTGCTTAGATTTAGGCGCACGTTAAAGACCCCCAGGTGGTCAAAATTTCCGGAGTCCTCCACTACGGCGTGCCTCATAATCAGAAAGTGGTTTTGGCACGTAAAACCCGAAATATTATTATTTATTAACTTTTTGGCGGTAGCGCTTTTTACCACACTGCTCTGAAAGTTTTGGCATTACAAGTGTGTCTCAGCAGAGGTTATGCCAGATTCCTTTATTCTTCTTTGTGCCCCGATTGTTTACATATCGCAAACACACGTCCATTTCAGAGCATGCCGCTTGCTCAAGTACAACCACATGAAGAAGACAGACAATGAAACGAGAAAAGCGAGGCGATTTTAATTGTTATGTTTAGTTCAAATTTATAGTGGAATGTCATGTTTAATTGAAGTGGGTATAGTCCCCTGTAACCTAAGGCCCGAGTTTGGCCTCTTTGGGCATCTTGTACCTAATGTGCTGAGTACGAGGGCGCAGCCACAATAGGTGATGAATGAAGACGTAGGAGTCTGGTACTTAGGACGCGTTCCATGGTTCCAACAGGTGTCAGGGAAAGCCTAGCCCGAAGCCTCTGAAGACAAATTTGCGCCACTTGGCAAAGGTTGCGAGACGGAATGAGACACGTGGGCATAATTACACGTGTGTTACGTCATAGATTTGACTGCAGCGATTGTAGGAGAGCTCGGTGCTCAGAAGAAAACGAGGCTTGTAGGTTGCCAGCTAAAGAAGCTCTACAACCCATTCGGTCGGCCAAGCTATGCAATGAACATCGACTGTGTCCCAAAAGCCAATGCACTGCAACGCTAAGCGTGAAGACTTGCTTAGTGTATGTACAGATTGGCAGATTTCAACTGTCTTGTTAACTTTCTGGAGTTCGTTCAATTCACCGAGTGATTCAATGTAAATGTTTAGCTTCTAGCGCTTCGTAACACACTTGATGACATGATGTACGGCTTGTAGTTCTAGTAAGAAGAAAGCCGACGTTTCAGTGATTTTATCCTCACCAGAATAGTCATTAACAAGTATTGCTGAATGGGCGAGTTGGTGCATCATATTCTTGTCTTGCTTTAGCGCAACTAAGTTTGAGTATGAAGGGACAGGGACAGGTGACAGGATGAGCGTTAACTTGTAACTTGGAAGTTGGAAGTTAGTACGTACTCCTTCATTCTCAAACTGAGTGGCGCTGAAGCAAAACAACAACAACAACAAGGCCTCTCCCAGCGATCTCGATTACCCTTGTTTTGCGCTTGCGCTCCACTGGCACCCATTCTGTAACTCTAATGGCTCACTGGTTATCTGCCCTACGCATTACATAGCCTACCCAGCTCCATTTATTTCTGTTAAGTAGAATATCGGCTATCCACATTTGTTCTGTGATCCAAACCGCTCTCTCCCTGTCCCTTAACGCTACACCCAAAATTTTTTGTTTCATTGGTCATTACGCGGTCCTCAACGTGTTGTCAAGCTTCTTTGTTAACCATCAAAAATTCAGCTTCTGCCCCATATGTTAGCTCTGGTAGAATGCAATGACGGTGCATTTCTGTTTTCAATGACAGCGTTAAGCTCCCGGCCAGAATTTTGTAATGCCTGCCGTGTGCACTCCAACGCATTTTTTATTCTGTAAATTTCCTTTTTATATTCAGGGTACGCTGTGAGTAATTGACCTAGATAAACGTTCTCCTGTACAGGCTCTAGAGGCTCAGTGGCGATCATGAATTTTTGTTCCGTTGCCAGGCTATTGAACATTTCCTTTGTGTTCTGCATATTAATCTTCAACGGCAGGCGAGGATGGTATAACAGTTGAATTAATCAAAGATAGAGGACATTTGATGCTTGAAGAGATTGCGGCTTTTTACACACCTCGCGACTTGATGTGTACCAGAGAGCTGGAACAATGCCAACATTGTACAAATCCATAAGAAAGTAGACGTTAAAGAATTGCAGAATTACAGGGTCATTAGCTTACTTTCAGTATTCTATAAAATATTCCCCAAGATGATTTCCAATAGATTAAGGTTATCACTTGACTTCAATCAACAAATAGAACAGGCTGGCTTCAGGAAAGGATTTTATATAATGGAACATATCCATGTCATCAATCGGGTATTTGACAAATCTGCGGAGTACAATCAACGTCTCTATATGGCTTTCATATATTATGAAGAGGCATTTGATTAACATTTGATAAGGCATTGCGTAATCAAGCAGTACAGCAGGCATACGGGAATATCTTTGGAGAGAGAGAGAGATAGAAAGGCAAAGGAAAGACAGGGAGGTTAACCCGAGATTATCTCCGGTTGGCTACCCTGTAC
The DNA here is from genome assembly GCF_050947875.1 of Dermacentor variabilis. NCBI lineage: Eukaryota > Metazoa > Arthropoda > Arachnida > Ixodida > Ixodidae > Dermacentor > Dermacentor variabilis. The sequence goes on along the minus strand of NC_134570.1, from coordinate 87,170,135 downwards.
TGGGGGAGGTCAAGGGGATGCAATAGTTGAGAGAGAAGGATAAAAAAAACCTAAACACACACACACGCACGTACACACGAACTGTTTCTGTGAGCACTGTCACGCAGCCCGCAAAGGCGTTGTCACCGTACAGGCCGCAGGCGTTGACCCCGCAAAGGCGTTGTCACCCTTGTCACCGCAGCCCGCAGTGTCACCGTACAGTCCTACGTCCCACAGTGTACAGGCACAATTTGTCAGAAAGTCCCGTGTTTTTCAAGTATCACAGCAACGTCTTCATAGCAGATCGCGCTGATGTTCGCGTAGGCCAGTTTCCAAGGATCTTGTTTTCTGACATTCGGCGCTTGTCCACTTTGTCTAGGGTGGCTGAGAGGACCGCTCTTTGTGGGTTAAAACGAGAGAACTGACAAAGAAGATCGATTGTTTCATTGCACCCGCAAAAGTCACAAAGTGGGCTGCTAGCCATTCCGATAAGGCAGGAGCAGGCATTTCAAAATGCTACTCCAAGCCATAGGCGGACTAGAAGGGTGCAGTCACATCGTGGAAGCTCGGGTGGAATACGGAGCTGTAAATGAGGCTCCATGGTATGAAGGCGTGCACTTGTGAAATCGGATGAATTCCATTGGGCTAATACCAGGTCACGCGCAAGTGCGCAAAGTTTTTTCGCTGCGTCGGCTCTCGAAAGAGGAATGGCAACGCCGTTGACGCCGTCATGGGCAGATCGGGCAGCTGCGTCTGCCCGATCATTGCCATGTATGCCACAGTCACTAGGCAACCACTGATACATTATATCGTGTCCTTCGCCAACTAGTCGATGGTGGACTTCTCTGATCTCTGCGACGTGCTGCTCATGTGATCCATGGCGCAGTGCTAAGAGTACACTCTGTAGGGCTGCCTTGGAATCACAGAAGACTGACCATGCGTGGGGTGGTTCCTCCTAAATTAAATAAAGAGCCGCACGCAGGGCTACCAGTTCAGCAGCTGTCGTTGATGATACATGTGACGTTTTTAGCTGTATTTTGACGGATGGTCTTGGTACCACCACAGCGGCAGCTGCACTTGCAGATGTGACTGAGCCAGGTATGTAAACGTGTATGCGGCCACTGTGCACCTCATGTAAAAGTTCTGTGGCCTGCTTAAGGGCAGACGACGGCATGTTGGCTTTCTTCATGATTCCTGGGATGGTGAGGCGTATTTAAGGTCTGTGCAGGCACCATAAAGGTGAGGATGGTCTTGCTGCAGGCATGCAGTTCGATGGCAAGGAGGTACGATTGCCATCAATTATACGACTGAAAGTTGCATGCGCGCTTTCTGCGGGTAGAGCGACAAGATGGTGAGAAGGTAATCGGGCAATGTGCCGAATATGCGCCCTGAGAGCGTCGGTTGCCAAGTACGTTGATATTGGGTGTTCTCGAGCTATGAAAATCGTTGCCGCTGCAGACGCACACCTCGGAAGACCGAGACACGTCCTTAGGGCTTGAGCTTGTAGCCCCTGGAGTAAACGCAGGTTTGTTTTGCAGGTGTTACCAAGCACAGGGAGGCTGTATCTTGCGAAACCGAGGAACAAGGCGTTATAAAGCTGCAGCATTGACCGCACCGAAGTTCCCCATGACTTTCCGCCGAGAATTTTGAGATGTATTATTGTCAATAATCTCTTCTTCAGGTATGAAACATGTGGGCTCCATGATAGGTCGCGGTCAATAATTACCCCTAAAAAGCGGTGTTTCCTTTCATTTGCAACTGGATACCCATTGACATTTACAGCGTAACGCTTCATTGCCTTCCGAGTGAATGTAACAAGGCAGCATTTCTCTGAAGACAGCTCTAAGTTCTGTTTTCGCAAGTACTGTGATGTTAACGTAGCTGCCTTTTGTAGCCGTGCTCGTACCTGCAGTCGTGTAACAGCAGACGTCCAAATGCAGATGTTGTCGTCAAATATTGATACATGAACTGTGCTGGGCAAGCATCTGACTAGGTCAACGAGCACTAGGTTGAATAGCGTCGCACTTCCCCCCCCCCCCAACACTCCGCCTTGCGGTACTCCACGGAACGTTTGGTGTTGAGTCGTGGTGCCATCCTCGGTCATGACGAAGAAATGCCTGTCGGTGAAATAACTGCACAGCCACTTAAAAGTGCGGCCACCGATTCCGGCTTCAATCAGAGCATCTACAATGGCAAAATGTGCTATATTATCATAGGCGCCTTTTATGTCTAGGAACAATGCCGCAGTGAGTCGTTTCAGACGTTTTTGATACTGAACAAACGTAGCCAAATCGATGACATTATCTATAGATGAACGCTCACGCCGGAAGCCAGCCATAGCATCTGGGTACACGTTGTAATTTTCCAGGTACCATTCTAGGCGCGTCAAAACCATTTTTTCCATTATTTTACTATGCAACTGGTCAGAGCGATGGGGCGGTACGATGGCAAGTTTGACGCTGATTTACCAGCTTGGAGAAGTGGAACCAAGCGGCTGCATTTCCGTTCGCGTGGAACCAAACCGTTGCGCCAAGACTTGTAATGATTTAGCAGCATGAGTCGTGCTTTCTGCACAAGATTGGCGAGCACCACATGGGTAACGCCGTCCGGCCCAGGTGACGAGGAGTGCCTGCAAGTCGCCAGTGCCGCTTCAAGCTCCTCCACCAAAAAAATTACATCCATGCGGGAATCCCGTGGCACAGGAGTGGCACATGGTGTAAGTGTGCGTTGGAGCTGCAAGCTGGCAAGTCTTGAGCAAAATTCTTTAGCAATGTCAATTTCACTGCGACCTTGGTGCAAAGCGAGATATTTGAAAGGAACACGCTGTTGCGGTGATACGCGAAGTCCACGCCCGGTTCTCCATATGTGAGATAATCGCTGACGTGCATACAACGATTCACAGAAACGTTTCCATCTTTGAGATTGTAGTGCATCAATGCGGCGTTGAATCTTTTTACATCCACCTTGCCTCTCTGAGATCATGAATGGATTTAGTTCTATATCTTCTTTCAGCCCGCCGGCGAATGGCTCGTAGTCGCAGCAGTTCGGCTTCAAATTCTTCATATTTCGGCAAAGGCTGAAAAGTACGCGTAGCCTCTTACATGGCTTTTTGAATTTCGTGTTCCCGACTTGAATGGTTCATTTACTGACATACTCCCTCCATTTGGATAGTCCCTTGATCTTCAGGTACGTCGGAATATGGTCGCTTCCATGTGATTCGATGTCTGGAAACCATTGCACGTTTCTTTCAAGACGCCCAGAAACAAGGGTCAAGTCTAGGCAGTTGCTATACGTAAGCCCGCGTAAATATGTCGGACTACCATTGTTGAGGCAGTAAAGGTCATGCTGTGTGGCAAAGGATGCTACTCTCCTTCCCCTGGAGTCAATCTTCAAGCTCCCCCAAAGCGCATGGTAAACATTAAGATCTCCTGTGAGAATCGTAGGGCCGGGTGTCGCTGATAGCACGTCGTGCAGTCGTTTAGAGTCGAAGCCACTTGAAGTAGCAATGTAAACACCGGCGAGTGGGAACGTCAGCTTATTCGTTTTCACAATTAAACAAACGTACTGGCTGTCGTCATGAGGCGAGACTGGGTGCAACACGTAAGTCAGATCGCATCTAATATATACAATTATCTTGCTCACATCACCACAGGTAGAGGGCATGAATGCCTCATAGCCAGAAATACGTATAACATTCTGCACATTCGGCTCGCAAATTACAAGGATGGGAAAACCGTTTTCGAAGACAAAATGTCTAAAATCTGAAATTCTCGATTTGAGACCACGGGCATTCCACTGCAGTAGAGATGCTTTCTTGACTTCCTTGTGGAAGGGCAGCGAGGGGCGGGCCATGGTGCTATGCGATGCTTTCAAGTACTGGAGTCCGCGCGTCCAATACTTGCAGTAAACTACGAGCAGCCGGAGTGTCCGTGTTTGTCAGTAGTAGACGCATGACATTCGTGAGCGATTTGAGCATGGCAGTCACTTGTGAGTCCTTGTCTCGCATTTGGTCAACTGTAGTGATATTTGACTTTAAGTGGCGAGTCATTTGCTGTGGCTCTGGCGCGTGGCATGTCTTCGGCAGTGCTGGCCACACCTCACTTGATGAAGCATGAAGGTCATGGACACTTCTTTTGTTGACATTCCTTTTCTTAGTGGAGACAGATGGAACAGGAGGCGGCGTTGCCGGACGAGACATTTCCCTTGAACCGGAAGAGGATTTCATAGACTTTCGTTTCCGGAGCGATGTCGCCTTATTGCTTCAGAAGCATCTCTGTGTGCCGATCCGTCTCTGGCCATTTTTCTCAAGATTTTCTGCTCTTTAGGCGTGGACAGTCTTTTGAGGATGCAGCGTGCGAGCCTTGACAATTTGGGCACTTGAGCTCTGTTGCACGGCAAGTGTCAGTGTCGTGTTGTTCGGAACATCGTGGGCATATCGTTGTATTTCGGCAGACGCCACTCACATGTCCAATTCTTTGACACCTTCTGCACTGAAGTGGTCTGGGTACGAAAGGTCGTACCACATGCCGAAAGTACATGTGATGGTAGGCAATCACCTTTAAACACGAGCCTTACACAGGTCGACTTGCCAAGGCACCGAGCTTGTAGTAAGGCAACACCATCTGTCGCAGGTTTGATTAAAATTGGTAGGTCGCTGTCGCTAATCGATGTGTCAATATCATAAACAATACCAGCCGTGGCTTCATTGTCCTGCGGAATGAGGTAGTGGACATTGATATTGCCCAGGAGCTTTACTGCCACCAAAGCCTTGATTGCGCTTCGGTTGTGGACATCAAGAGCCGGGACGTTCTTTCGAGTAATAATTCTGATGTCCTTGATTTCCCTTGGGAGAAGAGCCTCGAGAGAAACGGAAATCGCTTGTCTATAAAGGCGGTTGAGGTTGTCGGCAGGCGTGTCCGGCACAAAAACAATTGTGTGCGCCGATGGCCGTCGCTGTGGCACGACGGTAGACTTACTTGACGAAGACCGTCCACTGATGTTTCTTCTCTTGGCTTTCCGGTGTTCCACTCTTTCGAAGCCTTCGTCATCTGAGGCGTCGTCGTTTGAGCAGGAGTACACCACAGTGTCCTCGCTGTCAGCTTGACTAAGAGGACAAGTTCTCTTGCTCGGGCCGGTTCCTGCCGAAGCAGTCACGTCGCGTCTGCATTCTGCCGACTCCACTTCCATTGCCGTGGCAATGGGAGCAGCGTCTTTCAGTAAAACACGGGAAAAAACCGAAAATACTGCAGCGCGAAGGAACAATGGTCCCTACGAAAATCACTTCGTGCATATCTTGGGAAGTACCTACAAAGATACCACAGCCACTTTGATTCTTCACAAGTAGAAAATTACATATCAAGAAAGGGGTCAAGTATGGAGACACAAGCTCTCCTATGCTATTCTCTGCAAGCTTAGCATAATTATTCAAGCGATCAGACTGGGAAGGCTCAGGAGTGAGGATTAACGGTTCCGCTCGGCAACATTGGGGATTGGTTGCAACAAATGATTGAGGCCCTAAACCGAGACGGTGTAAGAGTGGAGTTAAAGGGAAGCTGAAAGGTTTTCCAGAAAAAATGAGTGAACATGTGTACATAAAGGTTTTCAACCCTCCGAATTCGAATATCGTATCGAAATTGAGCGAAAGAAAGCGCAAATATATTTTATTTCGACGAAAAGTGCAGCAGCGGACACGCCCAGCTCGCGCGTCTCGTTTCCGCCTGTGATTGGTCGGGCGCCTCGTGACGTCAACTCTAGTGACCGACCGCTGCCGTTACACATGAAGCACGGTGCCAGGTAGTTTGGTGCTGTAATGGAAAATTAAGAGGTAATGGAAAATTTAAAGAGACTGCGTTTTTCTGGGGAGTTCGGCGTTACTCCCTACATGTACGAGCCGATTGCGAAGAGCCGGCCTCTCGAAGAAGCAAACGATGCTGGTGCGAGCAGTGCTTTCGACGCTAACGAAAGCGAAGTCTTGGGATCTCCTCGTGTTGGAAATGCTCTTTGGTGAGTATGTTTTTTGCAAAGCGATCTAGTGATCTCGCCGATCTTTCGCCGATCTAGTGAGCTCGTTTCCGCTCAAACAACTGTAGTGTTGTGTTCCTGCATGCCTCCTCGTGGACCGTAAGCGGGGATGCGATCGTCGGCATTTGTGCGCTGTCCAAAGCTGTCGGCAATCTACAAAGACGGTTTAAACGCGTGAAAAGCTTCCCGGTTCATGCAATACGTGTAGTGGCCTTCATCTGTGCGCCATCCGCACACTACTCGTAACCAAAGTCGTGAAGGCGGCGAATTCCGTCGGCTACGTGAGACGGTCGGTTAATTCAGGCGTAACGCCTCACTGTTACAAAAACCGGTACACCAGCTCAAACTCCATTTATCTGAAAAAAGCATTGTAGCAATCACTAGCTTACACGTATTAAACTACACTGAACAATGGTTCGCGCAGTCAGGTTCTTACCTCAAGCTTCCTTGTTTTCGCGAAAGCTGCAGCCTTGACAGCGGTGACGAGCTCCTTGTGTACGCGAACACTGACGGCACTGCGCCGGGCCTTAGACGAGCCGACTTGACTGGCAAACCCAACGCACGTTTTAATGATAAATTCTCGTGATAATCCTCGTCACGGAAGTGGTTGGAGCACAGCACTGTTGTTCTTGAGGGCTTGAAATTCGTTCGCTTCACAGCAGCTTCCCACTTCGTTAAAAGCTTCTTGTCTTGTGGGAAGCAATGGAAGACAACATCGTCGCGGCCGCTGGTGCTCGTGCAACCGTAGGCTGCACAGAAAGCCGGCATGATCGGCCCACCACTTCAGTTGATGCTGCGCGCGTTGACTACCACTCTACATACACGCAGACGCACCAACAAAGGAATGCAGGGTCGATCGAAGCAGATTACGATGGAACGCACGCAGAAACAAGCACGGTCAGGCACGGTCGCGCAGGCTGCGAAGGAACAAAACACTAGAGTTGACGTCACAACACCGCGGTTTCCGGTCTCCGCTCGCATCGTCAGCGTCAGCAGCAGCGCGCGGCATTCGACGGGGGGCGGAGCTACAGCGCAATTTTAACCGACGATTACGTCGCTCCTAATTGAAAAAAAAACCCCAAATTTTACCTACATGGTTTATAAGGTTCTCGCATCCGTATATGAGCGTCTTATTGAATTCGACAGACTCTTCAGCTTCCCTTTAAAGAATAATATTCAGTGGTATAGATGTGTGTATATACTTAATTTTCGGTATGATTAGGGCTTACAAAGCAGACCCACGCTTCTCGTGCACTAGCCGTTGCATACGTGTGCACCATGCATTGGCCCTGAGGAACGTCAATCTGAGCTAGTACAAGCCGGCTGGTATGTGGGTGAGAAATCATTTATTGATTTGCTATTAAAAATAAATTATAGGGTTTTACCTGCCAAAACCACTTTTGGGTTATGAGGCGCGCCGTAGTGGAGGACTCCGGAAATTTCGACCACCTGGGCAATCTTAACGTGCACCTAAATATAAGTACGCGGGCGTTTTCGCCCCCATGGAAATGCGGCCGCCGTGGCCGGGATTCCATCCCGCGACTTCGTGCTCAGCAGCCCAACAGCCTAGCCACTGAGCAAGCACGGCGGGTTTGGTTGGGTATAACAAACGCGTAACAGTAGTACAGAATGTCATTGCGTGTCATGGTAAGACGGAGCTGTCTACTAAAATTAATTGTTAAGAGCAGCGGCCGGCCGCGATGCGTTGTCCTTAAAAAATCCGAGGACATCTAAAATCGTCTTACGATTTGTGAAGCGAATACATTATTGCCCAATCGGACGCCACCGAGGGGTTCTTCGGGTTATAAACACCTCGCGGGCAAGCAAGCGCGTTGAGACGCTTGGTACGTTTTGATTTCCCTTTCCGAAGCGCAGAGAGAACGCAGGCGAGAGCTTGCGCGGACAAGCAACGCCTGATAACACAGGCTTCCGAGAGCGAGGGTAAGAAGCAACGCCTGATAACACAGGCTTCCGAGAGCGAGGATAACGTGGCGTCGAGGCGATGCCCTCTCCCTTCACGCAATACCGCGGCAGCAGCTATTCCCCGACGCCTGCTCTGCTCCATTCACGGTGTAGCTACGTCGATGTCCGAGCCAGCTAGCGCGAGCGCGCGTCGCGCGGTCGTGAAGTGACGTCACACCCAATCGGAAGTAAGGCGACGTGTCGCTGCTATAGACGCCACCGGCCTTTTCGCTCAATGAGCCGTTTGACACTTTCGCATAAAAAATTCTGGCTTTCTCTCGCTGAGTCACGAACTGTATGATGGGCTTGAGCTGAGCGTGCAAAATTAGAATGGGTTAAGACGAGGAAGTACGTTGATAGTTCTCATAACATCCTTGTCCATAATTTCCAGATTTGCACACTACGAATCAGTAAGTCAATGAAATAGTGCCTCGTAGGCAATGCGCAGTTGGTGGACTTGTGGACCGCTTATTGACGCAATTCTGCGCACCTATAGGGTAGAGTTGCCTACATTTTGTGCGGACTTTGCGAAGCCATCAGTCACCGGATCCAAACTGGTGGATCTGGGAAACTAATGGTATCTTCGACTGGTCGCCCGTATGCCCCGAAGCAGAGTCGGGTAGATCGGTCGTTTCCCGAGTTCAAAGGTAGGGGACAAGCGCGCAAGCCGAACGTGCGACTCGCTCTCGGAGGAGGAAATTGCTGATGCGAAACTACGTGACTACTGCCAACGTCCAATGTTTCGCCTATCCAAAGCTCCCGGCGCTGCCGGAAAAACCGGCGGACGTGCCGGCGGGACGAACGTTCGTCGAGACGCGAGCATGCAGTAGCCTAGGTTGCCAAGGTTACGGTGGGCCGTCGCCAACAGCAGCGGCGCGGCGCTGCGATGACGTTTCAATCTCGATGACTGCTCCGACGACAGGGCTCGGAGCGCCTCAGAGCGCTCCAAGATAGAGGAGAGCAATCGAGAAGAACCAGCCGAACGCAGGGCGCGCACCCTCTTTCAACCAGCCGAAGACAACGCCGCTCGCGAGAGCGCTCCAGAGTGCTCAGAAACGACCAGCCGAAGACAGCATAAGCGTTCGCCCTTGTTCGGTTTCCTGTATAATTGCTTGGTCACGCTTCAATTGAAAGCCCGCCTTAGATGGCGCTATTCTGCTGGGTTTGTTGGCTACCTGCATTTAGCGGGACTTTCTTGGTTAATACTTTCCTTGCTTTTACTGCCTTCGCCAGCCTCAGCTTGAAGTCAGGTAGATATTGTTTAGAAATCCTGATATTTCTTTTCTTTTTCTGGTGGGAACAACGAACGCTAGGAATTCATTAGGGCTAAAAAAAATATAGAGGGACCAAAAGCGTCGCTGAAGCCACCGCGCTGTCGCCGCCTCGGAATATGCTAGCTCCGCAAAGCGTCGGTCTACGTTCGGGACATCATCATTATCAGCTGAAAGAGGCCTTGAGATATATTTGGAAAATGTGAGTCAATCAGCGGGTTTTAGGCTCGAAACGCCATTATCAGACATCGGCCACGGGAAGTGACATAGAAACTGACCCGGGCAGAAAAAAAATAATTTAAAATAATCATTTTCTCATTTTTTAGATATTGTTTCTTTGATGATCCACACCAATGACCCGCAGCCCTGCTTAGGCCACTGGGCCATCCTTTTTATTAGAGTTCATTCTCTGTCTCACACCAACATCATCATCATCATCATCATCAGCCTGGTTACGCCCACTGCAGGGCAAAGGCCTCTCCCATACTTCTCCAACAACCCCGGTCATGTACTAATTGTGGCCATGCCGTCCTAGCAAACTTCTTAACCTCATCCGCCCACCTAACTTTCTGCCGCCCCCTGCTACGCTTCCCTTCCCTTGGGATCCAGTCCATAACCCTTAATGACCATCGGTTATCTTCCCTCCTCATTACATGTCCTGCCCATGCCCATTTCTTTTTCTTAATTTCAACTAAGATGTCATTAACTCGCGTTTGTTCCCTCACCCAATCTGCTCTTTTCTTATCCCTTAACGTTACACCTATCATTCTTCTTTCCATAGCTCGTTGTGTCGTCCTCAATTTGAGGAGAACCCTTTTCGTAAGCCTCCAGGTTTCTGCCCCATTGTGAGTACTGGTAAGACACAGCTGTTATACACTTTTCTCTTGAGGGATAACGGCAACCTGCTGTTCATGATTTGGGAATGCCTGCAAAACGCACTCCAGCCTATTCTTATTCTTCTGATTATTTCCGTCTCATGATCCGGATCCGCCGTCACTACCTGCCCTAAGTAGATGTATTCCCTTACGACTTCCAGTGCCTCGCTGCCTATTGTAAATTGCTGTTCTCTCCCGAGACTGTTAAGCATTACTTTAGTTTTCTGCATATTAATTTTTAGACCCACTCTTCTGCTTTGCCTCTCCAGGTCAGTGAGCATGCATTGCAATTGGTCCCCTGAGTTACTAAGCAAGGCAATATCATCAGCGAATCGCAAGTTACTAAGGTATTCTCCATTAACTTTTATCCCCAATTCTTTCCAATCCAGGTCTCTGAATACCTCCTGTAAACACGCTGTGAATAGCATTGGTGATATCGTATCTCCCTGCCTGACGCCTTTCTTTATTGAGATTTTGTTGCTTGCTTTATGGAGGACTACGGTGGCTGTGGAGCCGCTATAGATATCTTCCAGTATTTTTACATATGGCTCATCTACACCCTGATTCCGTAATACCTCCATGACTGCTGAGGTTTCGACTGAATCAAACGCTTTCTCGTAATCAATGAAAGCTATATATAAGGGTTGGTTATATTCTGCACATTTCTCTATCACTTGATTGATAGTGTGAATATGGTCTATTGTTGAGTAGCCTTTACGGAATCCTGCCTGGTCCTTTGGTTGACAGAAGTCTAAGGTGTTCCTGATTCTATTTGCAATTACCTTAGTAAATACTTTGTAGGCAACGGACAGTAAGCTGATCGGTCTATAATTTTTCAAGTCTTTGGCGTCCCCTTTCTTATGGATTAGGATTATGTTAGCGTTCTTCCAAGATTCCGGTACGCTCGAGGTCATGAGGCATTGCGTATACAGGGTGGCCAGTTTCTCTAGAACAATCTGTCCACCATCCTTCAACAAATCTGCTGTTACCTGATCCTCCCCAGCTGGCTTCCCCCTTTGCATATCTCCTAAGGCTTTCTTTACTTCTTCCGGCGTTACCTTCGGGATTTGGAATACCTCTAGACTATTTTCTCTTCCATTATTGTCGTGGGTGCCACTGGTGCTGTATAAATCTCTATAGAACTCCTCAGCCACTTGAACTATCTCATCCATATTAGTAATGATATTGCCGGCTTTGTCTCTTAACGCATACATCTGATTCTTGCCAATTCCTAGTTTCTTCTTCACTGTTTTTAGGCTTCCTCCGCTCCTGAGAGCATGTTCAATTCTATCCATATTATACTTCCTTATGTCAGCTGTCTTATGCTTGTTGATTAACTTCGAAAGTTCTGCCAGTTGTATTCTAGCTGTAGGGTTAGATGCTTTCATACATTGGCGTTTCTTGATCAGATCTTTCGTCTCCTGCGATAGTTTGCTGGTATCCTGCCTAACGGAGTTACCACCGACTTCCCTTGCACACTCCTTAATGATGCCCACAAGATTGTCGTTCATTGCTTCAACACTAAGGTCCTCTTCCTGAGTTAAAGCTGAATACCTGTTCTGTAGCTTGATCTGGAATTCCTCTATTTTCCCTCTCACCGCTAACTCATTGATCGGCTTTTTATGTACCAGTTTCTTTCGTTTCCTCCTCAGGTCTAGGCTAATTCGAGTTCTTACCATCCTGTGGTCACTGCAGCGCACCTTGCCGAGCACGTCCACATCTTGTATGATGCCAGGGTTAGCGCAGAGTATGAAGTCTATTTCATTTCTAGTCTCGCCGTTCGGGCTCCTCCACGTCCACTTTCGGCTATCCCGCTTGCGGAAGAAGGTATTCATTATCCTCATATTATTCTGTTCCGCAAACTCTACTAATAACTCTCCCCTGATATTCCTAGTGCCTATGCCATATTCCCCCACTGCCTTGTCTCCAGCCTGCTTCTTGCCTACCTTGGCATTAAAGTCGCCCATTAGTATAGTGTATTTAGTTTTCACTCTCCCCACCGCCGATTCCACGTCTTCATAGAAGCTTTCAACTTCCTGGTCAACATGACTGGATGTAGGGGCGTAGACCTGTACAATCTTCATTTTGTACCTCTTAATAAATTTCACAACGAGACCTGCCACCCTCTCGTTAATGCTATAGAATTCCTGTATGTTACCAGCTATATTCTTAATAATCAGGAATCCGACTCCTAGTTCTCTTCTCTCCGCTAAGCCCCGGTAGCACAGGACGTGCCCGCTTTTTAGCACTGTATATGCTTCTTTCGGCCTCCTAACTTCACTGAGCCCTATTATATCCCCTTTGCTGCCCTCTAATTCCTCCAATAGCACTGCTAGACTCGCCTCACTAGATAACGTTCTAGCGTTAAACGTTGCCAGGTTCATATTCCAATGGCGGCCTGTCCGGAGCCAGTGATTCTTAGCACCCTCTGCTGCGTCGCAGGTCTGACCGCCGCCGTGGTCAGTTGCTTCGCAGCTGCTGGGGACTGAGGGCCGGGGTTTGATTGTTGTGTTCATAGGAGGTTGTGGCCAAGTACTGCACCAGGGTGGCCAATCCTGCTCTGGTGAGGGAGTGCGTTACCGGTTCTGGTCACCGGGATCAGGCCACACTCCAGGCCTGTTTGTGCAATTTTATCAACACGCGGATTTTTTTTTTAATCCGGTGGAAAATTGCCGGCACCGGGATTCGAACCACGGACCTCTTGCACGCGAGGCGGTTGTTCTACCTCTACGCCACCGCTGCAACGCCCATAGTTAAACCAAGCACCTCAAATTTTTGTTGTACGTAATCCGCAAGAACTCCCGATTCCCCCGCCCCCCTTTTGTCCGTTGTATATATAAACTCGCTTCCACATTTGCTTCTGCCTGGACACCGCGCGAGCTATTTAAGCCTTTGCTATAACATCTCTAAGAAAGGAAGAAAACAGATTTATTCAAACGCTAATTAACTGACCCACAGCTTTAATTTGTGCTCCCCATTTTCTCCAAATTCATATTAAAATGCGTAATCATGCCTGTTTTAGAGCGCTTCTCGTCGCACCAGCTGGTTTCATTGGAACACGACGCGTGATCGAGTAAGACGCTCAGAGATGGTTTCGCTCTCTGTCGTCGTCTTTTCATCCGCAATGAAAGAGTGCACCCTCGCATTAGGCACACACCAAAGGCTGCCTCTCGGCATCTGTTGCGATCTGCGGCAACAACGGCGACCCGAACACGGATGAAAGCGAGAAACGCTTAGCCAAGCAATCCTTCGTAGTTCCCGCGCGCCCGATTTTCCAGTAGCAAAGTTTCCTTTTGTTTACCGTCTTTCGGCTTCCTGCCTTCCGCGTATTGCAAGGTGATCACGAAACCACACGTGCGTGGGCCAAGCTGGAGAAACACCGCGCAGCAACCGGTCGCCGAGAGCACGCGGTGTAGAGCAAAGTCACGGGAACGCCGCGCCTTTTTGTGTAACGACGCCTCAGGATCCACATTTTAAGGCGTACCTCAACGGTTGATAATCTACGTAAAACTATTTGTGCGCAAACGAACAGGGACGAAAAATAGGAACAACACAAGGCCGAGCGCTCGTCCTTGTGTTGCTCCTATTCTTTGTCCCTGTTTGTTTGCGCACAAAAAGTTTTAAGATAATCTGTTCCAACTAGGCCGACTCGCTGCTAGGATAATCTAGCTCTCCTGTAGTTTTCTTTGCTGCTCTTGTGATCGGCTGCTGTGGGCAACGTGCTCACAGAAATATTACGGCTACTCAGTTTCTTTTTTCTTAGTTTTTCGTAAACGACACTAGCAAAATTATAAGAAAATATACGAGAAAAAGGCCCGAGAATTTATCCATCGGCCCAAGAATTTAGAGATACAGCTAGTTGTGAAAAAAATGGGCCACGGCTTAGCTCAGGTAACCCTGGATATGCAAAGCGAAAGCTTGGGTTACTCTTGCTTTCACTTGGTTAACCTTGGATTTAGTTGTAATTACTATACTTAGGTATATAATCATCGTTAAGCCAGGTATGACGGCTGTGCCTAGGTTGGTGGCAAGACATGACTGGGATTAGGCTTGGCTAGACACGCATCGTTCTCGGTGCGACGCCTATTGTGCCACGGGGAAAGCGCAAGTGCTGGACATGCAAAGAGACACCGCGAACACGCGCAGCGTCGAAGCACGAACGGACAGGGCGCGAACGCGGTGACTACATTGATCTCGACGGCGCGACGCCTGTTGCATTCCGGACCCTCTCCAGTGAAGCAGCTCGGCGAGAGACATCCGTGGGGTGGTCAGACGCCGCTTGGCGACGACGGCTGAAAGCCTCCCGCGCAGGCTCAGAGAAGACGACCCTCGCTCTCATCCATGGCCAAGCTCGCACTGACTAGGCGAGCGCGGCGCTCCTCTTAGCTATAGTGAACTACCTAGTATCTTAGCCAGGAGCGCGGCAAGTGACGTGGTCAGGCGGCAGCCCAGCTGCGGAGAGCGCATGCGCGAAGCCGGAGGCGGCCGCGGAGCTCGGCGCGGCGAGTCACGTGATGCTTTGCCAAGGGTACGGCACAGCTGCTGTCAAATGAACATCAAACTGCTGGCGACGGCGAAACTTCGCTCGACGCGGTTAGTAAAGCTTGCGCTTTAACAAAGTTCAATTCCGTGCGGTAGATTGAAGGTTTTAGGCGCATGGCTATCGCTCTGGGGTTCCGGAGGGCGCTTTCCAGAGCATTCTCCCGCCTTCCTCGCTTGTTAAGCAGCTGCATTTCAACAATTGTTGCCTATGTACCTTCCATCTCTGCTACTTGTGTGTCCTATATGGCATGGCCCAACATGAGCCGCATATGCAGCTTTCGAGAGGCCCTCGACGCCGCTTCCCTTCAATTGGACCCCGGACCTTTGAGGCTCGTGTGCCCGTTCCCATAGCTCCACGAATTTTGAAAAGAGTACCCCGGTCAGAAGCAGGATCGACATAGATGTACGGATGCAGGGTGCATTAACAGGTAGTCATGAAATGCTTATAAAAGCGATTTGATGCATCCGGGTGTTCATGCATGTGCAAGCGGAGCGTATATGTCAGCGTATTGCCTAAAGCAACGCGAATGCAAGCCAATAGTTCGAAGACTCTGACACGTTCGCGCGTTTGTGAACGTATTCTGTTGCGAGCAAAGGACAGTCGTGAGGGTCAGAAATGTTCATGCGTTCAATGTATGCGTCTTTAGGCATTCCATACTGAGTTGCGTAGAACGTGGTACACGCACCATAATGTTGTTTTGTACTCCGCACCATTATGTATGATACTTATACCACATTCGTCTGGTCCCTACCCCACTGTGGCTCGGGTACGTTGCAACGAGGCTAATATAGTTCCTCATCTGAACCAGACAAAGCGTCACCAAGTCGAACGTGCAGGCACTCGCCAGAGCATTCGGAGGTCGAAAGAGGAAACACGTCAGCACTTTTGCAAAGAAAGAAGGAGCGCAGATGCCGAGGCACGCAGCCGTCACGCCAACAAATAACGCTGCAAGAGCCACGAGGTCGGAACTCCCCTATAGATCTCGGTTGAGCCTCACTAAGCGAAATTCGAGTATGGTGAACTCCAGCTTCCAACATAAACGTGGGGCGATGTATACTTAATCAGCGCGTCGTAAAATAAGGTGAAACAAAGTTGGGAGACAAAAACAATATAGGTAAAGTGACCGAGAACGAAGCATCACGATTCTGAAGAGGCGACACGAAGGATCGAATGTTCCATCTGACTCCAACTTCCTCATGTATCTCTGATCCTGCTTGGCTCTCAAATTTCCAAATGTGTCATGCGAATTTCCATGCGAAGACGAAATTCAGCTGTGTGCTCGCCGCAAAGTGCGAGCTTCGATTTACTTTCATTATAAAAACAGGCCAGTTTTGCCTGGCTCGCGCATATGCTGCGGAAGGAGAGGGATAACCTGCGTTTTTTCAATAGTGACAGACAGTTCGGCATTGCTGACATAAAGGAGCGTCGACAGTGTTCTACATACTAGATTCGTGTTCACAAGCATTATGCTGCCGCAGGACGTTCGCGAACACAAATAAGGTTACTATGTAGAACGTTAAAAGAGCATACCGATTGGAGGGACGGAATGATTTTGTGCTCTAGCACGTTTAAAATCAAGGCAGGCTCAACCATATTCGCCAGTACGAAGATGAAAAGAAAGATCTGATACGGAACAAGTCATGCTGCTTTCGGCATCAATTATTTTTATTTACCTACAGTTCAGTTTCCGTTGTTATGAATTTAGAGAATTATGAATTATGAATTATGTAGAACTCCGTCCTACAATTAGTCAACGCTCTTCTCCTGCCGCCATTGTTCAGGCATATTGTCTGGCAGGCTTTAATATCCGTCAACCTGCTACACCAAGCACCAGCATGTTTTGCAGTGCTTCTTCAGGGTTTCTTCACTAGAATTCAACGCGCCACCATTCCGCTTCGTGCTGTTATGAAATTATTGCGACTACGTGGACAGTTCCAGCCGCTAGGTACATGATAACGGAGCAACACTCAAAGCGGTTTTCAATGCACCTATACATCACTTGTGAACACGGCCGCTGCGCGCGAGTGCCGAGAATTATATAGCCCATAATTCACACTTAATTGTAGCAGTTAAGTGCACCAGCTTTGTTTCCCGAGTCACTTATTATACCTAAAGGAACGTGCGCGTATAGAGTAACAGCACCATCCCAGTGAGCTGCGTCACTCGCATAGCGTCGTGCAGCAGTAGTAGTATTCATGCGGCTGCGAAGAGTACAACAGCTGTACGGAGTGGCGTTACGAACATGCTGAAAGCGTCCACAGTTCCTTAAAAACAAAACTGGTGGAAGGGAAAGGGAGAAAGGGGAAAATGACGGGATAAATGCCGAGATGAGGCAGCTGTTTTGACTCCTGGCTCCGGAAGTGTGCGTCTACTTCGTGGTAAAAACGCGCGCAAAGAGGTTGCATAATTTGGAGGTGACGCAGTAATAATAACAGGCAGTGGTCGCCAGAGGCACATCGCACGGCGACAGCAGTCATATTTCTTAGTCCCCTCCAAAAGTTATATCTAGGCCTCTATACCCCTCGCCGCTTCCGTTTTGTAGTGCAATGAACGACGCGTTCTTCTTGCAGGCAAGAGCATGCCGAGATATTCAGGCGATATCTTCGCGGGAAACGACGAGAACCGGCGTAATCAGCGTAGTATTGCTGATGGCATTGCCGATGGCATTGCGGGAAACGAAGTTCGCGCTTCGTCAGAGCCATCCACATTATGCGGCAAACAGCTTATGTATGTCAGAAGTGCGCAGCAAGCTCGAGGAAACCTCTGGCGGAGCGCGGGCGACCCACGAACAGTTCCTGTACACACACGTCCGGGGCTCGAACTTCGCACGCACGTCTATTCTTCGCGTTGGTGACAGGAAATCAATGTTGCCTTGCACGCGCACGGGTTTGTCGATGTTATACAATAGGTTTACAGATTTACACAGACCTGTCCTTTTGCGAGACCAACATAATGATTGTACTGACGCAACGACATTCTAGATAAGTGAATGCAACTGAAGTCTTGGTGAATGCGGATTTGAATAAATTTAGCGCTACAGAGCAGGCGGATTTTCTATAGTGTGTACTCGTATTTGCGCCTAGCTACGTCCTCCATGTAGTTTTAGCCTGTGCCACGCCGGCCGAGGTACTTGGCTAGATTTTTCATTGTCATTGATTTCTGATTTTTTCCAGTTGTCGGGGTTTAGTTCTTATGCCTAAGTTCGCTAGCTCTTTGAAGTCCTACTTTCTTAGCGTTCAACTTATTAAATATTACTAATTTGCAAGTAAGCGACATCGTTACGATTTGGCGGAGCACGTTCTGTGACAGACCAAAGAAAGGTGTTTTTCCATGTTAGAATGTAAAACAAAGTACGGTTTGTAGTTGGTTGTCGACAAACAATGGAAGGAAATGTTCGGCAAACAATGTGGGTAGTTTATTTTTGTTTGAACAGTGCCATGAAAAATGACTGAAAAGGAGAGGACACCCAGTGAAGTTACTTCCAACATCTATATATAAAAAACGAGCGTTCTTTCAACACCAGTATTTTGTTTTTAATTTCGGCGTTTTTTTTTTTAAATCGTCTTTGACAAACGGCGCTGTTCCATCTTCTGAGGGGATTTCTGCAAAAGGCGCAGATCACGTGCATGACAACTCGCTTTGTCTAGGTAGATAATTAAACATCATGAGCATCTTTACGATTATTTCCTTTTTTAAGTTTTTCCTTTTCTTTTTTATATATTTCGAACTATCATCACTTTCAAGAATACCCTCCATAAAGAAGTATGCGAAGTATATGGGGCGTTGTAGTTAAGTTGCCTTAGAGCGTTCCAAAAGCGCTTCCCGGGGTGATCATAATTGTAACGTCCGTGCGATGTCTAACAAACCTAAGGGCATATTTTTTAACCACTTTGTTTTAATTGCCATTTGCAATACGTGCCTTACATTTATTAACAAAAATGTTAACTAAATATTTTCAATAAGCTGCCTGTGTGTTGCGATTTGCTTGGCCTGTAATGTCCACCTCTCCAAGTAATCCCCCAGCAGAGCAGATTCCCTTTGTGTGCTACATTCGATTTGAAGAAAAATTTCACTTCTAACCAAAATAAAATAAAAAAGCATGTTAGTTTCAAAATAAAATCATCGTATGAAGTAAGCCTAATCTGTTTATTATCCTTGTTATCAATTTTCTTGTTAATGTTTAAACCAGAATATCTCCGCCGTACAAAATAAATTTCTAGCATTATCACGTATACCGTATTCTCCGCTCCATGTCAGCGCAACTAATTGGCAAGCGTGAAGTTGATTTAATCACATTATAACCTACCCAACAATAATCGCGACAGCCCAGTGAATTGCGGACCGTTTCTTCTCAGTGCTTGCCCGAAGGTAAACGTAAACAGAGGGACGTTTCAAGGATGCATCCCAGCCTTTGCGTAACGGTCAGTTTCAGATGCGAGTTTCTGCGCTCTCTTCCATTATTTCCTAAACCGATTAGCGACGCTACGCGGCACGCGCCATTAACAAGTACGAGCTCGCTTACCTCCGTAGCTTGCATGGTCGTCGGTCGGGCCATCTGCATCCGGCAGCTTCTCCACGTAGAAGATGCCCGACACCATCGTCGATTGCACTGGGGTAACGCGGGAGGGCACTTGTTACCCGATGCAGGCAGAGGATGCACCGTTGAGCGTCGGCGCGCGAAGAGAACGGGAATGTTTGTAGCGAACCTAGCTCGCTCGAGACGGCCGCCGCCCGAGCGTTACCCCGGCCGTCGGGGCCCGCTATGCGTACACGGCGGGAGAAAGCGTTGTCCAGGATCTGTGCAACCAACCGGTTCCACCGCGCGCCTCGACGCAGGCCAAGTCGAGCCTCCGCTATACGCAGGACTTGCTACGCGTTCTCCTCTCTTCACGCTTGGAGGAACGTTCGACACGTGGTGAGCGCGACGTTCGAATGTACAGCGCGGCCGGTTGCTGCCGCCACCGTTTTCGCTGCTACCACGTTGCTTCGTTCCCCAACAAGCGCGACTGCGAGTGTCGAGAGCCACGAATGCGTTATTAACCGACGGCAACGTTGGCGACGACTGACCGCAAGCGTGACTTGGACGGCGAAGATTGTGTGCCAACGAGCACGACTTGGCGGATGATGATCGTCCGACCTGCGTATCCACGACTTGACGGTGGTAGCGACAATGGATCGCTGGTGATGTCTGACGAACACGACTGGGCTGGTGAAGATTCTCTTACGGCGTAGCCACGACTCGATGCGGCTATAGTAATCGATCACTGGTGACAATTGTCACGCACGAGTTGTCGGTGATGATCGCTGGCTGAGAACAACACATCCGCTGGTGGCGAAAGCCCACCAACAACGAAGACGACTGTAATGCTGAGGATTATTTAACGCAGGCGTTCGCAGCTCCGGAGAATGGTACGGGCAGGGTGACGCTAAGCCCGAAACTAAGCGCGCTGCGGTTTCACGTGCACGCTTGTCGGTGCGCTCCGATTCGTTAGCGCATAAGAATCGAGAGATGAGACCCGAGGCTATGGCGACAACTGACACCACTAAAAAAATGGGCGAGCAGCGGAGGCCGGGTTTTTAAAAGGAGGAGGGATCTCAGGAATGCGGCCTGCTTGGTTTTTGGAGCGGGAAGCACGAAATGCTTGTTTGATGGATAAGATGGTGGGTGACTCTGGCGATCCCTGCTAGAGAGTCTGAAGGTTGGGCCGATAAACAACGCGACAGAGGCCTTGCGGGTCAACATGCTTGGCCTCAGTTCGCAGAAATAGTGCAGCCGAGAGAAGTTCGTTGATAGTGCGCTTTGTTCCATTTGCTCGCTACAATCACGCGATTGTTTTGAACTCTTTCGGCGTAATTGGAGTATATAGGGTCAAGATCTAGCTTATTGGGGCGTGAGTTATATCAGTGCCCTTATGACGCAATTCAATCGGCGACCTTCGGAGCCAGTGGGCGACCTTTCTCGATAATCCGGGATGGTTTACGATAAGCTGGGCCATATTGCCACCGACGCGAAGTTGGCACTTCTTGGACTACGACTAGAGCGCGTGCGCTCAGGTCTGCTTTGCGCCATGGACCGTCGTTCAAAAATTTAGCCTTAATTTCACTCTATATAAAACACGTGGTGAGTGATGTGCTTCGTTAGAATGTTTATTCAGATGCGATATACCGAGACGTTAAGTACTTCTTGTAGTAGAAATTAAACAGGAAATTAGCGCCTATGTTTCAACAATTTGAATATGTATCATCTCTATAATAAAAACAGGAAGAAGGGAGCTTGCATCACAAACGTTTGCGTTGAGAAATTCGCAGACGCTGGCCATGCCTCGATATCTCTGAATCAAGGGGAACGAACACGACTATTGCGCCTCTCCTCCCTTAGTTGCTCTCCGGCCAAAGCCAGAAATCAGTAAACCAGACTTCTTGATGTGACGAAAGCCGGGCTGCTAGAAAAGGAGAAACAACCAATCACCGCCACAATTACACGGTGCATGTTATGAGAAACCACTCTAGCCCACTCTGGAAACACCGTACCCGTGTTACGAGTCGTCAGTAAAGTTCGTACTTGGTAACAGTTCTTAACAAGTGACATTAGTTTGTCGTTACAGTGAACATATTGTTAACGAAGCGGCCGGCGAATGACAAACAGTGCATATGAATTTAAGGCTTCGGGTATTTGGCTCTTCCGTTCGTATTGCCAAATAAATACCGAAGTACTATGCGCACACGCATACGTATCCCCCCCGCACATAAAGAAAGAAGCTGAAAATTGAAATAGAAGCCAAAGCAAGGTTATTCACACAGTTACTGCTCTAATCAGCAGTAACAACGACGTCACACGGCTCGCCTACCACGTCACGCCTCCTGCATGCAGCTAGGAATAGCCAGTAGCCATGCAAAATAGACGGGGAAAGAAACTATGTTTTTTTTACGTGCCCTAACCACAATTTGATTATGAGGCAGATCGTAGGGGAGGACTCCGGAATAATTTGGACCACCAGGGGTTTAACGTGCACCTAAACCTAACTACATGGGTGTTTTCGCATTTCGCCCCCATCGATATACGGCCGCCGTGGCCAGGATTCGATAACGCGACCTCCTGCTTAACAGCCTGCTTGCTTAGCAGCCCAACACCATAGCGAGTAAGCAACCACGGCGGGTAAAAAGGCGGGGAATACCTTTAAATGGGGGGTTTACCCAAAGTCACCGCCAACAATTCGCCGTTCAACAAGAAAAGAACTACAAAAAGGAAACAAATGCAAGGAGTTGGGGGTTTTTGACGTGAATGCTGTGCGGCCTGTGTGCGAAGGTATACGAGATAAATGCCATTTGCGGACACTGCCCGGTCCAATGGGAGAGAACGCCGACTTCGAGGAGAGTAGCTTCCTTCTTTACGCTATAGCATCGATATAGGCTATAGCGTAAAGCGGGTGTGACTACTGCGCGGCTTAACTCAAACTACTGTCTTTACATTCTGTTGTTGTTGTTTTTTTCTTCTTTTCCTTTATTCCATAGTAATGTAACGAATCGAGCTAAAGTCTGTTTATACAGGCCAACGGCAACGAAAATCTTACCTTGTAGAAAGCCTATAATTTCAGGTAGCGTGTAGATGCACAGCAGCTTCCTTAAAAAATTTTACCTTCTAAATACTAGTGGACGCGTCACAAAAGACTCTGTTTTTAGTTCCCAAACTGTAAAAAAAAAAGAGACAGCGCCATTACCACTCGCCGGGAATGACCCAGAACCAGTCGCGTAGCCAGAAATTTTCTTCGGGAGGGGGGGTGGGGGGCTCGCGTTGCAGCTCGGCCTCCTCCTTACAGAATTTGTCGAAAGATCAAATACATGAATAATAACTGCATTTCCATTGCCAAGGATGCTGCAAATGAATTCTTTGATGCCACACTGTCAAGACAAGTACACTATGTATTTTTAGTAAAAGAATAAATTCGTGTGTCCCAAAAGTTGGGCCCGAAATAAATGATATCCATGCTTCCGTGTTTTCTGTCTACTTAAAAATAAAGAAAATAACACATGCGCTTTAGAACTATATCAGTTTGAAATCAGCAAAGCAAATCGGCAAAGTTTTCTGTCTACTTAAAAATAAAGAAAATAACACATGCGCTTTAGAACTATATCAGTTTGAAATCAGCAAAGCAGTTGCCACTGATATGAAAAAATGTAAGGGCCATGAAATGAACCAGTACAGGACAAATATTTTAATGAAACTTGCGTGTTCAAGGACTTTGTTTAGAAATTTGTGCATACGCAACGGCCAGGGGAAATCTCCCTGACGCTGTCCTTTCTTACAATATATTGCCCAGAAGCAGCTGTCTCCGGTCGTGTAATGTGAGTAATTTGCACCTAAATCATAGTCGCAACAAAGAGCACATATAAAAATCAGGAGTTCTGCAATATATACCAAGGGCGAGTGAGCCAATGCCAATATATGACAAACGGAGAAACGTAGTACTTTATTTAAAGGTAGTCGTCATGAGCATTGAGACATTTGTCCCACTGGCTAACGAGTCGCGTGATTCCCGTCTCATAAAGCTCTTTGGGTTGCTGCTTCAAGAAGTCTGTAATTGATTCTTTCAGGTCATCGTCAGACAGGAATCTGGCTCCCTTGAGCTGTTCTTCTAATTTCCCCAAATTGTCGAAGTCACAAGGCGACAGGTCTGGGCTGTATGGCAGATGATGCAACATTTTCCACTTGAACTTCGCCAGTTTTGTGTTAACCACATCAACGACGTGGGGACGGGCATTGTCGTGGAGCAAGATGACCCAATTCTTCAGTTTTCCACGTTGTTTGTTCTTGATTGCGACAGGCAGTCTATCTGGCCTTTCACAATATCGGAAACGATTGGTAGTCTCTCCAGGTTTAGCAGATTCGATCAGTAATGGCCCCTGATGTTTGAAAGGAAAGTCAACAACTTTCCGGCGGAAATGACGGCCTTTGCTTTCTTTTGAGGTGGCGAATTCGAATGTTTCCACTGTAAGCATTGTCGTCATGTTTCAAGCCCGTAATAGTGGCACCATGGATCATCCCTGGGGACAATAGCAGACAAGAAGTCGTCACCCTCATTGTGATACCGGATCAGATGAATCAAGGCAGCGCCGAACTTCTCCGTCTTCTGGCGGTGGTTCAAAATCTTGGGCATACATTGGGCACACAAGACCTAATAACCGAGATGTTCATGAATAATGGTGTGAACTGAACCGTGACTGATGTTCACACACTCTGCCAGTTCACCGATGCTTATCCTCCGTTCTTGTCTAATCAGCTCATCAACATTTGCAATTGTGTTGGGGATGATTGCATGGTGGCTTTGGCCCGGTCTTGGATAGTCTTTCAAAATCTCACATCCTCTTTTAACCGTTTGCTCCAACGCTTCACACTGGCCAATGACATGCAATGTTCGACGTACACGGCAGCCATACGGCGACAAAATTTTGGGGGGGAAACACCTTCAGCTGTCAAAAACCCCACCACACCACGCTGTTCAACTTTTGGAGCGTCCTTTATGTTACGCAGCCATGGTCAACCCAGTGTACGACAGCATTCAAAAACCTTTATCCTCACACTTGCGTGTCACTTTTCTAAATGAGAGATGCCTCTGTGCTACGCGCATGCCTCGCAGATAATGAACCGAACTATTATAGCGCGTTGTGGGTTGGCTTACTATCATTTAACTCGACCTCGTGCATTACAATTGAGAAGATACAATAGAATATACAAATGCGAAGATGCAGCTTGATAAAGGGCAAAAAATTGTCACTGGAAAGGAAGTTCACTGCACGTATACACAAAACCTCGCAGCAAAATGTTCAAATATGTGGATAAGTCTCCAAAAATTTATGTACCTAAGAAAAAGTCACTGTATATAATGCGTCTAACAAGGCAACTAGATATGTTGGGCAATCACAGATTCACAGATCACAGAATCCTAAGCCCCCCCCCCCCCCCTCCCTTCCCTCCAGTCCCCCGGACGTATCGCGCGCGACCGAAGGCGGCCCGCTTCGTGCCTGCTTTTCTCCTTTGCGCCCACAAGACTGAGCCACCATCGTCAGTTCACTCATGCCACCCCTGCCCTCCCCTACGCTTTCACTCGCACATGCAGCATACGGTGCGCGGTCACGATGTTACCGCCCATGGACTTTATACGGAACATGAGGGTGACGGCGACGGCAGGAATGCGCCTGGAGTGTCCATATAATTGCTATTGCTATAATATAAAAGTCCCCGGCAACTGTAGCGTCCCGTAGCCCTTTACTTTCCGCACAAGAAGTAACGAAATCGAACGTTCACCACGCGACAATTCACTGCGCCGCAACAATGTCCTTATTTTTTTTATGGGGTGGGTCCCCGAAAGGAAAAGAAATAGCATGTTGGCCACAATCGAATGCGTACTTTGGGCACATAATGTGGCTACCAAAAGAATATCGAAGAAAACGTGAGACCCTTGGTCCGCCGAGTACCATACTCATACTGCTCGGTATCTTACACCAGCGAGACAAAACTTTCGGAGAGGCCGCGCTAAAGCGAACGCGTTCCACTCCGTCGAGTCCCCACAGTGATGGCGGCAAGCGACCATCGTTTCTTTACATGTCTGCTAGCTAGAAAGCGTCGAAAACTCTGCCAGGCGAAAATCCACTCGGCCAGACAAAAACGAACACGCACCGAAGTGCGCCGCGCGGTGGTTAGACCAACACGAGAAAAACGCATGCGCTCGGGCTGGTTCTGGCAGCCCGCGGGTAGCGAGAACAAGAAAATTGAACAGATTCAACGTGTCCTCGCGACTAAAAATCAAAGTAGAAAAATAAATAAGAACGTAGTTACCTTTGCTGACTTTAGTGTCTTGACATGGATGCCTTGGCGCAGGGGAAAAAATTGTTGATATTCTTTTCTGTGACATGACGGCACAAAGGAACCACCACAACGCTTCGTCTCATAGGACTTCGCTGCGTGCTTGGTCAACTTGTCTGATTGTGTGTTAATTTGGCTTGGCTCGTTGTATGGTCAGTTGTACGAATTTAGAAAAGTTAACGCAAAGTTGGCGTCAAATGTTTATAACAACATTAAACGCACAATGTTCCGGAACCGAAAATCTAACGCACTACTTTGAAAGCGGCACTGCACCTTTCGAATCAAACGTTTATGAGAACCTTATAGCCGAAAGGTTTCCGAATTGAAATCCAGGTACTCCGTAAATTCTGCGGCCTCCGCGAGATACCGCGACGAGCCAGCTCACCATCAAAACGCCCTGGAAACTTTGTGCTCCGATGGGGCTCCTTGTGTCATGTGACTTCCGGTGCATGGGCGTTGCCACGAAATCAAGCCCGAGATTGCAATGTTCGCCCTGAAATGTCGTTTCGAGCGTGAAAAAGACATTCTTGACAAAATCCAGAATGATTTCCGGCGCCGGGGGTTGTTTGGTCGGCGCTGCATGACAGCCCGAAAAAATTTCGGGAAGGGGGGGGGGGGCTGAAACACTATAAGCCCCCCCCCCCCCTGGTTACACCCCTGCGCAGAACCTATAACGCTCATAACCAGCTCGGCTTCTCGGCATCATGGCCTCCGAAATTAGGCGCGCCCGCGTCGCGCTAATAGTCACGGAGGTCCCGGAAAGTTTCGGAGGCGGTATGTTAGAATTTACGTCACGTCCGCCATAAGCATGCACAAGGAGCACGCATGTTCTGCTAGGGGGCTGTTTCATGGCTGTTAAAAAGAAAATTGGTCACTACCAGCACTGCAGATTTGCCATGATTGCTTCAATAGTATATGCTTCTCAGTTATAAACGTTTTAGCCGAAGGTAAATTTCTTTGCAGTTGACGTTTAAGTCAACGCCCAATTTCCTTCTTTTCTTTACCCTTTTATTCTCATAAATGTTCTCTTCTCTCTCTCCACCACTCTTAAATAGGCTAATTCTTATTTTTCATCATGAAAACTGCCAAGAACACAACCGCAGAGCACGTCAGGAACGGCGAAGTGTGTAAACGCTACATCCCATACTTGATGTGCGATAGTGAGGGCAACGCCGAAGTGTTTCTCTGGCCGTCAGTTCCTTCGGTGACATCAACCAACCGACCGTACTTTAGGAACGTAGCAGTAATTTGGGGCACCCTGCATGCATTCACGTGAGCGTAATAAATGAAGATTACCAGCAAAAGAACGCCCTTCCAGCTTTTTGTTTTATAGAGAGCAATGCGGCTATCTTGAGCCAACTGTGGAGATAGCTTACAGTGAAGATAAGTTGCCGGCAGACAAAGGCTATCTGGCGGGTCGTATCAGCCCAGCTGTTGCGAGCGGTATCAACACGAAAGGCAGGCTTACCAGGCATTCTGGATTATTTGACATCTATCAGACGATGACCGCTTTGTTCGAGTGCATCCGGAGATTACTTTTGACTCCTGGGCAAAGACTGCGGGCAACCAGCCTTCTTGAGAAATCAGATACGCAATGGCTGAGATAATGCGTAATCATGTCGCGGAGCACAGGTGGTACAGAGCATGAAGTATGTCCGCAGCTGGAGATAACAGCGAAGAAACGATTCACGCCTAGCGTTCCCTGATGATTGACGCACGATGTCTCTGCATTCAGAGCTGGGTCGTTATCAAACTCAGTACCTGTCAGCGAAAGGGTTCCATGTGTAAGGCGTGCATAGAACATGTTTTTGACTAAGGGTCGTTAGTCGCTGTCAAGCCATGCCCAACATGATTAGTAGAATACCATGACAACGTAAAACGTTGCCCTTAGGTGCAGAAACGTGCATCCTTCGAAGAGCAAAGTGAGCATGTTGAGCGTATTGAATCAATGATTTTGGGGCAAAGGTGAGCGAAGGAGAACTACCATTTTCGCTAAGTGCTCTCTTTCCACGGGTTTCCTATTCCTTCCACTGTGACTGTTGACAGCTGTAACTGTTGACATCGTACTTTGCCACTGTTTCTCGTTTAGCTGACACAATTACGAAACGGCCACGGACGACGCATTGCAGCAATAGAATTCAATATATTGCACTTTAGTTCTTATTTTCTTTTTCAAACAAATTTCGTTCCTTCATTTTTTTCTTTTTTTTTTCGTAGAAGTGAAATGAATTTGCCGGTACTGCACTGCTTCACCGCCACCAGTTAAACCTTGTTGAACTTTACCAACCAAGCCATAGAATTCGAGATATCTAATCAGGCGTTCCTTCACTGCACTGCTCACAACTCTGCGTAACTCTCACCATTTTGCTTAACAACATAACGCCGCTCGAAGATAAGACCACTGAGAAAAACAGAAAGACACACAACCCGGTCGGGGTTGTGCCTTCGTGCTGCGCCATGTCGTTCAGCTGGCACTAACATTCCTTGCAACGTGCCCTCTTGAAGCTTCAGCCTCGTTGTCGGTGATGTTTTAATTCTACTGTGTCACTTGCGGCGGAAGCTGTCGTTCAACGCCGTCCACATCCTTTATTAAAATGCCTAAGAACGATGCTTTCAGCGCCTGTGGTTGGTAAGAAACCATGTAACAGTTTTTTTTTCTAACCGTGGACACAGCACAAGAAGACGGGTCAAAGCCATGTCGTATAAGTGCTGCGTCAACCTTTCCATGTAAATGGTTGTGGTATAGGCGGAACACAGGCTCTCATTTCCCGTTTTCCAACAAGCGCGCTTTGGCTGGGGGTAAAAAAAAAATGAACTCCGGCCTATTGCGCGCTGAAACAAGGATTCCTCTGTGAGGCACGCCGTAGTAATGACTTCCTGAACAATTTTGATCACCTGCAGTTCTTTAACGCGCACCCAATGCACGGTACACGGGCGACTTCGCAATTCGCCCCCATCGGAATATGGGCACTTGGGTCGGGATTTGATCACACGCTCACGGGCTTAACAGCGCAACGTCAAACACCTATAGCACGCCACCACGGCGCGTGTCTGCGCACCGCGAAGCGCACACGATGCAAGGTATATGTAAACTGGTAGCGAAGCTTCCGTAGGGGCCCACGTGTAAAAAAAAATGGCGGCTCGTTGCAACCGTCGCCATCTACGTATCGTGGGGACAAGTAATAGCAAAAAATAAATAAATAAATAAATAAATAAATAAATAAATAAAGTGACGTAACAACCGCAAATGGGAATGACGTCAAGATCGTATGCTGCTTGACGCGAATGTTTGAATTTCTTTGGCGTCCGGCATTTCAACCGCTATGCCAGCTTTTTTTTTCCCTCTTAGGATGAGGCGAGCTTGCGACTCGCCTCATCTGAAACGTCAGCGTGTCCTTTAACTATAGTAGTGGCGTATGTCTTAATGTGAACACAATTAGACTGTTATTAACGGCATTTTCTCCAGTGGCTTCCTCGGGAAAGTGAGCGAAGAGGATGGAAATAAACGACGATACTACAGAGGTTTCAAAAGCAACTTGAGGTTTATTCGTCTGGAATAATGCATCCCATGTAATTGACCAAACAAAACATGTTTAAACAGATGAAAAATACTATGGCCAGCAGACAGCCGTAATGTATAGCAACATATGCGGATCATTTTCACAGAATCATTCGTAATTCCTTGCGTCACCATGTATTCATATGCAACAGTTATCAGACAAGACAACATTGCTTCACATTATCATTTAGAAAACATTCGACTTACTAATTTTGCTGCCCGTCGGGCACTCAGAGCCTGTATTGCAGAGAGTAAACGAACATAGCGCGACGTTTCTTCGCGGAGCGTTCCACCTTTATCGTCACGACGAGACAAGCGCGTCGGATGCCGCAGCGCGAAATTGCACGATAACAAAAAATCTGCACTCACACCTTTCGTCAATGAATGCCTTGCGCTAGGTCACGCAAAATTTGAAGTGAAGCGCACGTCACACTTTGAACAAACACTTAAGGAAAGAAAAAAAAAAGGAAAACTCGTATGACACCACCGCGTTCAAGTGTGCAACGCCATTCCGCACGACATAATAGCTTGTTTGCACGGTCTTTCCATGTCTTGCGCCAGAATCACTGGTTGGTAGGGGTCTGCAAGAACAAACTAATGAAGTGTGAAATAGGAGAAAATTAACATGTCTTGTTTTAGTACAGCAAAAATACTTGAAACGGAATATTTACTCGTTTGACAGTATTCTGATCAAGAATGTTCGAACATTCTTTTTTTCACATAGGTTTTCTAGTTTCAGGCACATACAATCACTTATATCGGTTTCGTTACCGCCGCCATTCTTTTTGTCCTTTCCCCCGCATATTTCAGCTGTAAGCGTATGTATACAATTGGAGTTCTATACGGCTCTGCAACGCGATCATCATGCGACAAGCGAGCAGCACGAGCAGATGAGCCGACAGCTGTCATCGTCTCAATTCCTGCCGTGTTTCCTCTTACAGTGACGCATCACGTATCTCTTTCAAGGCTGCACACGCTGCTATTACCGCCAATTTCCCTCTTCACGTTGCCTTAAACTCCCTCACCAACTTCTTGCCGCAATCCGAAATGTATGTCGCGTCAACACTGAAACGCAGTCAAGCAAGAGCCGCATATGTAGAGGAAGGAGGACGGCCTTAAGCGGCAACCCCAAGCAAAGCATTGCCGGCACGTTCCAATGCGTCAGCACTTAAAAGCTGGAAGTTGGCTTTGCTGCGTCCGCCGAATCTGTGTCCGCCAATCTGTCCGTGCATCCGCTCTTTAGGTTACGCCGACAGCGACGGCGGCCGTAGTCGTGAGCATCAGTCCCTATCTTAATTGTGATGTAATGGGCGGAAAGATGAAATTGTGTGCGTACGCGCGCGTACTGTGATGTCCTTCCCCTTCAGTCCCTTCACTCTCTTTCTCAGTGCAGGGTAGCCAACGGAGATTAGCCATGGTTAACCTTCCTCTCACTCTATTTCTCCAAGCGCTTTGGCCACCTGGACAAGCTCAATCGTTGCAATTAATAGCAATTGTGCGTATTCATGGCATATTCCGCCCTTAGAAGAGTGTGGATTGCTCTGAAACTTACGTCAATAAGGTTTATATAGCGCAACATACAAAGCCACAAGAACGCCTGGATCCACAAGCACGAAGATCAGACAAATCCATGCACTTCCCATCATTCCCATGGTGGTACAACGATCGCAGCTCCAGAGTTCCCTCTAGTAATTATTGTATGAAACTCTATGGTAGAAGCGTCACGCGTGATCCGGATCCTCGGGGTGGCAGTCGCGTCGTCCACGCGAATGTATGTAATAATGATAAAAAAACTGAAACACAGGTTGCCGTTCTCAATTTGGAATTTCACTTCTCTTCTGTCTTCGCAATGGGGAGGCCGCGTATAGACCGTTGTATTGAGGGCACCGCCATTTTGCGACCGCAGCGCCGTCTATCCTGCGGCGCCATGCTGGTATGTCGGATCGCGCTGGAGAAAGCACGGCGAACGTGCGGTTGACGACGACTGGCAGGTAGGTATTCGCGCTTTCCCGAGAGGTGTCAATAATTTGTTTTGATAGGAAAACTTCTTAGTGTGTCGTTACTAAGTTTTTGGCTGCGATATAGCCGCGATATGGAACGGCGACACGGCCTAGAGGCTCTCCCGCAGCTCTCCCGATGATCGAAATAGGAAGCGAGTCAAGTCTTAATATTGTCGATACATAACGTATACGTGTAGCGGTGTGTTGTTGTATGTCTGGCCTTGAACTCTATTAAGGTATCCCTCAGGTGACAACATACATGAGGTTGTTGTTACTGATGACACACGAAAAAAAAAAAAGCGGAAAGCTAAGCCAGAGAATGCGGAGCGAAGCTGGGAAGCGCTCATTGTGTTTAGACGCTTTGAACAGAGGGCTGCGTGTGAAAAAAACAGGTTACAGTGACTTCATAAAAGCGTCACGCAATCACCCACGCATTGCACGGAATCGGCTGTTGCTCTACCTATCGATGGCACTGAAATTCAACCAGTGGTGTAGAACGTTCGGTGTACTCTCGCCTCAGCTATCTGCATGTTGTCTGCACAACCTGACGTCTGTGAGCATTAAAGGCTCGCGACAGGGCATTCAACGTCGTTTTGAATGGCTCCTAATATCACTTCGCGGTAGTTGGAAATGCCTGAAGTTCGAAGCAGTTACGTCTGCAACTAGTGCATACTCACTTTGTATCCCAGCTATGTCATGCGTTGCGGTCAATTCTGAAACCTCCATGTCTCTGTTTTTTTGCTTTGTTTTCTTGTTAATGGTGCTAGCGAGTGCTTTTTTCTCTTTTTCTTCTTATGCATGAAATGGCTGAATATATTCTTACGTTGCTTCTCTTAGTTGTCTCTGCTTTGAAAATAATTTCAATTTAGCACGTGGTTTACAATAAATATTTATTGCCATATGCTTCCTATTTGGTTTTAATTACTAATAATATTGTGTCAACGTGTTCATTTAACTAATTTAGTAAGCGTTACATTGGGTATTCAGGACTCGGGTCATTGCAACAGGCGATACAACATGTGGTTTAATTCTGCCTTTGGGTGCGAGGCTGATACTAGCAAAAAATGGTGGCGACACTAGAAACTAAGATAAAATATAAAAGAAATATGCTCTTCACTGACCAGGGAGACAAATATTCAGCTATGACGTTTTCTGATATCTCACTCGCGTGCTCCCGTGAAATCATCCCGAGGATCAACGCACCTACGAAGACTGACGTGTCGCGTGCGCTTGGCGTTTTGTCCACGATCTTCGTCGGTGGCGTTTGCTGCCCGCCGGCGACGATTGCCTTTTCGTCTTTGTTCCTGCCGTCGCTCTTCGTAGGCGCGCTGTTCCTCGGGAGTCCGGACTGTACGCGCATGTGATGGAATTAATATAATAATAAAAGAGGTAATGCGAGAATGTGTGTAACCACCGATGACCACCGATCAAGAGAATAAATGTGCTCGTACCTTTGTTCACAATTCTGCGTCCCAGACAGACATATAGAATAGAATTTATTCTCAGGTCGACCTCTCTGTCTTTCCTATCAATAAATTCTATTCTATATACGTCTCTCTGTGTCACCCCTGTGTCTTGCGCTGAACAGCTTCTCTTGTCATCCACCCTTATAAAGGCGAATGGCTCGTAATTTTTTTAAATAAATTGTGCATGTATCTCTGAAAAATCGTGCCCTCAAGGCAAGCTTTTATCAACTATAAGCTTTGTGCGTGTATATATGTGTTACGCGAATTCTGTTGCGTAACTTAGACAATCATTATAGATTGCTTTTGCTGGAATATTTTTTTGTTGGAGGGGAGGGAGGGGATCAAAATTATTATACGCCTCGTATGAAGATTTGCGCTGTTTGCTACAAATATATATTATCGTGTACTTCTAAGGTAACACAACTTTACGTAATGTAGATACCATTATCCTATCACAGAAAAGAAAAAGCACTTCGGCAGACTGCGAACGTCTCGCGTAATAGTTATACTGTTCCATTGCTATATAACTTTGAAGAATTGGTAGGAAGCACATGTATGATTTTCCGCTTACCTTAATATTACCCTTTGTAGGTGAATAGTTTAGACTGTTGCTTAAAAGATTCTCTGACATACGTATCCAACACAGTGACTGATGCCTTCGCGGCTACGGCACGTGACTAATTCCGCGTAGGTGCACAGGCAATTTTCAGCAGTTACTGAGGTTCACACTGCAAAATTTGCCCAACAAATATAAATTAAAAGACGCTGACTTCGCTACGTAAGCTACAAAGCAAACGTGTGGCTTTTTATAACTCTTTGTTCATTTTCATGTCATTGGTTGTCCTGACACTGTTAAAATAATTACTGCTAGATGCGCTTGGTTTTGTCATTTTCGTTGGCTTTCATTAGACAGTTGGTTTAACGTTAGCGCGATAGCGTGGTTAAGGGAAATAGCGTTGCCGTTCCGCAAACGAAAGTTGCAGAAAGCGAGTTTTAGTATAGCGTGATAGCGTAGATTGGGCGTCCTGGGCGCTTTTCAATCGCACTTTAAATTTCGCACGCATAGTACACATAAGTGACCTTATCTATTCACTAAGGGCTGCGTGTGCGTGAGAAAAGTAGCAGAGGCAGCGGGGAGCGCGTGGTACTTGTACATTCCATGTCGTGGCGACATCAGTACAAGCCTACCGCCCACGACCTTCAAGATCGCCTAATCTCGTACGCCCTCTGCCGTCGTGCCCGGCTCTCAACATCTCCGATTGGCGGCGCGGCCATCCCAGAAATATCCCTCGTTAGGGCTCGACACGTTCGAAATGAGAAGAGAGCTCGAAAACTGCACAAGGTTATTCATATCACTGTGCCATCGAAGTGGCCCGAGACTGAACGAACGCTACTAACGAAGCTAATTCTAAAATAATAACACCAAATTCAGTTCGGAGCAGGCGGCCGCGACCATCTTTTGTAAACTACGTAAACCACGCAAAGACAGTAACGTTAAACCTGAGAAATAGGGTGCGTACGCTAAACGTGACGGGTTGGTTCATGTTCTGCCGCATGAGGATTTCAATCCCATCATTCCACTAAGCCCGCTATTAAGCTAAACATGCTAAACTAAAAATTTTTCGTTGGCTTAGCGTTGTTACGATCGGCCTGTGGGGGTGCCGTCCTTCTGAGAATCGACCTCCGAACCCTTCCCGGCCGCTGCCACGAGTGGCTTTGGAGAGCCAACAATGCGCGTCTTAGGAGAACTGGCGACGCTAGGAAAGTTAACCGACCATGCACCGTCTTCGGCGGTGCATGGTCGGTTAACCACAGCGAAGTTAATCAACCATGCACGCTCTTCGGAGAGTCGACGGCGCCAGCAAGTCTAGCCAGGTTCGGTGGACCGAGTACTGTTACTTCATTCACGGTCTACTTGGAGCAAGAGGACTCCTGGGAAAGGGGGTTTTGCGGTGCGTGTTCGCGGCCTCCAGAATTTGTCACAGTCTGCTGAAAGTCACGGCAGCTACCTGAGAACTGAGCTCTGGAATCAAGAGGCGCCCTCTGGGGTCAAGCGTGACAACCCATGTGTACGAGGACCCTCTCACCTCAGTGTGTTCAGTGAGACTAAAGTGCAGATGTTTGTGTGTGAACACTTCCCCTCAAAGGCGGGTCGACTACGCCTCCAACGACTGTGAATGGTCTGATTGGACGAAGGTTGGACAGCAGTTTTCCCTCACCTAGGCATCTAGGGAGGACAGATGGTTCTTAAGCAGCCGGTCTGTCTGCTGCTAGTCGTGCTCGTGTACGAGGTGCTCGTGTGCTGTGTGCTTTGTGCTTCGTCTTGCGTGCTGCGTTTAGGAGTCATGCTAGACTGTTGAAGTGTATCTCCTGTCGTAATGTAATTACTGTAAATAAATCCCGTACTCCTAGTTCTCGATGAGAGGAAGTTCCTCCCTACAACCACGTCCCAAGCGTGGGTGAGTTGGATGACGGCAAGGGCCAGCTGCCACATATTTCATGCCCGACCCCAACTCGTACAACTGCTTGCCAGCGCTGGGAAGCTCCTCCCTTCAACTACGTCTAAGCCTTACAACTGGTAGCAGAGGTTAGATTGTCCTCAAACTCATACAACTGATTGCCAGCGGTGGCATTGTCCTCCAAATCTAACAGTGTATTGAGCATTTCGCAATGTAAGCCTTTAATCAACGATTGCCTTCGTTGGGTTTGTACCTTGACATTCGCTATCTTGTGCGTTATTTTCGACTCTATCTTATTTGACTGCTGTAATTCATTGTGTACGTTAGTAAACACCGAGCCTGTTAAAACCACAGCATGTACATGGGTCTTCAGGCAGCACACTAAAGGGGTTTACCACCGTTTTTCTCCTGGCGGACCCGGCAAACTTTCGCTGGAAAATAGTTAATTGGTCGATTCATTAAGTGCGCGGATCTATGGCAACATACTATGAGAATAAACTCACACAAAAAATATGTAGCTGTAAATTCAGAAAACTCAGCTTTAAACATTGAAAGACAATTAGTATAGATGACGAAAGAAGAGGAACCGAGGACTCAATTTTCTTAATCGTTACCATATAAAGGCATCAGACAATGAAGCCAAGAAAGGCATCGAGGAAATTACTATACAAGCTTTATTTAAAGGGCCCCGCACCAGATCTGACCATTTATAGCTGACAAGCGCTGTTGTGCGTGATAGTGATCGTGTCTGCAAAGTATTACATCGCTACTCGCCGCGAAAAAATCTGAAATTTCAAACCAAACGCCGTTTTTCTTCTCCTCATTGCCGCCATGCTCCAAGCCGGAGGATGACGTACTCGTGTATCTGCGCCTACGTACTGGTCTCCGCAGTGTGATGTCGCTGGTGCTGACACGTGACTTCGAGAAGTATTCAAGACATCTGTTATCTGTGCGATCTATGGCTTGAATTGACGAATTTAAGTTTAGAGAAATAATAAAACACTTAAACGGAATTCCTGCATGTTTTTTTTTGTTTTCGCACCAAAGCAAGAGAAATGTACATTCGATTCCTCTGCTTGTTCCCACGGTCTTGCGGTCCCCTGCGCAGGTACCGAAATTATGCCATTTTCTACCATGTTCCAGCGCGTGATCATGCTCTGCGATCCGCTTGTTCTGCCTCGATATTTTTGTAGCACTGAATTATACCGCTAGTCATGCGTCGTTGTGCTCAGCGCGCAACATCGTACGCTGCGCGAACGGGACAACAGCTCGCGCGCGACGCCGTCAGCGGAAGTGCGTAGCGGCGAAACAAAAAAGCGAGGAGCAAAACAAATGAAAGTGGGGAATGTGACGTATGCGTCAGGCGATCCTCGAGGTCCGGTATGGGAGAACGCAGGGAAGAAATTTCGCTTCCGGAGGCTAGACGGGGCGAGTGGAGAGAGCGTCTTATCAGCAGTAGAGCCTGCCTGCTCAAATCATGGGTTCGCGGCACTGAAATATTTCTACCTCGGCTATTAACGAGCCGATACTAAATTTTTTTTGTGGCAGAACGCTCCCTAGAGGGCATGTAACAACTTCCAGCGTATAACTGAACTTTGTTACGGGGACTGAGGTGCCCTATAATACGTACTCGCAGTTCGTTGCTTCACCCGGTGTTGAAGAGTTCAGTGCAAAGGTGGTCACGTCTCATACCAACTCTGCAATGTAGAAACACTGTTCCACGTCAAGGAAAAGTAGAATTTATCGTTAACCTTTGTTTCTCCCCTTTGGTAGTACATTTGTGCAAGAACATTGGAATGTTGAGATAAGGCCTAATAACTATATTATTTAGTTATGTAGTGACTTCTTTGTTCGACTATTCACTGCTGAAACTTCATTCTAGCTATCGAAAATGCCAAGCATGGACTTCGCATCTAGTTTCCCACGCTCAAATCAGCTTTCTGTTTCAGCAATCTCAGCGTAGCATTGGGCATTACCTTGGGTATTGCAGGGTAAATATTTTTTCTGCCAATGCGAAAAACAGTGTTATTTGTTAGAACTAACTTTTTACAACTTATATGCACACTAGGTGTCCCCCAGAGAAAACCGTCCGTTTTCTTGCGTGGCGCTTAGAATATTCCCCGCTTAAAAACTGAGGCAGGCGCGTCTTTACGCACTCGTACCCGCGAGCAGGGTGTGGGAAGCGTAGCGCTTAGTGTGTGTACATGACGACACAATTAGGGAAGTAAAGCAAACATAGCAAAATGTTGTACAGATAAATGTGCTACAAAACAGAGCACTGTGAAAAACCGTAGATAGCGCAAAATCTGGTTCTCGTAAAGGTGCAGCCTTCATGCCAAATATTATGCGTAATATTATGTATGATGTAGGTATTCAAGTACAACTTGCAATGTTCCTCGGCAAGCGCTTCTGACTGATGATTATGATTGGAGAAAAAGATAGATGACTTGTGATTATGATTACAACATTCGAAGTTTACTTGCCCTGATAGGCTTGTGGCTTCAAAATGCGGCCTTCTCTCGGCCGATGTATTTAATTAATCAGGCATCTTGGCTGTCAACCTTGTGAGTTTCATTACGCCAAGCTTGCGCACATAGCGGGGTGGGGTCCATTTGTCCCGTATATGCGCACCGTAGAAAGCTCTTTCTCCGAAGGCAGGTCCAGAAGCTCGTGATAATTTGCAATAATTGCCTTCCTTTACAGACCCGAATGGGTATTTAGACTTGGCAAAAAAAGAACTGACTGTAAGAATTAGCACCATGCAGCAGATAAACAATGATTAACCAAAGAAAAAATGGGTCGCATTCTGTTTCTTTTTGTTGTTTTTATTCTCCACTCCTGTAATAGTCCGATGAGGGCTGACAGTATGAATGAATGAATGAATGAATGAATGAATGAATGAATGAATGAATGAATGAATGTTGGCTGCTTATTCTATAGAATTTCACAATGACGCTTAACTAGCAGACGCACACCAGTATCCGAACGACGTTGTATTCTCTGGCCTAGCACTCGCTTGTAATCTCACATGTCAGCGGTCTACACTTTCGTGTGAGAGATTTCGCGCGCTCTTATTTGCTCAAAGCAGGCAACACATAAGTCGTAAATGAGAAAGGCTCATTAACAGTACATGTGACATCTTGTAAAAAAAAAAACGCTGCAGTAAAATAAATGGCTGCAAAAGTGGTTCCCTTAGGAGAAAAAGACAACAAATAGAAAGAATATGCCACTTCTACTTGACACCACCGAAAAATTTTTTTCTGAATATTGCGGCGTGTTTAAGAACTTCGCAGTCGGGAGTATTCCTTTATGTTATGGTTGTTGGTTGTGCTTCAGCTTGGTTTAGTATACACCATAGAGTAGCCTGCACAAAGAAGTTGTACGAAAAGAGCAGTGGAAGCGGCTCCTTAATTAGCTGGCGACTTCTTCTTGGAGAAGCAAGATCTTCGGTACAGCTTGATCCACCATCGTAAAGTGGTGCATCTACTTCACGCTCAGGCTACTCGTTCCGCCCTGCCTTGAAATGCAGCATCGGAGATGTCAACGCTGCAGTAATTTATCAGTCTATGCATGTTTTCCTTTCTTTTTTTTTTTGGAAGGGGGTTATATAAAGGTGTGCAGTGGTTGAGTACCGCTAAGTTCCTTAAAGAAACGTGCGTAGAGATTGGCCCTCTTGTTTTCGAAACTGCCGTTATTGCTGCCAATGTTACTCAGTTTGTGGGTCTAAAATAACGAAGAAGTGGAAACTAAAGACATGCTTAGTGTCGGAGCTCCACAGACAACTGAGAAATGAAGAGGGACGAATTGCCGCTGGTCAAGCACATACTTTACGAGACTTGTGTGTAGTTAAATGTGGTCATCCCTGTTGGCAATGACATAAAGTTTGTCGTGCTAGGGACAGCGGTTAAAGATACCGTAGCTTCGGGGGGCCTAGCCCAGGCGGGAAACTTTTCAAGGCCAAAGATGGGAAAGCCTATTGCGTGAATCATGCCGACTTCCACCAAGACGCAGATCATGTTCATGACGAATCCTGGCTTTGCCTGTGGAATTAAAAGGAAAAAAAATGATAAGACGTTTGTGAAACTCTATCAACATGTCTTACAATACACAAAAACCAAGTGATCGTGCATTCTGTGTAAATGAGCCATGAAGCGTCCCGGAAAGAAAAAGGTAGCTAGAGGCGTTTCCTTTTAGGAATCCGACGTCATTATACAAGCACAAAGTGAAAATAAAGCAAGGATGTAAGAACAAACGGCAAAATTGCAAATGGCAAAAGAAAGAATGTGGAGAAGTGCATTCACAATTACTCTCAACTTAATCTGCGGCAGCACAGCTCCCGCATTGCAACTTCTCCAGAGATGTAAAATTGCTTCACTGAAGTTCAATGAGGCATTGGCTTTTTATATACTATACATGTGGGCCAAGGTGCTCTTATGCGAGTTGAAATTGTTTCACCGCTTATATTTCCATGCAAGATAATTTAGCGAGTGCTTTAAATAAACTTGCGTAAAACGCCGTTCCATATGTCATACCGTGCCGTGCCACAATGGGTCGAATATTACATGTAAGGCAATGATTTGAAGCAAGGGAGATCTTGCTTCTCGATGCCAGATAATATTTATCTTTATTGTCTTAATCAAGTATTTGGACGGTGTAACGAGAAGTACCAGCCTTCATATATGCAAAAGTAATGCATGAGAGCGTTAGGAATCAACTAAAATAATTTGAATCGACAACGTATGAATTGGCAAAAAAGCGCGACTCCAAACATTCTCGTAAACCGAAAATTTCAAATGCAAGTTCAAAGAAATGCATAGTGATGCCATGTCTTGTATAATTATGTCAAATTACATAAAGCGTAGTCGTCTTCTGACTACTAAGCAAGCCGTCAGACCAGTTGAACCGGCTACTCCGTGGTATAATGTACCCAGGCGAAGAAAGGCTCTGCGGCGCTCTATCTCGCACAATAGTTCTGCGGAAACCCGCAAGGGGGAGAGCAGTAATTAATGAAGGGAAGATCAAACATCCACTCGTTCGTAGCATTTGCTACAAAGGAAACCCATACGGGTTCCTCGAAAGAAAAGCCACGCAATTGAAGAAACATTCGTCCTGGTCCGGGACTCGAACCCGGGACCACCGCCTTTCCGGGACGGCTGCTCTACCATTTGAGCTGACCAGGCGGCTAGCAGATGGTAGGGCGAAGTCGAATTTGTCAACAACTCGAAGCAAATGCAAGAGTTTGACATAATAGTTCAATTGGCTTTGTAGCAATTGCTAAGAACGGGTGGATGTCCGATTTTCCCTTCATTAAATACTTCTTTCCACCTTGCGGGTTTCCGCAGAACTATTATGTCAAACTCTTGCCTTTGTTTCGAGTTGTTGACCAATTCGACTTCACCCTGCCATCTGCTAGCCGCCTGGTTAGCTCAGATGGTAGAGCGGCTGCTCCGGAAAGGCGGTGGTCCCGGCTTCCAGCCCCGGACCAGGACCAATTTTTCTTCAACTGCGAGGCTTTTCTTTCGAGGAACCCGTATGGGTTTCCTTTGTAGCAATTGCTACGTACGGGTGGGTGCCTGATTTCCCCTTCAACTCGCACCAAAGAGCAATAGTCACTTTGCGTGTGCCCAAATGCATTGCCGGCAGGACATGTTTTAGTGGTAGAAGGCTCACCATGTCAGGAATTGTTATTTCCGCCAGCTCGTACACGATCGCGTTAGGTGGTGTGGCAGCAGGGAGCATGAAGGAAAACGAAGCGCCGATCGTCACCGGCATCGCGAGGTACAGCGGATGCACCCGCATCGCTCTCGCCTGCGTGAAATGAAAGGGAGATTTTAGAGCATTACCATTCTTGCGATACTTCACGCACTTTCTGTGGTCTAATTGTCTATGTGTGTGCCTTCGATCGTTTCTCCACCTATCTGGGTCACCATAAGTCTTCTCTCACCAGATCCTGCATGCACAAAATGAGCGCCAATTTTAATCCACAGGTCCGGCGCCTATTAGAAGCAGGTTATCCTAGTGTAGCAGTGGCCACTGTGGCTGACCGCCTAAAGAAGTCGGCTTCGAGGGGGACGGACGTGATTACAGAAAGCAGTAATAGCAAAAAAAAGAGTAGTCCCTGTCCTGTATACATTAATTCAGTGTCGCACAGGGTTAAAAAAGTTGATAGTAGATATGATGTTAATGTTGCTTTCACTGCTCCCAATAAGCTACGTAAGGTATGCACTGCCGTACAGAGGAAAAAGGAGCAGGTAAAAAGCAAAAAAAGAACAGATACTTGTCCAGTGAAGCACAATAAGAACAACAGTTTTACTGACTGTCGTATTGGTGTGGTTTATAAAATTCCCCCTAGCTGGGCCCAGTTCTACGTAGGGCAAACGGAACTGTGTATCAATCAGAAGCTAATGGAACATAAAAGGTCGTTAACCGGTGGATCGCCTTCTAATCTTTCCCTACATTGCCAAGATTGTAACTGCACTCCAGAGTTAGATGAATGCGCGATATTGTACAGGCATAAGAATGAAGATACGCGTCTTATGGTAGAGGCACGGCATATCTATAATAGTGGAAGTGCGTGCGTGAGTCAGCCTTCGATTACTTTACATAAGGAAGAGATTAAGTGCCTTAACAGTTATCTCTCACGTAGACCGGCACATGTACCTGACTGACACGTAGTGATACCAGTCCTGAGCTTGCGCAGGTGAGTTTTGTGTTTTCTTTCTTTTTTCGCCTCAGTGTTCCCTTCAGTTGATAGTCGGCGTTCGTGTTGTCCACTTCTCTACTCTTGTGTCCTGTCTGCACGCCTCACCTCGTTTTTACATAATAAACAGAGTGGTTCGAGATAAGCAACAAATAGAAGGGCTGGCAGCGGGCATCCTTGCCGCACCGACGAGAGCACGCGAAAGCTATTGGTCAGCTCCCCATTAACAATGATGCGCGTTAAGCATTCTCTGTACGCCATTATGACGCCTTCCGTTATGACTTTGCCAACGTTCGCATGTTCAAGCATGCAGAACAAAGCCTTGTGCGAGACGAGGTCGAAGGCTTTTGCCAAATCGATCTGCATTATCGCGACGTGATCGCCAATCGCATCGCAGCAATCAAGCCCACTTCGAGCCGCGTGTACATTTGTTGCGATACTGCGGCCTTTAATGCCGCAATACTGGTGTGGCCCTACCAATGTTTTAATTACACTTGGCCAAAGCTTTCGTGAATGTTCTATAATCGACGTTGGCTAGAGTTACAGGGCGATATGACCCTGGCAACAAAAGTTTTTCCTCATCATCACTCTTCGGAATTAGCACGATATACGAGGTTGTGAATGACAAGGGCAATCTTTTTCGCCCATACGCTTCGCTGATAACTTCGTGAGGAACACGAGCCAATGCAGACTTGAAGGTTCTATAAAAAGTGGCTCCCAAGCGAACAGGCCCAGGTGCTTTACCGATGAATAACTCGTCTATTGCGCACTCTATCTCACTCAGGCTAATTGGCAGTTCCAGCTGTGTCCTAACTTCTTCACCGAGCTTTGGCATCAATGAGAGAAATTCTTTCTGGTAGTTATATTTAGGATTACGCGGATGAGCTAAAATTGCTTTAAAGTGATCGGCGATCTTTTGCTTGATGTCATTTTTGTCGCCTGTAATGTGATTGCATTTAGCTAGCTGGCGGGTTTCCTTCCGACATGTGTACCTTTTCTCGTCTGATAAACCTTGTTTCGTTGGAGTTTCTCCCGCCCACAACTTCTCAGACCTTGATCTCACTAGTACTGCTTTGTATTTTTCTTTTCCAGTTCAGTTTTCACTTCCTTTAATTCGTTAATATACACACCAGGCTCGACACTTTTCATGCTAACGAAAATTGCAGTTGCTAGCGAAGCTTTGTTTCTGCTTGTTTCAGGTTGTGTCTAATGACACTGCTTCTTTCAATGGCCATTGTTTTTACTTTCTATTTAAATTCTTCCCATTGAATGGCAAAGCTTACTCACTTGGCTGAAGTCAGGTTTTCTAGTGACTTCGCTACAGCATCGACAAAAGAATCGTCATGCAACAACTGCGTTTTCATTTTCCAGAGATCCCAGTTAAAGAGCCGTTTGCTCTGTCTTTTCCTGAACGTGGCAGTTACCAAGCAGTGATCGCTGTATGCTACAGCTTGCACATCATATTCGCAACATAAGGGCACTAATTCCGCTGAGACGTATAAGCTATATAATCGAGCGTGGCTATCCCGCTGGAAGCGGGTAAATCGCGGGCGAGTACCGCTGGCAGAAACACTACCCACACCTTCCAGGTCATAATCATGCACCACTGTGTTTCGAAATTCGGCACTCTTATCGCGAACGCGTAAACATTTTGCTCGGTCTTCAGCATAGCAAACACAGTTAAAATCACCCAGCAGTATTACGACCTTGGAACAGTTTAGGTATGCTTCAAGACGCTCAAAGAAAGATCGACGGTCCGTTTCAATATTCGGCGCATATACACAAATAGCACGCTAACCCATATCACCAAAAGAAAAATCAGTCACTACGAGGCACCCAGTTTCACACGAAAACACTGACTGCACACAAATGCCAAAGTTATTTCGTATGAATATAGCGCAGCAACCTGATCCACCAACCGCGGGACCAACACACACGTCAAATTGAGCATGAAAATTGGAAACTGTCGGTTAGCTCTTGGCTCTCAATTTTCGTTTTTTGTATCCCCACTATATATAAGTCCTTAACTAAGAGGAGACTACTTAACTGACATTGCCGTCTTCTTGCACTGAACTCTCGTACATTTAACGTGGCTACACGTAGCGTTCCTTCGATATTAACCGCCATGGCTACACGGTAGAATGGTGCCCATCATAGTTACACAAGGACGAGTGCTCACAATGGCGCGCCGATAACCACGTCGAATGCCACTAAAGAAAACACAGCTCGACCTTCCGAAAAGGGCACTCAAGTGCAACTTGGGCCTCCTTTCCTGACAAGAATCTAAGGAAGTAGCACTCAGAATGATGGCCATTGCACTCACAGAACCCCCAACCCCACTCGAGCTATACAGCACGGAGTTGCGGAGGCGGTTTACCCGCCTGCCGTGGATCGACCGTAATGCTCGGCCGCGGCTTCAAGGTCGACCTCCTTATACCTGGTGCTTTGGGCGGTGGCTCGTCGCCACCAGTGTCATTCTGTTTCGCCGCCCGGCTAACTGTCTGGTCGTGGGGCCGTTTCCCCGTCGGTTGGCTAGCTGGGCCGCTAAGGGTGTCCATGTCATCAGGTTCAAGGAGGCAGGAGGTCGCGTCCGTCTCAGGTGGGGTTTTCACTGCAGCATTCGGCACGGCCGCAATGCCATCTGCAGTCGCCTGTTGGTGTCCTGTGGCGACAGCCTGAGCGACTTGTTTTCATGCTGTTCAAGTCGTACCGCTGACTTTGCCACGACGTCAGCTGCTTCACCAGCCGCGGACGACGCGTCTTTCATGTCCGCCTCGTCCATGAGTAGGGCAGAGTTGTCCTCGTTGCCCATGGGTCCAGTCACGCTAGCGTACGTCCGCTCGCACTGACTGTTTTCATACCGAAGCATCGTCAGGCATCACACCGTGGAATACGGCATTCGCGACGAATGTGGCCCGTGCCGCGGCAGCGTAGGCAGAGAGGAGCCCTGCCCTACTCAACCACGAGAGCCAGTTCGCCGGCGACGCTCACCTGAT
The DNA here is from genome assembly GCF_050947875.1 of Dermacentor variabilis. NCBI lineage: Eukaryota > Metazoa > Arthropoda > Arachnida > Ixodida > Ixodidae > Dermacentor > Dermacentor variabilis. The sequence goes on along the minus strand of NC_134570.1, from coordinate 87,125,443 downwards.
GCGGCAGGTCGTTGAGCTTTACGCCCGGCTTCAACTTAAACGTAACCAGCCTTGTTCTTGAGTTCGTATCTGCCACGCCGTGAACCCGCCAGTGTTCGCGGACGGCGCCCGTGACCTTTCCAAACAGCGCGAAGGCAAGACGTACATACTCGTCAGGAACGCTGTGCAGCAGCCAATGCACTTTCAGGCGTAGGTCCTGGTTGGCGGGGTCAATGACGAGACACCGGCCCTTTTTGAGCTGCAGATCCCCAAGGCTGATGACGTTTTTCACCACGTCGCTGTCCTTGAAGGTCATGGCCCACACATGGCTCACACGGTAGGCCCCTAGAGCAAACACTTCCGCCAGGAGCAATAACTGACCGAGCGTGTCGCGAAAATCTTCCACCTGGTATGGGTGGGCCCTGATCTCATAGTGTAGGAAAACCGTATTCAAAACAAAACGCCCTGTTGGTAGACTAGGCAAAACAACTTGGTACTCGTTGTGCGAGGCAGAAATCCTGTTACCGCGGCCCGTCTGGGCCGCTGAAGCCGCTCCTACGGAGCACATAACATACACGTCTGTCACGCTCGGTGGCCGGACGTGGAATCCCTGAGCCATGAATCCACTGCGTATCTGCCGCACTTCAATGAACCTCTAGCTAACTTGGCTCAACATGTATGGGCCACAGGGTGTGCAGCAAGCGAGCGAACAATTCTCAGCGTTCGTACGCATTTGATTGCCATGCTTCTCGTCTAGGAGGCTGCGTGCGGACTTCTCAGCAGCGTCACTAGGGTGCACAGGGTGACCAGAAAGAAGCGTGAGAGGAGAGGGCGGCTGCCGCAGCACGCGTTTTCCAGCGTTCGCACGTGCCAGCGCGCCATGCATTTGGGAATCCACGCAGAGACTTCGCGAGGGCACCTCTATATGGCGTCTCTATCTGACGCATTCCTGTCAAATTTGCCTTCTGCAAAATCGACTGCCGAATTTTTGGTTATTTCATAATAAGCATTTGCCGTCGACTGGTTGTCAACATTTATCGCTCACTTCAAGATTACGCAACAGTCTTGCAGCTATATTTCCAAGATGTATAATCAGGTCAGCTGCAAAAGAAAAAAAAAAGGAAACATGAACGAGTGCATAAAATAAATATTTTACCGAAAAGTAAACCAACCAATCTATATTAGTGAGCAATGAATTATAGATGATTCATTTTGTGACGATGGCAAAGAAATATCTTCCTGCAGCCTTAACAAGCGGCGGTTTGTACGCTGTCCTGATGGACCTAGACCAAAACTGCCACTAAGCTACAGAATGCAAAAATTACAACAGTGGTTATACGTTGCTTGCTTCCACCCAATGAAATGAGAGAGTGGTATGCTTTTGCAAAAGCTAGTTATCATAAAACCAGTTAGGAATCTGTTAGGATAGACTCGACCACGGCGGTCGCATTTCGGTGGGAGCGATATGATAAAGTGCTCGTGTTGATATATTTAGCTGCATAATAAAGAATCTAGCTGCCAACCACAACGCCAAATGATACTACGACATTGTATAGCTTGTTCTTGTTGCTGCACGCCAGTTGAAACTCGATAGCAACATTCACTATCCCTAGCATCCTAGGTGCATCTTCGTTACATCTTCGTGGCGCGCGAGAAACCAAACGTTGCGAGGCGCAGGTAGGAGTTAAGGGAAACCGGGGTGGTGTTCTACTCCGGCTGCCACTGCGAATGTGGCGTCTACGTGCGGTCGCGTGGCCGTATCCTTAGGGCGATCTGCGTTGGGCGCAGAGTCTAGATGCGTCGGCGGCTGGTAGCTTTGTGCGTGCTGTTTGTTCTCGGCTCTCACTTTGCATTGAAGCGACAGACAGCACGATCACTTCGCTCGCTGCTGCTGCTACGTTTCCTCACGCCAGCGTTTCGACAGCGAGTGTCCGCGACCATCGAGTGCGATTTGTCCATGTTTGCTGTGCACGCTGATACCACGCTTGTTAACTTAGTTAACAAGCGAATGTTTACAACTTGATATGGCCGATAAAAGTACTATCCTTACTTTGTATGGTTGTCTGCTAATTTGCTATCGCAATCGACGCTCTTCTGTACTCTCTTCTGTGCGTACATGTAGCCCTCTCCAGTTATTATGCAAGATCCACCGACAGCCATCCAAAGTGGGCGAATTAACTAAGGACAGCTATCGCTCTAAAAGCGCAGACAATGGGATGGACCGATACTGTGTTGCAGGCACGTTCACATGCGTGCCGATGGTTACGGGACACCACCAATTGTTATTGCAATTTTATTTCGAACTTCCTATAATTGACGTCACCTTCGTTGTGGCTGTCGTACGTCGTCGTCGTCGTCGTGGTGTTCCATATAAAGTCCAAGTGCGACACCATCGCGTCCGCGCGCCGTACGCTGTACGTGCGAGGGAATGTTTGTGAGGGTGAGCCGAGAGGGGCGGTGGCTCGACACGACGGTGGCTTTTCGCGGTCACAAAGGAGGAAGGCGTGGAGGGGCACGCCATCCTCTCAGTAGTGCCAGGGTAGAAGTGGAGAGATTTGCGCGCGCTAAAACAAAGAGGGGAGCTTGGGGGTTGGGCACAGATTAGTGTGCATCTCTTCTTCTCCTACAGCTGCAGTTGCTGATTGCGGCTGCGCGCGTCCTACCTTGGAGGCAATGTTCGGTGCGTTGGAACGCTAGCCGACCTGAGATAGCTAATGGATTCGTGCGCGCTACATTTTCGCGGGTCTAGCTTGCGTTGAAGCAAGAGGCAGTACGAAGAGCAATGAACAAGCCGCTGCTTGTTCTTCATCCAGCGAGCGTTCCGACATCGAGTGTCCGTGGTCATCGAGTGAGATGAGCTCGTGTTTGTCCTTGTGCACGTGACAATGCGCTTGGAAATTCAGTTACTAAGCGAACATTTAGAGCATTTTATGCAGCTGATAGCCAACCTTACTTCGTATAGCTGTTCAGTAGTACTTTGCTATCGCAATGAATGCGTCGCCTTTCCGGCAAAACGGTGACTTTTTTTCTTTTCATCCGTTCCATCTTTTAATCCCTGCAGCGGTTTCTATCGAGAATAGGTAGGTAATCAACTTTTTAGCGGTTAGACTGTTAGCTTTGCCTTATCACCGTTGTCTCTCTATGTATCCTCACCATGTCGAGAACTACGGGCAAGAGTATGGAACTGACGGCGGGGTTGCTCGCCACCTCGGTGAACATGGACGTGGCAAAGCAGAGGACGAAGACCGTCAGCGCGTGAGGAAGCACTTCAAGGCACTTCAGGTGGTGCACCAGAAGCGCTGACAGGCCTGATTGCTAGAAAAAAAGAAATAAAAGAGCAATTTAAGTACCAATAGATTAGGAACAAGCTTTTCTGCTACTGTGGTGCATTTCCCGAAAAACTCTTTCAATTTTCGCCTACTTTTTGGAAGAACATCCTAATGAGGGATGAATCTTAATTTATTTCCAGTGTCAGACAGATAACAGTAAATTATATATTTATTTCTTATAGGACGCAAGGAAGTGAACGTTCCTGCCTAGACGGATCGCGGTGATCGGTGTATATAGGTAAATAAAGCGTCAGTATAACTGGTATCACGCTGAGAATAATAAAATACACCGAAATGACCTCGAAGTGAATGAACAGCAATGCGGAAAAGGCATACGAACCTCTAAGCAGGGTATTATTTAGAGAACAAGCATGATTACGCTCTTTCGACTTTGCACGCCTAGTTTCAAAGATTGAGATAGCTCGTGACTGCTCGCATTAAATAAACTAGGGATCCGCTGCCATACAAAACACGGAGACAAACGGGACACACCAAAGCAAATAAGGGCCAAACATACGGTACCTCCACTACCCAAGAATATGCATCACAGAATATGCACCACGAGGGCAGGAGCAAAAGTAGAGCAAAGAACATGGCGTAGAACTACGGAATAGAAAAGCACGCGGTCTTTGTAGACGCTGCACGCTACAAACACAAACGTAGGTTTGTCGGAGCAGTACTTAACCACAGCAGACAATGCTGCACAAGCTTCACTATAAACACAGCAAGCATCGAAACGGTGGAGGAAGCGGCTATAGCGTTAGCCATAGCACAAACCAACGTATAATATATAATCAGCGATTCCCAAACGGCAGTACGCAACTTGGCGAACGGTCGGATCTCACCTGACATGCTAAACATCCTCAGAAAAGGCAAAACAACAACGGAAGACAGATGCGTCCAAATCCTGTGTATACCAGCCCACAACCCCGACTCGACGAGAGAGGACAACCCTAACGCGGTGGCACACAATGTAGCTGAAGGACTCACTTTCCGAGCTGCGACGAACGTAGACCCCTCGACAGGGCCCTCTGAAATATGGGGATGGGAAGACAAAATGACCAAGTTCGACGAAATCACCAATCATTAGAAGATGTATGCACTTATCCGCCACCCCATCCACAACTCGAAAGTTCTCCAGTGGCGCCAACTGCAAACCAAATCATACAAGAGTCCGATACTAATGCACGCTATTTATCCAGACATATACAGATAGATGCAAAGTGTATGACACTAGAGCAACGCTAAAATACATGCTATGGGAATGCCAGTAACTAATACAGGATAATGAGAGCCAGACCTCCATCAACCGCCTCCGCGCGTGATGGCAGGTCGCCCTGCTCAACTCGAACCTGGAAGACCAAAAGACCAACTCTGGGCAGTCCAACGGGTCAAGGAAGCCGCCGAGAAGCAAGAACCCTTGGCCGTAACCTCGGCGAGTGCCCCAGCCCACTAAATCGCAGGACGCGAATCGTTCAGACTCCAAATAAAGTTTTCTCACTCCCTCACTCACTCGCATGAGACAAGGAACATGGTCGATTTCTTGCTCGAACGGTATAATGCATGCCAACGTCTGCTTCAATAAATGAAGTAAAATAAAAAAGTTGGGTTAGATATCACTTCCAGGGAATATTGATTTCCCAATGCGCGCTCAGGAAAGCTCCTAGCACAGACGACATAACAACATGAAACTGCGACGAAGTACAGAAGGATGTCGTGGACAGTGAGTCCATGTCATGGCTGATATGACAGCGACCCGCTTCTATCAGTGTCAACAAAGACAATAAAATAAAGATCTGAAAGGGTCCTTCGTTCCTATTTCTTTGTGGTTATCGCAGCAACAAGTTGCGTACTCTCCGAGTCCAAGCAATACAAAAGTTCACATGAACACGCAGGCTTGAAGCGATTAAGAGCGATGGAACACGGAAAGTCGCTGGAGAAAACCATTAGACCACGAAACATGTCTTCGCCAGGATAGAGAGTGCTCAGCAAGTGCGGCCCTGACGGAGAAAAGACAAGCGGGGAAGTCAACTACTGCACCGTCGAAAACAAGCCTATTTGTCGAAACGCTTGTTCCATGCGACCATTCCTCGTTCGACCACTCTTAAACACATACGTTGGCGATGTAACACTTGACTCAGCCACATGATAATAATGGAACAAAAAAACATCCGATGCAATGAGAGAAGCTGAAATAGTAGTGCTACCTTGCAGCCCTCAGCAAGACACATGCCACCTCCGATGAGAAGCATGATACCCCAGTGAGCGCGCTCGTTGGCCTCCCGCCACGTGATGAGTGTTCGGCCCCCGGGCTTGCGGGGATCCTTGGGAATCACGAAAAGCAAGAACGTGGCCATCATGGCAGGGGCGGACGACCTTATGTACCTGCACGAAAATAGGTTGGCGGTAACTCTTAGTTAAGAAAGCATGGCTCAGGAAGCCAGTTCCCCGCACTTCGTAATGGGCGGCGTCAGGCTTGCATAAAATACCGCAAGTAAAACCGGAGTACATGCACTTCCGTCAGCGCATATCTTTTGCGTGCGGTCCGGTGAAGGTGAATTACAACGCCAACATATTACAAACGTATGAGCCAGTTCACTATGTTCTGTGCAAGCGGGAACTGTAATATGGCCTTTTTCAAAAAATCTGCCCGCGTCGGCAGATACCAACCCCTATATGCTGAATTTGTTAGCTGAAATAATTCTAGGTTTGGTTAGAATACTGTATACAACAATCTATATGGCTGAGTTGTCGTGGCAGTAGTATTTTATTCGGTTTTCATATGCACCTCTGAAAACCAATTACCCGCGAGCAGCCTAAATATTAATGCCTTCTCACCCCCCCCCCCCCCGCATCCGCATTGCAGTGAAAATATTTAAATCAGTCAGCTAGTGGACAGGAGAGGCAGGGGCTCTTTCCACTCTAGTCCAATCTAGTCTGCATCTCTGGCGAGAAGCACAGTTTCTGTAAATGGCGCCTTCGTTTAGCGACAGACGTTTAGATTATTGCCTTTACATGAAGAATAAGTTAGCAGTAAGACAAAAGCAAATGAAGTGAGCGCCCTCACGGCAGACTTACTTTCCATGAGGTATCATTTCCACCCAGCCAGGGAAAACCTGGGGCTTCATCGTGAACCAGAGGAGGATCATTGAAGTCATCAGAAACGTGACGCACCACTCGGAAAAACTGCGATCAAAGTGTTGACGAAAAGTTAAAGCATCACGAAGGCCAAAAGCATAGCTTCGGTGTGGTCATAGATGAAATTACGGATTGTTATATATATATATATATATATATATATATATATATATATATATATATATATATATATATATATATAACCCACGGCGGTTACTGCATCTTGCGCGGGATTCGTTGCTGAGGCATAAACGAAAAATAAACTTGCAGAAAAGATTCATTCTAGAATTTTTTTTATTGACATCTACCTTAACGAACGCCACAATTTGTTCTTTGCCTGAATAAACCCATTTGAATTGTACCTCAACCTTGGTGGATATGTCGTTCGAATGTACAAGAGGAACCACGCACCTTTTTTCTTCCTGTGAGCAAAATCGACTGGCCTGTTGTATAAAGTGCAACGGGCGTGAAGCGAGATGTAAACGCCGCATATTCGCACGTGTTTATTTTTTATATTTTTTATAACTACGCCTGTAAACGTTGAAGGAAGGTGAACCGTCGCAGATGTTATCGGTATTCTATTAAATTAAAGGTACTACAGATATTACAGCCGCATGCGTACCTCAGCTATGTATTTTCTTGGAATGGAATCACCCTCTCCACAGCGTCGTCTTAGAGGGTACACGACGGGGTGTTGCTATATGCAGCTTATACCTAACTCATTATTTTCGCGAACAACTAATCCTGCAAACACGAAGAGGAATCAGACGGAGAATTAACTAGCGGGTGACTAGCCTGCGCTTTCACACGCATAGTCTACCAAGGAACCTTCCCGCCTAGTGTTTACTGCTACTCCATCTTCAGTTGATGAAGTACCAAGAGTATACCGACAGATGATTCGGATGCTGCGGTCCCTAATGAATCTCATCAAAGAACTACTAAAAGGTATCGCACCTCCAACCGCTAGAAGTGCCTGCAAGTGTTTAACGCGCTCACCTCAGTCTTAGGAACCCTCGAGTAGAGTCATGGCTGAGAATCTGGGATCATTCCGCAAAGAGGTCAGAGAAGCATCGATCATCCAGTGGAATGAGAGGGTACTCATATCCTATAGATGCCTAATTTTTGTAAGTATTGTTGTGCCACACTGCTTGCCTACATCGAGGCAACGGACGCTGCCCCCCCCCCCCTCGTCCTTCTCAAGTAGTTTGCCCTTGGTGACAAGCTGCAAAGTTCCAGGAAGCTGCCGAACCCTGTCCGTGGGTCGAACTGAGGTGTCCAGGGGCACAGAGGACCACAACGAATCCACTGGCAGCCTTCAGAGTTCCACAAAACTGCTGACCCCTTGATGTGGACTTCGGTTTTATGCAGCTTGAACTTCTACTTCGACGAAAAAGTTCTCCTTGCGCGTCTCCCTCAACAAAAGAGGAAAGCGACGCGGTTCATGTCAGCACCGGCTTTGCATCGTTCCTGCTGACGATGGGACGCCCAAAGGGATTTAATGCAGAGCCGACCCAATGTTACAGAGTCGGCACCGGCCGCCGCGTCGGTCTGGTGGGCTCTTCGAAACCGCTACTTGTATGCTATTTCCTTCGATGTGCACATATTGTATAAAGCTTTTCGTCTCTTATTCGTATCCTCCAAGAGTCCCTCTCTCGTGTTCTATCCCCCGTCACAACAGTGGATGGCAGCTATGGGACTTTTGAACTACTATCTCTGCAGCGGATGGCAAGCTGCGAGATACGAGGACTGAATACGCCCGCTACACCGCTCGATGGCCGCTGCGAGACCGACCGGCGTCAACCACTTTGGCTGGGGGGTGAGTGCCTGATGGTGGCTTTCATGTCGGCAGGCCTCTCTAGCACAGGCCGATGTTAGGAGAGTGTTTTCTTTTTTCGTAGACTGTGAATTAAGGATTTACCTTCTTTAAACAGTCATTTTATATTGAAGTAAGGATACATTTAGTGTGCCAGCAACACGAGGAGCGAGATCGCGATGGAGGAATTCCAAGTTGGGGACCTCATTCAAATTTGCGAGGAGTTGGGTATTTGTGCCGGCTCCGCAAAAATAAGGAAATCGATCCTCGACGTGATGCGAGCAGAGGACGTGACATTCGAGGAAGTTGACTAGGCTAGGTTGATGATTGCTGAGCGAAAGCTGGAGGTAAAGGAATGCGAGAGACATGACAGGCGCGAGCAAAAGGAAAGGAGCACGAAAGTCCTGAGCAAAAGGCATGGCGACAGAGCGGTCGAGATATTCAAGCTGTGGATGTGGCACAAACGACGATACCATCTCCACAATTCTAAGGCAGGCGAGAGCAGCGTTACTTTTCTTGCGGACTTCGAAAAAATTTGCGGAAGAGAAGGTGTAAACTGGGGCCTCCGGTCCATGCGGTTCATCCTCTTGCTCCCCTGTAATCTAACGTGTGTTTTGGAACGCCTGCTTGATGAGGAGAAACGCGACTACGATTAGGCTAAGAATACCTTGTTCAGCCAGTTTGATCCTTCAAGTCAGGCCAGCTGCGAAGGCCGAGTTGATAGCGATGAAGCCAAGCCTGTCGAAGAGAGACCGCAGGGCGAGCAGGCTAGCTAAGATGGCGTCGGATGCAGTCATGTTTCGTGAGTGGTACAGACATTCAGCGACCACCACGAGTTCAGATTTTTGGCTTAGTTGGTTCGTTGCATCAGTTGTAGTCATAGCCCTGTATTGACGGGGAAATGAAAGACGACAGGCCGTGCGCTAACTATCAACTGAATTTTATTTCAGGAAAGCATGGTATTTATACCGGCTCACACGAGTGAAAATCATCGCATGCGGAGCCCAGCATTTTCCAGGCAGGCCATTTCTTTTCTGCTCAGAGAGATCGACGGTGTGCTGACGCAGTTTCCACCTTCTTTGTAAACGAGCTTGCTTCTACAATCTCCCTTGTATGCTTATCTGCATTTCTAAACACAACTATAAATCATTAAACAGTAGCTTACAGTCACAATCATCACAATGCATGGAGACATGTCCATCTCGATAATTCAGTTTTGGTTTGTATTCTCTTAGCTTGTAATTGAGGCATCTGTCTGTCTGCCCTATGTATACTTTGCCGCACGTGAAAGGGAACCGACATATGACACCTTGCGCACAGTGCACAGTTCCTTGCGCAGCCTCGGCGCGTCTTTCTCAGCGGATCGGTGGCCTTACATGCGCGGCGCCACTCCTCAAACCTGGCAAGTCTTCACTAGAACTGACGTAATATCGCCCAATCGCGCTGGCTGGTGGCATAGGTGAGGTGATAGAGCGCATTATCCTCGCGAGACGGGAGTGATACCTGGACCACTACAAACGCTATGGCTCAAACGCTATGGCCGGATTTCGACATCTTAGCTGCTCCATGGATAGTGTCAGCGATCTGGTCACTTAGGTTCACCTTCCGAAGAGATGTAAACGCTTTTCTTTCGCCATGTTTCTCGACGCAAACAGAGTTCATGACAATGTTGCTCATGGCACCATACTTGGTGCTCGTAAACCGGCTGGCCTTGGTGGTGAAGTGTACCGCGGGACCTGTACGTAGTTAGACATGAAGTATTCCTTCGTGCCGATCGACGACGGCCTGACTTGTCAAACCACACACAACGTGGAGTTCCCCAATGTGGCGCCCTGAGCCCCACACTATTCAACCTTGTTCTTCTCGGTCTAGTGGAACGCATACCAAGTGTTGTCCAGATATGAACGTATGTCTGTAGTATCTGCGCTTGGACATCATGTCTAACACGCCCTCAAGTGCGAGCGAGGCTTCAACCAACCGTAACTTCAATATCGCAAACAACGTCCCATATTTCACTTGAGAAATGTGTGCTGTGAATATTCATGGGGTACATCAGTACAAGAGAGGTTAGCACTCTACGTAACGCTGTTACTCGGATATCTGATATACAGCTTACCTGTACTGGCCAATACTTCAAGAAGTAACATCCGCACAATCGAGTATGCTCGGGCACAGGCACCCAGCGTTTGTCTTGGATTGTTGCACTGCACATCAACAGCGGAAACCATCGAAATATCCCAAGAATACCCAATCACAATTCACATGGCATTGGGAGTGCTCGGAGCACACATCAGGCACATTACCCACGCTACCACTCCCATCACTTCGCCTCGTTGCCAGAAGATCACCCCAGGCCCTCCTTTTGCAAGAAACTATCGGTGCACCACGACTGCCTCCCTAAAAAATATACGCCTGCCGAGAAGCTGGGGGCACCTCCTGGTGTTTGGCTCGACCACACGCTCGACCCTCGGCACCACAAATTCGGGCAAAATTAGGATACTCGTCACCAGTTCTCAAGCACCTATTTCTATTCGTGCTGCACGAGACACAAAAGAAGAATCTTCAGGTTTGCAGTGATGGCTCGACAACTGTGGGGGGATCTGCAGGAGCTGTGATCTTCCCCGCAAAAGTTGTCTCCACTCAATTTAAGGCCTCTCAGTGGATAATTCGACTGCCGTGGACTTTGATGCAGGCCGCAGTGCACTTTGTATCATTCTTAAAGGACAACCACGAATATGGAGTATATTTGCAGATTCGGAGGGAGCCCTAAGATGTCTGCTATCCGCTCTACGTCGTAGACGACAAGAATCAATAGAGCTAGAAATAGGACCGCTATATCACCAACCAGCAGATGAAGAACATGACCTAACTTTTCAGTGGCTTCCCGGTCACTGCAGCACCATGGGTAACGAACATGCCGATGAAGCTGCTAGGAGGTCTCACGAAAACGGCCCTGAAGGAACCCACGCCACCATCAAGAACCGATGGAGCAACAAAGATTCGCATACTCGCGCCTGATGTCACACTATCCGCGTGGAATACGCTAGACTTGTGGCATGCCTGTCTCCACCACCTGGATCTATTCTTCCAACTCCACATTCCAACTAGACTATCCAGAATTGAGACCATTGTTTTCTACCGGCTGTGGAGTGAAGTACCATGTACGAATGCATTTTCATGCCGCATGTGAATGGCTGGTAGTGCTTTCTGTAATAGTTGCGGCAGCGAGGAAACCGTGAAGCAAGTCCTCCGTTATTGTCCGCATTACAGCTCCCAGAAACAGTCGCTCGTGACGGCGTTGACACCCCTCGACAACCGGCTACTTTCTGAGCATCTTGGAGTGCCGGCTGATACAATCTTCACACCAGAAGGTGAGGAAGACACTACTAAAGTTCCTCCGTTCAACCAACCTGGTTGAACTACTATAAAACCCACTTTGCTTTTGTGAGTGTTCGTGGTTCTTTTCTCTGAGAGTGCAAAACTTAGGCGCCCGTTGCTGCGGCGAGCGCCGGTGTCGGCGTACCGAGCGAACGAGCACAGCGAAAGATGAAAGAGCGAACGCGAAGCGCAGCGGGGTAAGAAAGACGAGAGGAGGAAACCGGAGGAGCAGCATGCACCGTAACCATGAGGCGAAAAGCGGAGGAGGAGGGTATGGTGAAAGCGTGAGAAGAAAACCGTAGCGCAGTGACGATGGCTACGAGATCGCGCCAAAGTAGCGTGCGTCGTCTGGGAGGTCTGTCTGTCGCTGCTGGGAGGTCTGTCTGTCACGGCTGCTGTGAATAGCGCCTACGCGTCACCTACGCACATCATTTCGCGATCTCCAGATTAGTGAGGCAGTCGCGCCATACTTCGCTCCGTTTGAAAGATGCCGCACGAAACATATTTCCCGCGCCAGCCAATATATAGCGAAATAAAAACACGTATAGAGCTGTGCTCAAATTTCGCGTTAGGGAGTATTGTAATCGTCGGTTAATTGCTCTTTTATCTTTTTGTCTTTCTCTGTGTGCTTTTCGTTTTTAACATTCCGTTTCCCTTTACTGTTTCCCCAGTACAGGGCAGAAGACTGGATATCTGTGTTGCAACAGAACGATCTATCTATCCATCTTGAAGTTAATCTCTCTGCCTTTAATGTCTCACTCGCCTCTCTCTAGATGATGACACACCGACAAGCTTGTGTTGGACAACCACGAAAATAATCAAATTCTGGCGTTCTGCCACTTAAGCTTACTGTTGATATTTTGGTGATCAGAATTAGTAGGCCCAGGAGTCGTGGCAACCGACAGTAGGACGTCAACAATAAGAACAACATGTGGAAATTTCATTCACTGTGGGAATCGGTACAAGTAAAGCGTTGGTAGTGGTTCCGATAGCCGGTGGTAATTAGCAGTGACGTCGATGGTGAATGTTTAAGGTACAGAGCGTATTGTGCAACACGAGAGTGGTGAAGGTATGCTTCTCTTCTGTGCCTCACCTGTGTTTGTATACTACACAGAACACACGGCGAGACGTGTTTGCTTGACGTGTTGTTGTGGGCCATTGTTCGTAGCCTGCGAGAATGTTATCACGGTCACTGGCTCACACGACACATTGCATCGTGGCAGAAGTGTTCGACAGTAATAAAATATAGTATTTCAGGTACCGAAACCGCAGTCTGATTAATAGACCCACCATAATGAGGGACTCCAGAATAATTTTAACCACGTGGAATTTTGTGACGTGCACCTGGCGTTTTCCCCCTTCACCCCTGTCAGAATGTGGCCGGCGCAGTCGCGATCGATCCTAAGATCTCGAGCAACGACATGGTCACTAAGACACCACGTCGGGTACAAGAGTGTTGATTTGCTGGGCGGCCGCTTGGCGTGGCGTCGTCTTGACGCTGCGGTGATTTACTGCAGTTCTGCGTCTGCGCGCCCTGCGTCACTACTCTGCAGGGAAAAAAAATGCGATGTTTCTTTTTGAGACAGAAAGAGAGAGCAATAGAAGAAAGCAAAGGCAGGGAGGTTAACGAGATGCCCGTTTGGTTTGCTACCCTGCACTGGGGAAGGGGAATAGGGACGAAAAGAGAGAGAGAGGAGGTGGAAAGAAAACGCAGGCCAGGCTTCGGTGTCCGTATTCTTCTCAATGCCCTCGTCGATTGTAGACATTTTAATGTGTATGGCCTGGGTGGCAGTGGAGCAGGTGGCAGTGGACGTGGCACACGCGTCACTGACGCAGAAGCCTTCCTTAAAAAAGGTCGGCGACGGAGCATCGCTTCCTGATTTAAACAGCGGCTTTTCGATGAGAGGAATGATCCCTTGCCATTTCATTTCAGATAGCAATTTTTTTCTTAATTTTTGGGCAGTCCTTTGATGAAGCCTCATGAGCACCGTGGCAGTTAACACATTCTTTTTGAGAAATTTAAGAAACATCCCAGATTGTACATTGAATTAAACTTTGTCCACTTAGTCCTCAACTGTTGCCACGTGTAGCCTTTCCTTCCTTAACGATATTAATTATATGGACACTACAAGAGCATTTGGTGTGTACAGGCGTCCTAACGCTTCCGTCGAATACATGATGCAACTGCACGATTTCCTCCACACCAAGGTAAATGCCAGAACCAAGCTGATATTAACCGGCGATTTCAATCTGGCAGGGATAGACTGGGATAACCTAACGTTTGGGGCTAGGGAAAAGGAAAGCTGTGACCAACTGCTGAAAATAATGTTTAGCTTCTCATTATCGCAGCTAATTAACCATCCAACAAGGCAGCAGGGAGGCGTCGCATCAGTGCTAGACCTGGCATTTGTCTCGAGCACTATCAAACCAGAAATTAGCATAGAAGATGGTATTTCTGATCACAAAATGATTTTGTTGACCTTTTCTGGGCTGACGTCACAGGCGGGTCACCAAGATCATCCTTACACTGATTTTAAAGATCATAGAAGAGCAGATGACGTCAGCATCATAGATTATTTAGAAACTGTGCTTGAGGATTTCACACTACTGCCTTCATATGATGTTAACGGATTGTGGGAGAAATTTAAGGGTGCCATAAAACATTGTGAAGAAAATTTTATCCCCACAATACGTAAACGAACAAATAGAAAAACACCCTGGATTACCCGCAGTATCATCCACTTGAAAAGAAAATTGCGAAGGATGCGCAGGAAAAAACATAACCCAGTGGAAATCGCGCATCTTTCGGCTGCGTTGAAGTTTGAATTAAAAAAGGCGAGAGATAACTTTTTCTCGAATACTCTGACGAACTTCATGCACAGTCAGCCGCACAAATTCTGGCGCTATCTGTCAAAACCTGAAAACCCAATAGTACAAATTGAAATCGCTGGTGTTCCTACCCATGATGCACACACCATTGCTAACGCTTTTAATGCCCATTTTCAATCCGTGTTCACACGCTCTCCCCGTCTAAGTGATGTTTCGTTTGCATCTGATTCAGCGATGCCAGACGTAGTTATAGCTGAGCCAGGCATACTGAACCTGCTCTTGAACATTGACACAAAGAAAACGCCCGGCCCCGATAATATTTCCAATACGTTTCTAAAAAGATTTGCTGCCCAACTGGCTCCGTTCTTACACAGGATTTTTACGGCGTCTCTTCAAGCAGCTGCATTACCTTCAGACTGGCTCGTCGCAAAAGTAATCCCGATTCACAAAGGTGGCAATAGGTTGCACATAGACACATACCGACCAATTTCTTTAACAAGCTGTTGTTGCAAATTAATGGAGCACATTATTAACAAATCCATTATTAGTTACTTGGAAAACAATAACCTGATATACCCTAAACAGCATGGCTTCAGGAAGGGCCTTTCTACAGTGACACAGCTATTGGAAATTTCGCATGACTTTGCAGAGATAATTAATTCCGGATTACAAGGAGACGCCATATTCGTCGATTTCTCCAAAGCCTTCGATCGCGTGCCTCACTGTGAACTGATCGAAAAACTTAAACTTATTGGAATTGCATCTAACACTGTTGCATGGATAGCATCTTACCTCGCACACAGATCACAATATGTATCAGTAAACAATAATGAGTCAGAGAGCCTTGAAGTCTTTTCCGGTGTGCCACAGGGGTCCGTGCTGGGGCCATTGCTCTTCCTTGTGTATGTCAACGACATCCCATCATGTGTTGAGCCTAACGTAACCGTACGCCATTTTGCAGATGATTGTGTTGTCTACACAACTGTTCGGTCTGTGGATGATCAAATTAAGCTAAACACCTCACTAAACAGCATTGCCAACTGGTGTGATAGGTGGGGAATGAAGTTCAACATCAGTAAAACAACATGCATCACTTTTACACATAAAAAGGTACCTAACATGTTCACTTACAACATAAGAGGTACGGCTATAATAAGATCAGATACTGTAAAATATTTGGGTGTGACATTCTCGAGCTCGCTCAAATGGGACACTCATATTGATATCACATGTGCAAAGGCATTTAAGCAGCTCAATTTCTTACGTCGGAAATTGGCAACAGCACCATCTGATGTCAAATTAACTGCGTATAAAACCCTCGTTCAGCCAATACTTGAGTATGCCAGCATTGTATGGTCCCCGCAGCAGTCTTACCTCATTGATAAACTTGATAGAATACAGCGCATGGCACTCCGTTTCATTTATTCCAGATACTCTCCGTACGACAGCGTCACTGCTTTACGTGAACAAGCACATATCCCGACTCTAATATCAGGACGGCGAATCGCTGCCTTGAAGTTTCTTTTCCTTCTTTATCACGGGCACATAAATATTGATAAAACAAAGTACATTAGGCCACCCTTCCAACATTCGGAAAGAACAAATCACCGTAAGTGCATCAGACAGTTTTCTGCGCGTTGCAACACATTTAAATATTCATTTTTCCCATCTGCAATTGAAGCCTGGAACCGCCTGCCGGAACCAATTGCACATGTTGACTCCATCGAAGTATTTGCAACCAAGATACGTGCACTTTTTTATGATTAGGTCTGTTTCCGATTATGTACTGCTTTCCTACAACGTTGCGTTGCGCAACTGTGTTTTGGCCGTTTCCCACCACATCTGAATTGTTCGTAGCTCTTACCACTTCCCTGTATTATGTGCCTAGTACTAATTGCTTTGGTCTGTCGTTTTGTTTGCGTGTTATATCTTTGAATTGTAATAATTGGCGTGTTTCATTGCTTTCTTCTGTTTTGAGCAACAATGTTTCGTTGTTTTGATTGTGACCCACTCCTGTATGAGCCTGTAAATGGCTTACAGTATTCCTAAATAAATAAATAAATAAATAAATTTCTGCCGTCGGCATGGGCTTTACCGTGAGGTTCCGTATATAGTGCAAGGGCGATAACATCAATGCCGCGCACCCTGCGCTGTATGTGCGAATGAAAATGTGCGAGGGGAAACAGCGATGGCGGATTAATCTCGCCCGTGCGAAAGGGACGGAAGGGGAGAGGAAGCGCGCCGTCTTCTGTGGCGCGCGAGGAAATGAACGCTGCGAGCCACCGGGGGGAGGGGAGGGAGGGGGGGGGGCAACGGTTTACTGCGGCTGCAACTGCGCATATGACGGCTACGCACAGTCACGCAACCGTATGTTGAGAGCGATCTGCGTTGGAGGCACAGTCTAGGTGCGTCAGCGGCTCGCAGCTTTGTGCGTGCTGTGTGCTCTCGGCGCTCACTTTGCGTTGAAACGATTGACAGCACGAAGGTCACTTCGCTCACTGCTGCTGCCGCGTTTCAAACGCCAGCGTTTCGACAGCGACTGTCCATGGTCATTGAGTGCCATGGTTTCGTGTTTGCTGTGCGCGCTGGTAACATGCTTGTTAATTTAGTAGGCAAGGGAATGTTTACAAGTTGATAAGGCCGATAAAGTTGCTATCCTTACATTGTATGGCTGTCTGATAATTTGCTATCGCAACCAATGCTTCGACTTTCGAGCGAAATTCTGAATTTCCTAATGAGACCCCAAGCGACGCATGCTTTTTGAATTCGTATTGCCTTCCCACCCGCGCCATTTAGGCGAGCTGCCACGAGGGGAGAGTGCTAAAGTTTTTCAGTCGCTTGGCGACTGCGTCGGTTAATGTTGTGGGCCTCTTCGATTTTCCACTTCTGGCCGCCCGCGGTCTGCCAGAGGTAGCCACAGCACCTTCGCTTTTCTCGGATTGCCCCGCCCATCGCGCGACGCACTTCCGCCACGCGTTCGTTCTACTCGGGCCGAACGGTTCTGGCTAACCACGGGCTGCCAGAACCACACAAGACGATTTAGGTCTGGCTGTTCTCTGGAATTCATCTGGTAAGCATACTACGAAAAGAGGCGATGAGCGCTCACTGTCATCTTTGAGGGGATTTGACTGGCTGCAACGCGGGTGCTGGAGGACGTTTAACCTCGCTCAGCAAACTGGCTATGGTCACCTTCGGGTTTGGTTACTTCTAGCGCTGTCTTCTTAGCTTCTAACGCAGCGTTCCACTTTGCGAGACGATTTGGTACATACGGCGGCGAATTATTTGAAGATTTTTGTATGTTTGTGTCCCGCGAAGGCTTCTTCCCGGCCGTGAACAGCGCGCCACGGTCTCATGCGTGCATGTTATTTGTATCCTGCTGCGCAAAACTTGCAGACGCTCATTTAAATACATTGCGGTGCCTTTGCGGTTGATATTTCCCTTATGGTATCCTTTTTCACAGCTCTCGCGTATATGCGGTGATATCTCCTCTGTCTGCAATTCGCTAAGGCGTGGCAGCTAGCCAGTGCTTGCTCATTCTCTAGGCCGTATGTTTAGGTGGCAGCTCGGAACCAATGTATTCCAGCTAGTCCTATGATGTTAAATATATGCACTGGTTGAGCAATTACCATGCTCTCATAATCGCGACCAATATTGTTTTTTGTGTGAACATTTCTGCTAGTCACAGGTGGCGTTTATTGTCATGCACCAGCCGTTAACAAAGGGAAAATCAGACACCCCACCCGTTCGTAGCAATTGCTATAAAGGAAACCCATACGGGTTCCACGAAAGAAAAGCCTCAGAGCTCAATAAGAATTCGTCCTGGTCTGGGACGCATCACCAGCTCCTTCAGCAGAGGGGCAGATGAACCATCTGCCGAAAAAAAGAAAAACTTTCTGAAATCGAAGCTTAAGCATGGCGGCACGAAATATTATGCGTATGATAGGTACCCTGCTTTTTCGTGTCTGGTCAAATGATTACAAAACGCCAACTAATCCATTCCACCCGTGGCCGACGTGATGGCGGTGAACAGCGATCCTCGCGCGATCGCTTTCGGGCATGCATCACTTGCGCACGATTTCGCGCCTTGACATCGGACGCGTAGGTGGCCGTTTGTTGCGCTGTGCAATGTGAGCTGCCCATTGTACGTCCTGGACCGAGTCACGCGAAATTTCGCGAAAGCGATCGTATCCCCTAATGCAACTATATATCTTCAAGCCCGCTACACATAAATGGACCGACTACGACGACCGCACTCCGGCCTCGCTGGCCACTGCCATGCTGGTAGCTCGTTTGCGTTTATCCCGCGGCCAGCTGTTCCGACGTTCGATATTGCAAACTTCAGGCAGCTTCGCGTTGTCTTGCGATTCCAGCCGACGTGGCTTCCTATCAGGACCGGAACTAGTTTACTGCCCTCTGGCTACCAGCGGCTGCGGAACTAGTTTACTGCCCTCTGGCTACCAGCGGGCTGCCAGAACTCCGAAAATCATAGAGGGCCACATTCAAGATCTACAGCTTCTCTTCCTCCTCTCTTTACTCCCTGTCCGGAGTGTTGCTCATGATCCTGAAAGCAAGTCCTGCAGCTTCTGCTTTGCAGCTTTTGCGGGGCGAGGGCATTGTGGCGAAGCTCCCCCAAACGAGGCATGCCCTTTGACACTGCCTTTCCCTTCTGCAAGACCCCTACCATGCGTTCTCAACCACTTCTAGGTGCGGCACGCAAGACAGCGACAGCAGCAGTGCAAAAGTCGAACGAAGAGGCAAGGAAAGGCTCGTTTTAGAACATGCGACCCCACGCAGTGATAGAGTGTGGGAATCGGTGCAAGGGAAGCTGTTGCGTCCATTTTGCCGTTGTGACTGACCGAGCTTTAGTGCATCATGAGACCCCCGGCGCGCTAGCTCTCTTCACTGTGCCGATGACGTCAGCGCTGGCGATAACCAATAAGCGCGCGTTGCTATTTTTCATCCCATCCTCTCGATGCCACCTCCTAATCCTTGCCCGCACCCTCGTCTACGCACACCAACCACTAGGAAGAACATAGGAACGAGTAAGAGGCCAGTTGTATAGCTTTGCATTGAAAAAACTTCTCAGCTAACCCAAGCAATGCAGAAAATGCTCTCTTTAATTACCTAGTCCACCCCCCGACCACAGCATCAAAACCCGCCCGACTCCGCAACAAACATTCGCTTCAAAACGAGCTCGGCTAACCTTTAACAGTATATTCTGTCAGCTCAGACTAACGCTCTATAGGAACGTATACAGAAAGGCTGGAAGTTAATCGACGGCTACACATCTAATATTCGTTCAGAGCTACACTAGTTAGATTCATTTGAAAAAAAGGAAGTTATAGTATGCCAGTAGCGGTAACTTCAATTCTGTAATTTGCGAATTTTCACATTATCTGCGAACTCAGCAAACAGTCGATACTCAGTCGATAGCATTGCGCTAGGATTGGCCGTAATAGCAGCTACATTAGTACTTGCCTCATAGGACCCAGGTCCCGGTATCTGCTCGAAATCTGCTCACGAATATTTTCTTCCGATGCGCCCGAGGAAGGTCCTCTCCTGCAGCACATTCCCGAAGCACAAATGTATGTTGCAGTATAATTTCACTTGATCTAAAACATATTCGCCAAACTGCAAAGAAATAACCCTCTGTTCTGCATTTTTTATTGTAGTTGATAGTGCTTTTCTAGCCAGATATCTGAACCAATCTTACACCGCTCACAATCAAAATGCAATGTTAAGTTTCAAACAAAGCAAGTTTTTTTCACAACGTAGCTGCAGCAGGTAGATTTTTCACAAGCATGTGTTGTACTTCATATCTGTGCTCAGTTTATCATATTTTCAACGTTCCGTGTCCCCAAGTATACTTATTCGTACTTTTAAACACAGAATGCTACTCCGAATGCTGCTGTATTGTTTTATGGCTAATATAGCAGTAAGCTCGTGATTCGTGTGCATTCTTATTTCTTGTAAGCCAGACAACATCGCATTCTTTGAAAAATTAAAAAGAACTGAGGTCTCTCTGTTTTCAGGTGAAGGCTGTCTTGCATTACATTGTTGCAAGCTGTAACCTAGCTACATGTCACAGTTTCAAAAGTCATAAGGTGGTAAGCTAGTTCGCCCTTAAATGTTGCACCAACAATACTAACACTTATTTATTGCGCTTGCTTCTTTCAATATCACATAATTTTTGGCGACACATGATATCCTAAGAAAAGAACACAAGAGCTGCATCTGACATTTAATTTCTTACATTGCTGTCCTTGCAGAAAATTGGAGGTATGTCCACCCGATGAGAACGCAAATCAGCATGGTCGGCACGTTGTAAAGCATCCATGTTGCAAAGCTCAAGTCTGTAGATTCTGGAAAAGTGCTGATTGAAAATAAATAGGAGCGAATCTTAGGCTTTCTGAAGCGTATGGACTGACATAGCGAGCTTAGTGGTTCACTTCAAGCAACCACGTTCACGAACGTGGTTGCTTGAAGTCCTAGTTCACTTATATACATTCATTCACTTCCAGCTGGAATATCTCTGAAGGTGTGAGAATAGCAACTTTCGCGGCGGAATCGAACACAAATTGAATCGTGACAGGAACGAGTAAACACAACTCGACTGTCGAGAACATTTTGAATAGCTTTCGAATAATGAACAGCAACTGAATGAATCATGTAAAACGAGCTTCACATACTAATCAATATACACAAAGTTAGCGAGTTTCAGTCATTACATAACAGGTTATGAAGTATTCTTTATTAAAAGCGCAAATGGAGTAATAGCAACAAAAGAGCAGTGTATTCGCATACTGTCAACTGATTGGAAGGTGCTAATGACTGTTGTTTAGCCATAAATGCCTGGCTGCCTGGGTGATGTAGCGTGCTCCACTACGAAACTTCTCTGTTGTGGCCTCAAACATGAGATTTATTGCGCTTTTGCTCCAATTTATCACTCGATTGCTCTGAGCTGGTGACTTGCAATATGGGAAAACTATTGGAAAAATATTCATGTTCACGAATAGTGCCGGTATTCTATTTGAAGAAGGAACCAACTAAAGCAATAATATAATAGTTATTCGAAATTTTCGCTCACCCCGCATATATTTTTTCGTCGCCTGGTTTATCGATCAGCAATATCACTACTTCTCTGAAGTCGTCCCCACTGCATCCAAACCTTTCTCAAAGAAAGAGCACGCTTTCGCCAGCAACACAGGCCTTCTTGTATCGTCGTATCGTCCATTACATTTAGGGCACTGTGAGGCAACCGCAGCTCCAATACTCTGGTGGTTATCTCGATAACGTTGCTATCCCGTGGCCTTGCTTTTACTCCGAAACATTCCTCGAAGCTTTCCTGTTGAAAATACTTCGTCGCCTTGGCCACACTGCCGTTTGGAGCTTCTTGACACGCTACTGTGTACTCTCTAGGCTCTTCCAGGAGACCTTGGTTTCACGTGTCAAAGCCATCATGGAGTTATGAGGCACCGGACTAGGCGATAAATATATCTGCTCCCTTTTTTTCTGAAGTGAGGAGCAACTAAAAAAATGTGCCTTAGTAGAGGAGTTTGACTCTATATCTGCCAATGGAGCCGCCACAAGGTTTGATGGCCGCTTCGCGGACGTAGTGAAGGACAACCAATGTAGTGTACGAAACATTAGTATTCCCATTTCCTCTTACTTGCACCACGAGCAGTTCAAACAAGAAAAGGCTGTTCCAGATGTTACTCACTCATCCATGAGACCCTTAAGAATAAGGTTGGACCCCGTGCCAATGAGAGATCCGGTTCCTCCAATATTCGCAGCGTATGCCACAGAAAGAAGCATTGTCGTGCGGAGTATCTTCTGCCGAGAGGCCTCC
Source organism: Dermacentor variabilis (assembly GCF_050947875.1). Classification (NCBI taxonomy): domain Eukaryota; kingdom Metazoa; phylum Arthropoda; class Arachnida; order Ixodida; family Ixodidae; genus Dermacentor; species Dermacentor variabilis. Next base: position 87,103,128 of record NC_134570.1, on the reverse strand, counting down.
CTAGAAACATGACAAAAGTTGAGTTTAATGCCAGCAGGGCGATAACAACACGTACTACGTTAAAATAAAAATTAAATTCTGAGGTTTTACGTGTCAAAACATCGACGTGATTATGAGGCATCCAGTAGTGGAGGACTCCGGATTATAGTATGACCACCTGGGATTCTTTAACGCGCACACAATGCACACTACAAGGGCGTTTTTTTTTGCATTTAACCCACATCGAAATTCGTCCCCTGCGGCCAGGATTCGATTCCGTGCCCTCGGGCTTAGCAGTACAACGTCAAATCCACTACGCCACCAAGGTGTGTGTGTGTGTGTGTGTCGAGTGCGAGGGAATTGTTTCGGGCTAGGAAAGACGTAAATGATACTGACACAAGATGCGACCTTCTCAAGATCTCTACTGTAGTGCCACTAGAATTTAGTGCCAGAAACTTAGCAGTTGGTGTGGAAGAAGTGTGTACTTGTGGCTTTCCTTTTGTTTAAAGCATGTTGGAATGCAGTGCCCGCGAACGGGGATATGCGTCAGGCTCTTCGATTGGACTATCGTCATCTTCTTGTGATACACAATATCGATTTTGTGTGACAATTTGTTGATCTCTTAGGTCACGACGCCTGATTCGCATGACCGCACGTCTATTGGTTGGGCAAAGAGCAGACGTAATGCCATGCTCACCAGTTTTACCTAAGCCACATTTATAGCGAGGTGCCCCTTTTGACGTGACTGCTGACTGGTGAATACGATCCACTGGGCGGTATCACTACACATGTCCGTGTAGAGAGCAGGGATTACAGTAAACAGTTCGAAGCTTGTGCCGCTTGGGCCGCCGGATACGCCCATCGTAGAAGATGTTTTTTTTTTCAGCTCGTTAGACGGGCCTCCAAACTTGACCAAACAAGTACTACTTGCTCCTATTCTGCGCACGGCAATTATAGATTGGGTCGGTGGCATAAGTCGCTGCGTAATTTGTTCAATCAACTGTGTGTTCTCGATTCTGTATACTACACAACGCTGATTATTAGGACAAGAAGGTAAATACATTTCCGCGGGAAACTGGTTTCCGACATGCAAGGAGATCAGTGCAATATCGTATCCTCAAGTAAAGCAAGGTGTACAGTATAATTATGTAGGATGCAAGATGGACAGCAAAGCTTTCGTATTTCTTTGTGCCTATCTCGTATTGTAGCATTCGCGTGGGAACAGGTGTAATGTGGAAACACATAATCGGTCTTTTGAGCACCTTAAATAAAAGCTCGGGAGGTTGTGCACGGTAACGTGCGGTACGCGTCTGAATTGGACTAGCCTCCACCTTTTTCGCAAGTAGTAGCGACTGGTAACCGGACTTTAATGCCACTGATTTGCCTTTTGAGATGAGACCGACAATTGAAGTATGGCACTCCATACGGCGCTCTTCGTGGGCATCTTGGCAAACAGACTCCGAAGTGAAAGTGCTGCCACTCGTCAGCGAACAACTGTCCATGGACTGTTGAGATTCTGGTGGTCCACTCATCTCAAGCTGGGGCGACTCCTGGTTGTTGAGTGGTGCCACTACCGGTGCCGATCTTTTGGGCTTCGGCGTTTGTCCTTATCGTCAGCGTTGGTCCTGGTACACCGCTTACTACCTTCGTAGAACGCCCTATAGTGCATCTGGATGGGACTCGGCTGAGGCTGAGCCACCAGGCCTAGCCGCAGAGCCTTTCCTCGAGACATCATTATCTGGCGGAGTATCTTCTATCTTTCGGGCGCTCAAGCCTTTGAGTGATGCAGTGGTATAGATGACGCACTTAGAAGTGTTGTGCGCCCTGTATTGCCTAAATTGGCATTCGGTGCGCTTGGTTTTCGCAGCAACTGCTGCTTATTTGGTACCTTCGGAAGGGAAGTTGGACGAGGGTATGCAACCGCCACAGGGTCGCTCCGAGCGACCCGCATAACTCAGCTCTCCATTGTAAAATAAGTTATACTGTTTACAGTAAAGATTTCGAGCAATTAATCTTTAATTACGTGGTCAACGTACTTTAAGAACATTTATTAAATTTTATGCAACGTATTTAGTTTTCATTTACTCGTGTTCCACGAGGCGCATGCAGCTCCCACATTTAAAGCCTGAGATGGCACAAATCTACACTGTGGAAAGAACGTGTAATCTGCATAGTCACTGAAATGTTCGACGTTAAACTGCAACTACTGAGTTTATTTCTGGAGCAGTAAGTCACACATTTCAAAGCACGTTCTGTTACAGTGGTGTCAGGAATACCAGCTATATTTACCCACTGCTGCTTCCTGCGGTTTACTGGTTAAAGCTACGTACGCGCACGTTTTTTTCTTCTTCTAAATCCGGAACTTGGGGATCTAAAGATCTTCAGTTTTTACAGCTAAGCTGTATATTGGGGGGGGGGGGAGGGCTTGGATTTTGGGATTCTTTCACGTCTGTCGACAGAAAACTATCGTTATCAATGGCTCATACCCCCGTAAGCACTCGTAGCCCCACATAAGCAAGCACAAATGCAATGACTCGTAGTACCGTTAGACACAGGCTACAAGCACTTGGGAAAGTAAAGCGAACAGTGTTTACATTCTTTGAAATCGCGCATACCCCTTACAGAACAGCATGTCGAAAGCTATAACGATCAATGACCCATACCCCCGTAAGGCAGAGGCTACAAGCACTCAGCAAAGTGAAGCGAACAGTGCATACATTTTTTGGAATCGCGCATACAACATACTGAACAGCCTACGTCTCAGTAAAGACCATGTTTAAAACAAACATCCAAACCGCATAATTGGTGATAAGGCGTTCGTGATAGCAATGCGAAGCACGTAGCGCTCCCCGCATACGTTTCCCGGTAAAGATTACTGTTGCGCAAGCTGCCGCGGCGACACCAGCTTGAGACGTGGGGTGTGACGTCACTTGTCTTTCGTATATAAAATTACAAGCCTGGCAACTGATTCCAATGTTGTTGCAGGACCGCTATGGGCGGCGGCGTGCTGTCAAAATTACTATTACTCCCATTGCTCTAAAGCCATAAGGCACTGCATAACCCCTTCAGCAGTTGTAGTGGTGGTTTCATTTCAGCTTCGCTTGACATCCATTATCGCGGCGCGGGAAGGCGAGTTTTCTTTTTTTCTTTCATTTTACACGTGTTTTGCATTCTATACTTGTCTGGAAACAGGTGTGTTGCTTATGACTATATTTTCACGAAGAACGACGCAAAAATCGGTGTACCGGAGAAAATACGTGCACTTGCCAAAGAAAGGAATCCAAACGATCTATTTTTGCAACTGTCTGGTTTCCTAGAAATTGAAAAAAGTAATTAATTGGAGCCTTTTTCCGGTATCATCGATGTTTGTGTCGTCATTTCTGAGAGAATGGTCATAAGCAACGTTTATATCCCCATTTATACCTAGAACGCAAAGTAATTGATGGAAGCTCAGCACTGTCAACTCCCCCGATACGTAAAACGTTCCTCAAATTCATTTGTTTCAGACGCATGAAAGATAATTATTGACGAAGCCAAAACTATTGTTCACCGAATTGAAATACTTGAATGAACACACATACCTGCAGACTAGGAATTCAAAACATTATTGTTGAATTTAGGTCAAACCTTACTCTGAATCAGCAGCCAGTGAAGAATCCTCGCCACCTGCCTTCTCGCCATCTTTGTAAACTGGCTGTCGTCGACTGGTTAGAGTTTCACGATCAGAACCTGCGATGCCCGAGCAACCCGGGATTGTAGGCTTTATTGACAGAAAGAAACAGTGTTCGAATGAAATTGGTAAAAGTGGCAACCAGGAAATATACACAAGCTTCTCTATCGACAGTAATTATAGCATGGTACAGTTCACATTCATTCACTATTAGGAAGCTAAATATTCACATGCTTAATTTCAGCACATTTGTGACGCTCACCGTTGACGTAGAAACAACGATGTTGAATGTACAAAAAGTTGTGGAGAAGTTTGGCTAACGATAACACTTTCATCAGCCTCCCTTAGCTTGGTTCTCCTGTAAAGCACGCGTGCGAATCGGCCCCGCTATGTCATGATTCGTGGTTTCCGTAAGGGTGTTGAAGTATTGAGGTTATTTGCACGTGCATTCGTATTCGCAGTGTTGTGTGCGAATATTATTGTGTTTCGATACCCCAATATTTGATAATTGGATACATTTATCGCTGAAAGGCCCGGTTAACTGTACATAGACATCATATGAGACATGCGCCATGGGATGTACGGGAATATATGAGCATTTATGCGGAATCCACATGGGTGTTCATATGAGATTATTTTATGTTGGGACGATTGTGTATGCTCACCTTCAAACGTAACAACTGAAGTTTGTAGGATGCTCATCAAATGCTCGCAAAAGAACACGCTGGCCTGTTACACATCGTGAAACCCTTCTCGGTTTTCTCAAGAGCCAGCAAACTAATTGTAGTTCCTCATTATGACAGTTTTATTCTAGCTTTATGCTATTAATTGCAGTCGGACGCCCACACTTGTTTACTCAGTAACTTATGCGGTTTCTTTTAGGCTCAGCAGGGGGGATCACGCGTAGTGTGACGTAAGCAAGACAATTGTTGGTGGCACACTACTTGCTTTCTACGTCCTTGGAAGGCGATTTAGTCGGGGTGTGGATCTGGTCTACGACAGCCATGACTATGGGTGCCATGATGGACGTCGAGGCAGTGTTGGGAATCCACATGGATAATGACATGGTGACTAGCATAAAGCCAAGTAGCAGTCTGAAAAAAAAATGCAAAATACATAACGCACAAACCAAAGTAACTATGGTGATAGCACACTTTTACAGAAGTAAAAATTTATCACTATCTTATGTACGCGGTGCGTAAATGTGCAGAAAAAGGTTACAGCTGTGACAAGTTTGGTAACCTTCAATAATGCAGTCATGACGTTTTCGTGAATGTGGTCATCAACCGTAAATTATTTTCTCGGTCATTGACATCCTTCTTGCAACACTTCAGCTATGGGGTACTTAAAGAGGTATAGCGAAAGTATACTACACTGGGTAATTTTTGTTTTCCCTGTTGATATGAAGTGCATGCTTTTCGTGTAATGAATTAAAATTTAAGCGATTATGTTTTCCCATTCATCCTCCAAGCCCAAACAAACAAGAGAACCCATTTTGCCTCGACTGTAATATAGTGATATTAAAGTACAATGGTAAGAAATGTTATTAAAATTAAAAATGAAGATAATCTTAAGCCCTTTGCTTAACATGGCTTTTGTATTCACGTTTACCAAAAATGTCGTCGTGTTTCGCCCATAATTATATGTTTGACGACAATAACAAAGCCTTTCTTTCTGGTGAATTGGTACCTTATATTACTCGTTCCTATGACGAGTAAAGACCTGAGGGCTATCCTCTTGTGCAGATTGCAGGTTTCCACCGCTCCGGCCATGACTAGTGAACACAGCAATATCATTCCGAGGTCCTGCGTGACGAGGCATGCACAAAGAGGTGAGGATAATGATCGACTAAGAACAAAAAAATTTTACATTCACATAGCAAGCAGCTTTGGAGTCCAAACAATATATTATTTATCATCTTTAAAGAGCATAAAATAAATACTAATAATATGCAGCATATCTAACACACACAAGCGAAATATATGTTGCATTGAGATTATCACCCATCTTATTACAAGTGCTAGCTCATCATACCTGGCGGCTCATTTCAAGTAACCCTATTCTTCGCGAATAGTACAAAAGACTAGGCATGTGAGGCTTTCAGATGCGGATGTCTCTCTGATGTCAACAACGAAGGTTACAGAGCAAAATTACAGAGATAGAGTGCTCTTCCTCTTGAGTAAGTACTTGCTAGCACTGATCAATGTTTACGCTATCAAACTTTATTCATTCTTTATGCACAGGCGCCGCCACTGTTAGAGGTAACACGGAGCGGGTGGCCGTAAAGCCCCTTAAACTTCGTAAGGTACTGCCACGCTTTGAAGAATGCCGCCTCCTCCTCGCGCGCTGTGGTCGAGGCCGACGCCGCGTCGCTATTGGCCTAATAGGGTCACGTGGGCCCTCGCGCCGTGCATCAGCGCCATTTTTGCTCGAGAAGCGTCTACGGAGTGGCTAGGAGCGCATGTTGGCGCCGTTGCTACGCTCGAGCAGTGTAGGCGGCGCCACGGTCAAGGAGGCAGCGTGAAAGAGAGGAGAAACGAGGATGAGTGAAGACGGAGGAGGAGAGTGTCACTACTTTACGAAGTTTAAGGGGTTTTAGGTGGCCGCGCTTCGCGGAGCGCCATGACAGGCGCCGCGAGAAGTATTGCGGCGCAAGCGCAATAAGCGCCAGAGGCGGAGTTAGCTGCGCGTCGTCTGCTACGGTCCCTCCCACTTCGCCACACGTGCTCTGGTACAAAAGAATGTAGCCATGGTGCTCGAAAGGAAGGAGACCTTCATCTAATGTTGAATTCCAATGGCGGAGTCGGAGCAAGTTTTCTTGCTCGTTTCGGAGCAAGTTTGTTCCAATGACAGAGTGAGGGCGGGAGTAAGGTGTTCCAATGAGAGAGTCGGAGTGGATTCAGAGCGGGAGTCACTCCGTGGAGAAGAAAAAGATGCTCCACCAAAATCGGCGGAGTGGACCGGTGCTCTGCTTGACGTATTTCCTTTGCCACGTTTGTCTGCTGGGAGGCGCCACCGGTCACGACTCGCAAGAAAGCAAAAGCTGCTGCACGCTTGGTGACATATTCATTCCGCACTTTTAAAAAGACATCAGGTGAACGGCGCTGAAGATACAAGTGACCGGTGCGGCGGTGCTGGGAGCAAATGGCGGAAGGAAATGACAACACGCAAAGTATCCTGGGTAACTCGGCGATAGAAGTTCCGCTTCCGCCTTGCTCCGGTAGCGCAGGTTGTGTTCCACTCGCGGATTTGGAGGCGTTCCTCTACGCCAGAGTCGAGTGCTCGCTCGCGGAGTCCGTCGGCTGCTCCGACTCCGCCATTGGAATTCAACATAAACTTCATCTGCAGAAGTGGTCTGGGCTTCTTCGTGTTTACCATATAATAAATCTGAAGCATAGCTTTATAAACATGCCTTTTTTCTAATGTGACTTTTTACCTCCTTACCTAGCGAATTCTGAAACTGAACCTCTGTGACATTAGGGACCTTTTAGAAGTAAAAGGCGCAGTTAAAAAATTTAGGCGTACAGCATGCCTGCGGGCTTTAATAACTGATTTAGAATACTACCTGTTGACGCACCATTGCTACAGGGTTTGTGTACTCTAAAGCGCGCGCGCAATCTAGGTTTCGACGCCCGCGGCGAAGTGGGAGGAACCGTACGGCGGGTAGCTAACTCCGCCTCTGGCGCTGATAGCGCGTGCGCCGCAATACTTGGCGCCGCGCCCGTCGTGGCGCTCCGCGAAGCGCGGCCACCCGTTCCGTGTTAGCTCTAACAGTGGCCGCGCCTGTACTTTTAAAATGTTTGAACTGTGAAAGATGAAAAGCTTTTATAATCTTTACAGAGAAGTAGAGATGCATTGGGAGGGGGTGGAAGGGGAAAGAAATATTGAAAGCATACAATACAAATTGGCACGTCCCTCGCACGCGCACGCGCGACACACACACACACACACACACACACACACACACACACACACACACACACGCACGCACGCACGCGCGCACACACACACACACACACACACACACACACACACACACACACACACACACACACACACACACACACACACACACACACACACACACACACACACACACACACACACACACACACACACACACACACACACACACACACACACACACACACACACACACACACACACACACACACACACACACACACACACACACACACACACACACACACACACACACACACACACACACACACACACACACACACACACACACACACACACACACACACACACACACACACACACACACACACACACACACACACACACACACACACACACACACACACACACACACACACACACACACACACACACACACACACACACACACACACACACACACACACACACACACACACACACACACACACACACACACACACACACACACACACACACACACACACACACACACACACACACACACACACACACACACACACACACACACACACACACACACACACACACACACACACACACACACACACACACACACACACACACACACACACACACACACACACACACACACACACACACACACACACACACACACACACACACACACACACACACACACACACACACACACACACACACACACACACACACACACACACACACACACACACACACACACACACACACACACACACACACACACACACACACACACACACACACACACACACACACACACACACACGCGCACGCGCACGCGCAGAACGCGCACATGCACACACACACACACACACAGAACGCGCACATGCACACAGACAGCTGCTAAGGACACACTATACGCATCTGCTGAGGCAAAGTGGTTTTGCCTCAGCGACATGGTGCCATGGTGACAGCCTTCAAGCCTCATTAGGAGGAAGCTTCGTTCCCGATTGCAATCGACCGGCACAGACACGTGGAGACCATCTTTCCTATAGGTTCATCTCTTCATCACTTTAGCCACTGTAACGGCAATCATGGCGTCATCGGTGACGTCAGCGCACGTGGATGGGGCTGCCCCTATACAGCCAGCTACGGGACCATACATCGGCAGTTGACATCGAAGCAGCGCACAAGACAATATGCTAAAAACAATCCAATCTGCTTGGCGGTGTAGTTTAGTAATCTTCTGCCTGATAAGTGATATCGAAATGATAGCCCTTTTTTGCTGCTTGGCCCAAGTCCACTGCATATATATTGCATTTTGAATTGTGTCTCTTGGCTTGTGGTGATGTTGGAGCGAATCCGAGACCCACTGAGAAATAACCTCTGCAGAAAATATTAGATGGCCAGAACAACACACCATCTCTTATGAAGGAAATTAAATAACCTGAAGAAGATGTTGAAGAGGAAGTCACGTCCCCAAGGAAAAGAACCGATGCAATGGAGAGACAGCTAAGTAGCTTAACTGCCTTGGACGAGAAAAGCTTCTGCTATGGAATCAACCGTGTTTACTTTTGACACAAAACTAACCACATTAGTGAATGAGGTGGACGAATTTTGAAACAGAAGCAGCCGGAGACTGTTGTTTGTTTATGGCATAAAAGAAACTGCTCCTGAGACTGCCGAAACACCAGAGAGATAAGTGAAAGTGGAGGTATTTGAGAAGAATTTTGGAATAACTTTAGCGGGATTGAAAAGATGCACAGACTAAGTAAAAGGTTGAAAATAAAGCTTATCGTGTCATCATAAGATTTTTTGACTACCGGTAAACAACAATGGTGCTAAAGAACTGTTATAAAAATTGTGACCTTTCAGTGTTTGAAGATTTCTCGAAAAGAGTACGGGAAATTCGGAGGCACCTATGGATAAGCGCTAGCGCAGAAAAAGAATGGGGTGCGAAGGTAATGCTGAAGGACAATAAATTAACTTATTAATTTATTAATTAATAATTAATAAAGTTAACTCGTTACCGCCTCGATAAGGAAAATAACAGATGACACAGAAAGGCCAAACATCATGAACTAAAAATTCTCAACTTATCTGTCGCAGCGTTCTCAATAAGTCAAGAAAACTGGAAGTGATTCTTATGACACATAATCCCGACGTAGCAAATGTCACAGAAACCTGCTTGAAAGGTGCAGTTTACGATGGTGAGTTCATTGAACCTGGCTGCAGCGTGTTTATAAAAAGCTGTGGCACAATGGAGATGATGTGTGTTCTTTTTTTAAAAAGTCATTAGGTGTGCTTAGAATGCAGGACATGCCAAATGTAGAATGCATCTTTTGGAAAGTTTACTGTAGCAATAATAAATATGTTGTGGGAGCCATGTACAGGCCTCCATCTCCAGTAGCTCACACGACGATCTACATGCAATAAAATATAAAGGCGGGTGATTGGAAGATTATGACGGGCAACTTCAATCTGCCTATCATTCACTGGACGACTATGTCTCATTATCACGGTAATACTCCAGCTTCTTAATATCGCATGTGATTATTGCCTTTGAGTTCTACTCATCCCAATTAGTTGATAGCTACACTCGAGTCCAAGGAAGTTCTAAATTAGCTCTTGACCTCTTTTTTGTTAGAGGCAACATAAGCGCGAACAAGTATGGTGAAGTTGTACTTGAAATCTCCAGTCACCATGCTGCTTTACTCACAGTTTCAAATATTCTCGTGAATCCAAGCCGCAAGAATTTCCATGTCTCGCAATTTTTGCAGGGCAGATGGCGTATCAATATTAGGCAAACTTTTTTTTCCATTTTAACGCGCTTGCTTGCAGCTCATATGATGCGCACCGTCTCTGGGAGTGCTTTAAGGACATTGTAAATGACTGCAGTGCATGCTTTGTTTCAACTATCCTAAAGAAAATAAAATGGAAAACCCGTGGGTTTCTAGAGAGGCATTGAAATTGGAGAGGAAATTAAAAACAATAAATTGAATTCAATTTTGGTGTTTTACGTGCCAAAACCGCGATGCGATTGATGAGACACGTCGTAGTGCAGGACTCCGGATCAATTTTGACCAACAGAGAATGTTTAACGTGTCCCCAATGCGTGGGACAAATGCGTTTTTGCATTTCGCCCCCCATGGAAATGAAGCCGCCGGGACTGGGATTTGATCCCGCGACCTTGTGCTTAGCAGTGCAACCCCATAACCTCTAAACCACCATGGCCGGTTATAAATAATAAAGAACAACAAACTTTCCTATAATGTCCTGCATTGTAAACAAAATGTATTTAAAGTATCCTCTCGACCTAAAAATAAGGGGAGCCAAGAGAAGCAAAATTCATATGGGAGATCATTGCCTAACTTTATTTCAATGTCACCTGAGAAGTGCTGGCGTCAGGTGTCGGCAAGATCAGAGAATTGCGACACGTTTCCAATGCAGGGCAAACAAATTAATGACTCCACAATAATTTATGACGCTTTTAATTTGCACTTCAAATCTGTTTTACAAGCGATAACAATTTTTGCCCACTTTATAGCGCCACTTTACCACCTATATCGAACCTCACTATCAAAGAAACTGGTATTCTGAAGATGGTGTGGAAACTAGACGTTAAAAAAAAACCCTAGCCCAAATAGAATTCCCAATGCATTTTTGAAAGAATATTCCCAGCGAGTATCCAAGTTAGGAAGGAGAAGAATAAGAGGAAAGTTTGGGAGAGGAGAAAAATGACATTATAAATTACAGTGAGACGGCTCGGACTGCCATTGAACACTCCCGTACTGCTGTTTTTCGGAGGGTCTGTGCTTGGGCATTCACAGACAAATGTGTGCATCCCCTTAGAAAAATTCATTTTGAATCAAACTGATTTCATTGTCGACCGTATTATTCTTTTGATTCCTCCTTTATTGTCTCATTTATATTACACGTAATTTTTTTCTCTTGATTGAATGACAGTCTAGTGAACCGTCTTCAACTGTCCACGCTTCAATTTATGCAACAAAATTATAGATTTTTAAATTCATTGCCTGAGCACGTAAGCAAAGTCTACCCGACTCTTGGCCAATCCCCGTGAGTGGGCATGCGCCAAACTCATCAAGGGCATCATCATCAGCAGCAGCATGAACAACGGTGGCTACCTTGTTAAACTGACGTATCTCAGTTTTATGACACATTTGGCGCAACCGACAGGAATCGAACCTGTGTTGTGCACCTCATCCGTTTCGACGCTATTGAAATCTGCGCGTACAGCGACAGGCACGCGAGTGTGGCAAGCCTTTTCCATGGAGGACGGTTTGCTGTTTCGGGTGAGCGCTGATCCCTTGTTCAAAACGCTCACGAACGACCTTTTACTATTGGTGGTACAACGTAACCGTGCAGGACCAGCATGAGTGAACAAGGCCGAATATATGACAGTGCGCAAGACATTTTTTATCATATAATGGAAACCCAGCAGAGAAACAGTGAACTCGTGACGAAAAACGTCCTCCAGCATTCTCGGAGGGCGTTGTTGGAACCTGTAAAACCGGATGTTTATGACGGTTCGTCACCTGCAAACGCTCAAGCTTGACTGAGTTTCTGAGTACGCGTGCCACCAAAATAGTTGGCGTCAAGACCTTGACAAGGTCATGAATATGCGCTTGTACCTACGAGGCATGGCGAAAATCTGGCATGACTTGAGAATCACCCAAAGAACGCACCGGCCGTGGGCTGAGTACAGAGACAGTTTTTTTGACGCCTTTCTCCGAGAATAAGCTCCCTAGCTGGGACAGGGCTTTAGCCTTCAAGTATAATTCCGGCACTCTGGTTGAATACTTGTTCTGAGAAAAGTCTGCTACATGTTGCTGACTCCCCGTTATTGGACTCGTCCCTCGTACCTCTGATCATCTTAGGATTGCCAAAGAGCATGCAGCACGTGGTCCAACTACGAACGCCGCATACTGTTGATGACCTCCATACAAATATGAAATATTTATGCACTCTGCAGCATCAAGATAGTGCTTCTAACGGCTACAGTACCTCATCCAATGAAGATAACACACTGCGGTGTAAAAACGTGAAGTTCACATCGGGAGGTCACCCTCTCTCATTTAACGAGACCATATTTCTTACCCATTGTGCAAAGCTTGTGTATATTTCTGTGCAAGAAAATGGGAGGAACGTCAATGTGTTAGTAGATAGTGGAGCTTCGATAACAGCGGTAAACAAGAGCGAAATTCTGGACCTAAGCATCGTGGAAGATTGTCTTGTGACGGTGTGTGGTTACGACGGCAAGAAACAGACGTATAATGAATGGGCGGAAGTGCTGATTAAGTGCGAAGGAAAAAGCACCTCAGCTAAGGCTCTCGTACTCGATGGAGTAAAATATCAGTTGCTCTTGTGCCACCCAGTCATGAAACAGCTACGTCTTAAGTGGAAGCTTTAACTCAGGGTGCTCGGATATAAATACATGTAAAAGGAGAATTCGCTTTTCTCGGGAACCACTGCACCTTCACCAAGTTTGACGAGGTTTGTTGCATTTAAAAGAAAAACTTAAAACATAGTGAATGTTGGTTCTGAAATTTTGATTGCGGTCATCAATCTTTCATTAAAAATTAGCAAAAATCGAAAATATTCCAAAAACGAAACTACGAAGTTTACAGCAATGTAACCAAACAATGAAAAACGATAGCACAACTCTGTGAATTGCATCTAATAGTACGTGTATGTTACATACTAGTATAGTATGTATGTTACATAATAGTATAGTATGTTACACATGAATCTCAAGAAATATAGTAATATGTAAATACAGCTGTTGTAGAACACTTGTACACAACGTATTAAATTCGCGTTAGATATAAAATAACATGTAGAATTTTTCCGCTTTCGATGATCCAACGGGTGCTGTTTACAGAACCGCAATATCTGTTTGGTGCAGAGCTATTAATTTGTAAACTTCGTGCTTCTACTTTCCTAAAACATTCAAATTTTTAAAAATTCCTGCGACAAAATTTAGGCCCTTAGTCTAAATTACGCTTCCAAGAGCCACTAGAATTTAACTTTCTCTCTCAAATGCAACAAATTTGATTAAAATAGGTCGAGGGGTTATCTCAGATAAAAACGTTCTTGCATTTTACATGTATTTGAATAGGCCACGTCGGAGTTGGGCCCGAGCTAAAGCTTCCTCTTCATCTTTGCTGGGATGGGGAAGTCACTACTTGAGATGACCACCAAATGTCTTCGGTTTCACTTCCTGAACATCATTGGAAGCGTCCGCCACTTACATCGATCAACGTCCGCCAATACAGCGACGGACGTTATCAAGCGGCATCCAGAGCTAATATGCGTCGGGGCTATCCGAAGGCCACATCAGTTTGATGTACCGTTTGGACTTCGCGAGTGTAGAAGAGTGTAGTGAAACGAAGAGTGTAGTGAAACGCAAGGCCTACAATATGTCGCGAGAGAAGAAACGTTGGTTGAAGGAAGAAATACAGAAGATGCTCGATGCCGGTGTAATCCGCCCATCAACATCTGCCGTCGCTTCTCTGGTCAACATTGCTCTTAAAGGAGATGGCGCATTTCCTCTCTGTACTGATTAAAAGCAGGTCAACAATTAGACTGACATATTTTCTTTTCCATTGCCACTTATCGACAAAATCATCAATGAAACCGGGGGCTGTAAGATCTATTCACGCTTGTGCCTGTACAAACGCTTCTGGCAAGTGCCACTGTCAGAGGACACTAAACAGTTTTCCGCCTTAGTGACACCATTCGACATATGCGAATATAACAGACTATCTTTTGGCTGGAATAACTCACCCTCATGGTTTCAGAAGATGATGAACAATGTTCTAAAGCCATATATCGAAATTTTTGCAATGTTTACATTGACGACATCATTGTGTATTCTAGGTCTGATCAGGAGCACACTGAACACTTGGCAAAGGTCTCACAAGCACTCAGCAGTGCTGATCTGAAAATAAATGAAAAAAAGAGTGATTTATTTCAGCCCAAGGTCCTTTTTCTCGGTAGAGTTTTCGACGGTGCTACGAAAAGTACCGAACAAGAGTCTGTACATCGGATTTCCACACTTAAGAAGCCGCTGACCTTCATTCGCTGCGAGTTTTCCTTGGACTAGCAGGCCACTTCAGGGCTTTCATGAAGGATTTTGCAAAGATGTCAAAGTGCCTGAACAAGTTGACAAAAAAGGATCTTCCTTTTATTCGGTCGGATTATTGTGAAGTAGTCTATCAAGAACTAGTGCACCGCATCTCGTCTGACCCAGTTCTTACTCTACCTGACTTCGGCCTGCCATTCAATATGAACACGGATGCGTGACATTATGGCACAGGAGCAGTGCTGTATCAGAGGGAGTACAGTTATCTACTAAATTGTCTACTTCGAGTCCATAGGGTACTATTCAGACACATTTAACACTTCTCAGCTCAACTACTCTACGACGGAGAAAGCGGCCCTTGCCGTCCTCGTGGCAGTGCGATACATGAGATCGGACATAGATGCAACAAAATTCAAACTGTATACGGACCATAAGGCTCTGACCTATCTCCTCTGTCAGTCGGAGCCAAGAGGAAAACTAGCGCACTGGATAAACGAACTGCAGAAGTACGATTTTGAGGTTATCCACCGGGTAAGCAGCGGGTTGACGGATGCAGATGCGTTATCGAGACTGGCGGTCGAACTTACACATGAAGTTTTAAACATGACGAAACTATGGGAAGGATGCGAAAATCTACAGTTTGCCAATGGAAGGTTCGGGATGCCGGAGACTCTTGTTCCAAAAGTGCTCCACAAGTACCATGACACTCCCGACTGTGGCGGTCATAATGGTTTCTGGCGAACCTATAATAAGCTTCTACAGAGGTTCACGTGAAAGAATAAGAAGAGAGATGTAGACAACTATGTTCGTTAATGTCACTTGTGCCAGATAAATAAGGCAAAGTACCGGCCACGGCTGGACGAGCCCGTATTACCACGTCACTCAGACGCACCTTTCGAAGTAGTGCATGTGGACTTTGCCGAGTTGAAAAAGAAGAGCGAAGGTGTGTACCAAACACAGTCATTTCTAGTGGCAATCGACCAATGCACACGAATGGCAGCTGCACGCCTTGGAAAAGAAGATACAAATAGTGCTACTGCGTTTCTTGGCCGAGCGATGTTTTCGACTTTGAAAGTCGTAGTCTCTGACAACGGACGCGCATTCATGAGCAAGAAGTTTCAGCAGTGGGCAGATAGTCGCGGGGTTGTTCTGCAGCGCTGCTCTCCGTATCAACCCCAAGCTAATGGATTAGCGGAGAGAGTTATCCGTGATATAAGGCAGTTTATGTCCATGTACCGAAATTTGCGAAGCGGATGGAATTGCCTAGAAGCAGCCGTTGCACACCATAACAGGACACATGTCACAAGCCTTGGATGTAGCCCCCATTTCGCCGTGTATGGTGAAGTGCCGAAACTCTCCGCCGACCAGGAGCTTGAAATTTCCGACAAAATTCAGCTAACTGAATGAGCTAAAACCAACGAGGAGCGCAGCAGGTATGGCCATATACCTGATATCAAGTTAAACGACTTTGTTCTTGTCCGAAAGGGACTACCAGGAACCGACGTAAAAATTCTTGGTCCGTTCCAGTTCGTGAAAACGTGTGTGCAGCAAGGCGTACTCAAGTCTGTTGGGTATGTGAACAGTGGACAATGAGAGGTTGCAGCTGTGAGCAACGCCCTTACGTATTACCCCAGGACGCGTGAGACTTAAAAGAGAGGAAGTGTAATGAAAAAGAAAAAAGGAAAGGTTGTGAGTGGAGAAGAGGAAGAAGTGAGAATAAATAAGGATGGCTACCTTGTCATATTGACGTATCTCAGTTTTATTACACAAGTATCTTTACATTTTGCTTACCTGGTCAACCAATGAAGGTGAACTTTTTGAAGATTAATTACCAGACAAAATTAGACCAATACATAAAGCGAGCAAGATAAATGACGTTACGAATTAGCAATCTATTTCTTTCATTTCAACAACCCGCAATATTTTGGAGAACATAATTGATAATAATATAGTAGGATTCCTTGACAGCGATCCTTTTCTTCATAAATAGCAACATGGGTTAAGTAAAGGCCTGTCAACCAGCACTCAGCTCGTTGAAACTGTGCATGACTTGCCAAAGCAATCAATAATGGCAAACAAGTTGACGTAATTTTTATAGATTTTGCAAAGGCACTTGATACCGTTTCACACAACAAGCTAATCTTTAAATTAGACATGATATTCCAAAATTATGAGTTAATAAAATGGATTTCGGCATGCCTGTCACGAAGACGGCGGTATGTATATTTCCGTGATCACTGTTACAGGTCAGTGAAAGTCCTTTCGGTAGTTCTCCAAGGTTACGTTCTTGGGCCCCTGTTCTCTGTTATATATATTGACAATATAGCGGGAAAATTCGGGTTAAATTTCAACTGTATGCAGATAATTGTGCTTTATACTCAGAAATTGATAGCAAGTGCGGCCATTTGCTGTGAAATCAAGCTTTCCAGAAACTTTCTTTGTGGTGGGAAGAGTGGCAAATGAGTGCACTTTTAATATGGGCATCGAAAATTTTATACTGTACTAAGTAACTAATTCGAAATACTTAGGTCTTGTAATCTCGAACAATCTTAGCTGGAATAGGCATATTAATTATGTTGTCGCAAACGCAAACAGCAGGCTTTTTTTTCTGAGGCGAGCTCTAAAGTTTTCGGTTCCTTCAGTTCGACTTATGGGCTACAAATCTGTGGTAGAGCCAATATTGCACTATGCCGTGAAGTAACTATGATGAGCTAGAAAAAGCAAGCCTGAAGAAGATCTGCGCGCTTGTCTTTAATAATTTCTACAGGGCATCAGTGACGTCTCCGTTAAAGAAAGCCTTTATAAAAACAAATCGCTGTCTCGGACTGAATTTTTGATATGAATTGATCAATATTCATTTTAAAGTCAATGTAGCAAACATATTTTAATTTTCTACAGGATACGTCACGAGACGGATGCATAGCTTATCACTCCATTTTGTATTCCGTTACTCTTATTCAATGTATGTATTCCAGTACTCTTATTTTTTCACTAGCAATAATAGACTGGAATCTGCTTAGCAAAAATGCGATGACAGCACAGTCATTATTGCCTCTTTCTTCCTATATAGAAGCGTGTTATTAAATTTCTTTTTAATGCATCGCTTCTTTTAGGAATATTTCATACTCTAAAATTATCTGTACTAATAAAGTTCTAAGTTTGTAAACCATATATTATTTTATTAAGTCTTTTGTTTTGATGTACTGAGTTACGTACTGTAGCCATGTAGCTATATACTGTTATGATTGTATTGTTTACTGTGCTTATTGCATGCTCATTTTCTCTCTCAGTAGTGTGAATAATTTGCTGTGCGTGTGTGTAGCACAATATTCCAGCGTGATACGTAACCACTGTTGTTGTCTTCGTGTCTTCTGTCTTCTTGTTGTTAGCAGGAGCCCAACTTTTTTACAGCAAGTTTGCCATTGATGCATGGCTTTGTTTTACCACACTGCTAAAATCACCTTTGGTGATTGCAGTATCCATAAATATTAAATGCGTCCGTGATTGTTGCGTTTCTAAGTAAAGGGAAGATGCATATAATCTGAGTTAGCTCGCGATCGATTCCGCTCAAGAAGGTTTGAAGAGGATGCGATATTAGCAGTTAAAACTGCTCGAACAGTATATTGCTAGCAAGCGTAAGGTACCCTTACGCCACCTCAACAGGGAATGGGAAAAGCTTTTAAATGTTAAAACATTCGCTTCTTGTTTCCTACACATTTCCGGGCACTTTTCTAAATCACTCTTGCCAAGGAATGCTTTCGCTCCTAAATTTAGCGACCTATTAAACCTTTCAGAGCATCAGATGGAAAAATAAAGCGCAGTTCTTCGCTAGGAAGCTGGGATTTCTTGTCGAGCAAAAACGGCAGCTGCTTATTTCATCGATAATGGCCCTAAATTATCAGAAGCAAATAACCGAGAGGCAGGAATTAAGATAATTATTTTTTTTGTAGCCTAAGGCAGTGGGTAGTGAATACGAGAGCACATGCAAGTGCCACGTGCCTTTTTGTATACTCACATTCAGAAAAAAGGTGGCCACTTTACTGGACGGCAGTATCCCCATGAACGGGAACAGGAAGACCGGCATGAGTGAAGTGGCCGCCAGCGGCACCACTTCCGCCGACCAGTAGAAAGCCATCAGCAGCAAGCTGTAGGCGCACCAGCCGAGCTGCGTACGACAGCGAAACATAAAGTTAACATTCGTTATTTTTGCGCTGATGAGATGTGAACTTATTGACAGGAAAGACAGAGAAGTCAACCTGAGCTAGTGCGCTCTAGTCTGCTACTCTACACTGGAGAAGAGGGAAGGGGAGGGAAATTACTGGGATGGGTGATGATCATAAGAAAAGTGGTGAGTGCTTAAGTATATTAGACAGTGACCCTACTAGAACCGCTCGTCTAGCTTCGTGTTCTGCGGAAATTGCAACGGCGCTTAAGTTGCCCACATTGAAGTTGCAGTGTCAGGCCATGGGCCGAGGATAGCGTCCTCCGACAGTGGTTGCCTGCCAACGCTAGCTATAGGGAACTTTCCAACGTCCTTCGCTCCAGCATATATGCTGGTCAATCGCACAAGTTGTGTTCCAGCGTTTCAGGCGTCCGGCAGCGTCCGATGAGGTGTGCGTAGCGATGGGTGAAAGCAACGCCCAGCCGAATACTGTGTAGCAATGACGTTTTGCTTCGCGTAACTTTCGCGAGCAAGAAGAATTTACCGTCTGGGTCGGTCACATGTAGGCGTCTGTGGATGTTGTCATCGTGGGCTCTGTATGCCTTTGTAAGGCCGTGCATGAGTGCCTTGATCATATAGTTGCTGTCAGGTTGCGCTGAAAGCAACAAACTTCCCTGCGAACCACACTTACAACGTCCCCGCTTTGACATGAAGCCCATGTATTTGCATTTCGGTTAAATGAAGTCTCTCAGCGAGCAGTTTTCTGAAATATTTCAGTCTTTTCAAGTGATGTTTTTTACCCTTTCTTTTCTTTTAACCCTCTTCTTACATCGAGTTCATTTTCTATCGCATGCTTTAATATCGTGAAACATCACGGACACTAAGTTTGGTTTGATTGCAACCGTGCTAGTTTCACCAGTGGGCAACACAAGTTCTTAGCTGCACTAATTAAGTTCTCGCGCATCATAGACAATTACCAAATTTACCAAAATTAGGTCCTTGGGAAGCCTCAGCGACTGAATGTGTTTAGACGACGTCAAGTCGAGGTGCCGCACAAATCTGACAGCCTTTTGTCCCTTTCCATGGTAGCAGCGCTCAGTAAAGAATATCAGAGAAGATGAAAGACGAGACACGGAGGATCACAAAATAGGCACACAAGCCCTTCGTGTTTCGCATCCGTTCAGTCGCCTCACACCTAGCACGGTCATTAAATTTTTTTGATTGCACTGTTGCTCTGATGTCGCGCGCGCGCGCACGAGAGAGAGAGAGAGAGAGAGAGAGAGAGAGAGAGAGAGAGAGAGAGAGAGAGAGAGGGGGCATAAGAAAGGCAGGGATGTTAACCAGTATACTGGGAACCTCAGTAGTGCTGGAAAGACAGGGACAGACATAGACATAACAACACACGGTGCTTTTACGAATGTCCCGGTCTTTTAAGCGCTATCTATATAGGTTCCTAGTATGACAGGCCAACTAGCCAGAATCAATGTTTTGGTCGCATTCAGTGCATTGCACACCACGTGCTTGCCACCTGCGTTTCTTCATGTGCTGGCACTTGAATGTGACTTACGTCACCACGGATGAACGTTTCAGCGAAAATATTTCTTCACGACGACACTGAGGCTTTCGATCTGGTGAAGTTGTGCGACTCGATTAATTTTGTAGCCTTGCACGATAATTAAATTTCTTTTCATTCTTAATTGGTTCATTCGAGCTGCTTTATCATTTACTTCATTTCGAAATTAAATAGAAACGACGTATTGTGTTTCTTTGCGTGAGACGTCAATCGCTGTCATACAACACACCTTCATTGAACTTTTCAACAAGGAGCATAAACTTTATCGCCCAAGTGTAGAAACCATTATGTGCCAGACTACACACACAAATAAAAATCTCTTACGGTACGAGAACTGTCTAGACGCCTGGAGGGTGAAAGTTTGCTGAGAGGAAAAAAGGGCGAGAAAATGGAGGCTGAAGGCTGCGAAGCCGTCACGCTTATCTAGCATGCGTATGATAAAAAAAAACGAGTATCTGAGAACCAAGGATACAACCGAAGGATCGAAAAAGACAACTTCCGGCATTACGCAATAGGCACTAATAAAACATGCGCTAGGCTGTTTTCTGCATTGTTAGCTCCTTTCTACTGAAGCGCCAAAGTGTTGCAGCCGACAGATAACACTCTTTCTGTAGGTAAAAGGTGTCTCTGACCTTTTCCTGCTTGAAAAAGGTGCAGCGAGACATGAGACCATGTAAAATGGTGGTCGGAATGAAAATCAGGGGCCGAAATGGCGAAGCTTCTGATCATTCGCAAGTGCTATTTGGCGTTCGTCGGCCGCCTTCAGTGATAATGTGTTCGACATATGGCTATTGATTGGTACTTGCTGTTACGAATACTTGTAACGTAAGGCTTTTCTTTTTTCGAATATTAGCTCAGTTGTTCACGTTACACCTCCTTGCTGTAAGTTTAAACGGTTCGGTAGGCTTTGAAAGTAACTGCAATCGAGATCATCTGCCCAGGTCAGCGTAACGGACAGCGGTGTCACATTGTTCAGAAAGGTTAGCGGAAGATATGCGGGAAGCCTACTACAACAAAAATAAGTATCTATAAGGATACGATAACGTGTCACAGCCATTGCTGCACGCTAATATGAATCCATAGATCATTTCTTTTTTGGCAGACCTTTCCCAGTAGCTTTTATCGGATCAGAATGCCTGATTTTAAAATGGCTTGTGATGTGCATTTTTACGTCGTTGGATGATTCACATTTTGAACTACTATATGCGGCGGTCGTTGGATCGAGGCTTCTAGCTGTTGCAAAGGGGTCAGTAGTGTGCTTTAGACTGGGCCAAACGTGGGGGAGTATATGATATTTCTACGGGACATGAGAGAGAACACTCACAAAGCAGGTGCGCAACTCTGTTTTGCACCAACAACTTTCATATACTTAGTCAGTACTTCTGATGAGAAAGGAGGAAGCATCCGTGAATTCTACTCGAACTCATAGACGACGTAAGAAAGTTACATCGTGCCTTGGTATGCTGGACAGAAGGCGGAGCTCCATCAGTTGCAATTCAAAGATCCAATTGGTTGGTTCGTTATGTCAGCCGCGCAAAGCTTAGTCGCTACTTGCGTTCCAGAAAATTTGATAGCAACCAATGCAATGTTGTGGGCAGACCGGACAGCATCTATTCGTTCATTTCTAAAGACACCACTCTGACGCGGCATTATTTAAACGAAGATGCGTTGTTTTTTGTTGGTTCTTTCAGCTGAGCAACAGAGAACTGTGGACTTCGTGTACACTTAGTAAAGTTCCTTGTTTCAAGTACGACGACGTCATTTCTGTTTTCTTAGTGTAAGTCGTGCTCAGAGGAAGCTTTAGCTCGGGGGACATTATCTAAATATATACGTTTTTCTCGGCAACCACTGCACCATATTTGATAAGGTTTGTTGCATTTAAAGGACACGCTAAAAACTAGCGAATGTTTCGAGCGAAATGTTGAGTTAGGACAACCACTTTTAATGAGTATTGTCGAAAACTAACCTATCAAGCTCACAACTTCGCAGCCGCACCATACGCACAAGCCGCCGGAGTAGAACGCCCTCCTGAAAACATTCGCTTTCCAAACTAACTAGCATGGTATCAGCGCGCACACGCAAACATGAACACTTCAATGTTCCCACTCGATGACCGCGGACACTCGCTGTCAAAACACTGGCGTGAGGAATCGCTGCAGCAGCAGCGAGCGGAGTGACGCTTCAACGCAAATTGAAGGGTGAAAACGCTGCGCATGCGAAGCTACGAGCCCTCGGCCCAACTAGACTCTGCCCCCCAAAGCAGATCGCTTTCAGAAAAAAATTAAATTATGGGGTTTTATGTGCCAAAACCACTTTCTGATTATGAGGCACGCCGTAGTGGAGGACTCGGGAAATTTCGACCACCTGGGGTTCTTTAACGTGCATCTAAATACACGGGTGTTTTCGCATTTCGCCCCCATCGAAATGCGGCCCTCGTGGCCGGAACTCGACCCCGCGACCTCGTGCTCAGCAGCCCAACACCATAGCCACTTAGCAACCACGGCGGGTAGATCGCTTTCAAGATAAAGCCCGTACGACCGCGCACGGCCAAAGGATAACGCCTCGTCTCCCTCCCCTACCCCGGTGTCATGCGCTTCCTCCCTTGTGCACAGGAGATTGAGCTGCCATCATCGGCACACCGCGGCACGCTTTCACTCGCATACAGAGCGTACGGTGCGCGAGGACGATGTTGGCCCAGTACGTCTGTATCGCAAACAATGTCTATAGCAACTGCCAGACGCGGTCAACTTAGCGCTCCTTTGCCTACATTCGTCCTCCGCGACGCTTCGCCTGGCTTATCCTTCCCGGATTCGCTCAACGTTACCTGCCAGTTCCTCTAGGTGGCGTTACTTTGCCGCACGCTCAATAACAGAAAAAGGAGGAAAACAAGTAAGAGAGCTTGTCTTGTCATGAGCTACATAAACATGCAAGGCGGCAGAAGAGAGGTAAAGTGGGTAGAGATTGAGGAGCAGTTAAGTAGAGAATAAGGGTGTACGCGGTTACAGAAACGCACCTTAGAGACTCGGAAGATGCGCCAGGGATTGAGAATCAAGTTTGGGCAGGGTGCAACTGAACTAAATCAGAAAGAAAGGAAGGGGGAGTAGGAACGCTCAGCCAAATGGAAAAGAGTAAATTCAAAATGTCAAGGGCATTATTGGTTATCAGGTACAATGAGTGGAAAGAAATCTTGGCTGGGCGTAACGTATTTGGGGACTGGAAATAATTACACAGAGAAGAATCAAGAGAGAGAGAGAGAGAGCAAGGGCAGAAAAGGCAGTGAGGTCAACCAGACGAGCACCCGGTTTGCTTCCCTACACGTGAGGTGAGGGAAAGGGGAACAGAAAAAGCAAAAAGGGAGAGAGTGAGCACTGAGTGTGTGTGGGAGGGACACTATACACGGGGACACTATAAACATTCTCTTAATCCGGTGCACTTCAAGTTTGTACTGATGCGCGAATCGCTTTTCGTGCCAGTGGTGGGAGTTACCACGGTCCGAGTATCTTTAACTCGGTGAACGGTCTTGAGTCCAGTGGGTGTAAAGTTGCCCGCAAGGATAGGCTTTGTACATCGTAGCGAGGGCAGGTACACAATAGGCGCCCGACGGCTTCCTCGCACCCACAGGTGTCGTACACCGGGCTCTCGGCCGTTCCCAAACGATAGCAGTAGGCGTTCGTGAACGCCACTACCAGCCACAAGCGGCACAGCGAGGTTGTTTCGCCGCGGGAAAGGCTAGATGGCAGTTGC
Organism: Dermacentor variabilis; assembly: GCF_050947875.1. Taxonomy (NCBI): domain Eukaryota; kingdom Metazoa; phylum Arthropoda; class Arachnida; order Ixodida; family Ixodidae; genus Dermacentor; species Dermacentor variabilis. The sequence goes on along the minus strand of NC_134570.1, from coordinate 87,078,965 downwards.
AGCCGTAGCGTGGGGACCAGTTTATGTATTCGGTAATTGAAGGCACTTGAATCGCAGAGATCTATCTGCTCGTAAGTTCTGTGATGTAATGCGGATTTGATACTGTGAAGAGCTCCCTTCAAAATCAGAATCACAAAATACGGCCCCTTTCTCTGTTGGCTCTTCGGTGGCGTATTATCAGCGTGAAATGAAACGTGAACAGCCGAGCGCGTGGACCAAGCATAAGTGAAGGTGCAGTGCATGCCGTCCGGTCATCACCACTGACAAGCGCGCCCATCCGGTTTGGCCGCACGGCGCTCGTTCGGGCGTCAAACGGCCAAAGGCGCTCGCATTATGAAACATCGTTCCAGCACTCAATTGAACACGGACGAGAAGAGAAAGACAACACGAACGAGTTTCTCTTCTCGTCCGTGTTCAATTGTGCGATGGAACGATGTTTCATAATGCTAATCATAACCAACTAGCCCAGCTGTCCATACTTAGCAAAGACGCTCGGCACGCCCACGCCGGCCACAGCCGCGGCTGCCAGTCATAGCGCGCTGCGCAAGTGTGCCGAATGAAAGAATGAATGTGGCGCACAAGCCGCAAGCCACAGGAGCGAATCAACAACGATGACTGTGCAAACTGCGCACACCACTGTTCGTGCCGATGCCATGCCGGTGCACTTATGATTTCGGCGAACTGTTCGACTATACTCGCCGTAAACTAGAAATGTTAGCTTCTCTTTTATTTGCATTTTCTCCCTCTGAAATGTAAGAACCAGAACCAGGGGATCGCTCGGTGCTGCCCAACCGGATGTGCATGTTCGTCAATGGTGATGACTAGACGGCGCGCACTATCCTTCACTTATGCTTGGGCCACGCGCTCAACTGTTCACGTTTCATTTGACGCTGATAGTACGTCATAGCGGCACGGAGAGCTGCGAGTTCTGCCGACGTAGATGTAGTTATGTGCGACAATTTGAGTCGACCTGTAACCTGCTTAGCTGGTACGACGAATGCGGCAGTTGGGTTGGTTGGTGAGGTCGAACCATCGGTATATATATGTATGTGGTGATGATACGTCTGCTTAGTGTTAGTGGTTAAAGTTAGTGGAATGTGTAAGTGCTGAATTTAAGGGTTTCGGGAATGATGGCGAAATTATCCTATTAGGTGACAGAAATGCGCACATACAGGATCTAGATGACTATACCGACAACAACGTGGAAGTTATTGCTAGATCTTTGTAAGCAACATAACCTCGTTATCGTGAATACAGGGCCTAAATGTGACGGGCAGATCACGTGGCAAGTGAAAAATTGGCATTTCACTATTTATCACTATCTTATGACAGAAGGAATATATGATAAGGTGAGAAAAATTGCCATTGACGAGAAAGGCTATAGCAGCATAGGGAGTGACCACAAGCGCATGATTTTGAAAATGGGATATGCAGTTGGGAAAGAGAGCAAGGAGCGCGAAATGGCCTGTCCAAATTTGAACACTGAACAAATAACAAATATTGCCACAAGAGTCAAGGAAGAACTTGCCAATGGCCAAGCAAAGAGCGGAAATATAGTGAGCTTCTAAGCGTAATAAGGACACAAATACGGAAAGAGAAGCAACGTGCTCGTAGAAAAGGAAAAAAGAAACCGAAAAGCTCGCAGAACAGGGAGATACGAGAAGCGATCGCCGAACGACAGAAAGCATCCCGAGAGCGCAGGCAGGCAAGGAAACAGCGCAGTTGCCGCAGAATGAAGTAGCCAGAAAATAGGAAACACACCAGGAGAAACAATCTATGATTCAAATACATGTGCAAGCAAAGATAAAAGGTGAAAGTGAACGTTGGTTGTCAAAACTACGTGAGGAAAAGAAGGTCGCACCTAAAATATTTTGGAACAACATAAAATATTAGCCAGGAAGTCTGGAACAATACAACAACATATCCAAGACGAAGATGTAAACAAACTGGACGGGGACGCAGCATTAAATTACATTCGAAAAATAACAGCCGCGTTTTTCCAAAGCAATGACGAGGCTGTTGTTGAGGAAGAAAGGTAAAGCGGATAAAAATGGAGCTTGTGCTGAGAAATTTCAACTGGAAGAAAGCCGAAGAGAAAACGGCGAAGCACACAGCCACCAGGCTAGACGAGGTTCCCGTTACGCTGATTAATGAACTAGGGCCGAAAAGTAAAAAAAAGTTGAACGCAGTAGAAAAAGGTCTAAAAGACGATTACGAGACAGTTGGCGACAATGTACAATGAATTTCATTTATAAAGGTCAGGAGGAGAAAGATATAATTCACTCGTATAGACCATTACATCGGTAATATACAGGTTAGCAATGCAGGTAATCAAGTCAAAGCTACCAACATGGGCAGAGAACAATGACATTTTGGGGGAATTTCAGAAAGAGTTCAGAATAGGTAGGCGTTTGGGTGATAACCTATTTGACCTTACTCAGTGGTTTGAAATATCAAGAGTAGAAACGCGGCTGTTATATGTGGCCTTTTTAGGCATTACAGGAGCATATGACAATGTAGACCGCAATATCTTGTGGTGTATTCTCGAAATGGAAGGCTTAGATGACTATTCCTACAGATATTGAGAGAGATTTACCTAGAAAATACCATTTGCGTTGAATGGGAGGGGATGAGGAGCGAAGAGAAAATTGGTATCAACAAGGGAATGAGGTAGGGGTGCCATTTATCCCCACTGCTGTTTATGCTGCACATGGTGAGGATGGAAAGGGCGCTAGAAGGAAGTAATATTGGGTTTAATCTCTGATACAAACAGGCGGATACAGCAGAGCAGCCGCTTCCAGGTTGGTTTTATGCGGACGACGTTGTGTCGCTAGCTAACAAGCAGAGTGATATGCGATGTCTGGCTAATATCTTTGGACAGGAAGGCGTTAGGTAAGGTCTGAAATTTAGCGTTAAATTATCAGGTGTATGGCATTCAATGCAAGCAGCGAACAGACAGCGACAATACAGGGCGAGGAAATACCTCGCGTAAAAAGAATATAAATACCTTGGTACATGGATGAACGAAAGTTTTATAATATGAAAACACAAGAAAAAACAATAACAGTAAAGGGGAAGAGAAATGCGGCCATAATGAAACACAGAGCGCTATGGGGATACAACAGGTACGAGGTGCTCCGAGATATGTGAAAAGTTGTAATGGTTCCAGGGCTTACGTTTGGAAATGCGGTTGTTTGCTTGAAATCAGGGGTACAATCAGGACTCGAAGGAACAAGATCAGTGGGACGCCTCGCATCGGGTGCTTACGGGAAGACCACAAATGAATCTGCGCAAGGTGATATGGGCCAGACTAGTATTGAAGTGAGGGAAACTCACAGTATAATTATTTAGAAGAACGACTGAGGAATGTGGAAGAAAATAAATGGGCTTGGAGAGTTCAGCTATTTGTACAGGAACAACATTGATTCACAGTGGAAGAAAAGAACTGGGAAGCTTACCAGCAAGTATGCAACATGTAAGGTGGGCAACACAGCAACAAGTAACGTCAAGCGGAAAGCCAGAAAGGCTGACATAATCTCGTGGGTGGCGCAATGGAAAAGAAACCTGACATGAATAACTACTTAGGAGGGAAAAAAATCAGGAAAGAAACAATTTATAACTCAAAGCGAAGCTAATTACTCTTTGAAGAGAGATCAGGATGCCTTGCAGCACGCACTTATAAAGCGAGATATAAGGAAGAAGAAGCATGTGCTTGCTGCCGTAAAGCTAAGGAAACGAAGGAGAATGTTGTATTAGAATGTGAAGATATCTGCCCAGCGGTTGATTCGGGAATCACTGGTCTCCTAAAGAACTTGAATTTAGCGAAAGCAGGGCGAAAGTAAACATGTCCGCAACAGAGATTAGTAGGAGGCGATTGGAAGATTGGCGGAACAAAAGTACGGAAACGACAAACAACGGAGGCGTACAAAACAAAGTTCAGAATAGGGGTTCAGATACTTTGGTTACGGAAATTCGTCGTGGGGTTCGTGGGGTTTCTGTTTTCATTTTCTTTTTACTTCTTTTTTAACATTGGTAGGACATTACACAACAAAGTAACAAGAGCCTGGTGGCACAACCCACCGCCCCGTTTCAAAGGGGACGCCGATAACATCCATCCATTCATCCATCCCTCCTCGCGCTCTTTCGTACATGTCGCGGCACGCGATTTTCTGCACATCCAGGAGCCTTCCTCGTTCGCTTGCTTCGCGACTTCAGACAGACACCGCTAATTTGCAGAGCTGGACAGTTACGCTTGCGCGTAAAATGATTTCACAATTGTCTAAGATGCACCGAATAATACCACTAAAGCACAAAATTTTGATATATTGTACATTGCTCCCAAGTACACCACTTACATTTGATTAAGATTGCTGCAAAACCCTTGTACACGTTGTGTTAAATTCAGGTAAAACATAAATTGATACATCGCATTTGCCTGATTTAGATGCGCTAACGGATGCAGTTGATCGAACTGCGATATCTGTTCTCAATACAGAGTTAGCGATTTGTAAACTTCATGCCTCTGTTTCTTTTTTTTTTACCTACCACTTTCTCGCTACCTCTAAAAAAGTGTTCTGCTTCCTACAGTCCTTAAAATTTAACTTTGGTGTTTTAAATGTTACCAATTTCATTCAAATTGGTCACGATGTTGCCTCATGAAAGCGTTTCTGTGTTTTACATGTGTTTGAATAGGCGACATCCGAGTTGGTCACGAGCTTAACCGTCCTGTGAAGCCATACTCTAGCAGAATACATAAGCCTCAACGGCGATTGCTCCCGCACTGCAGCTATGTAGTTGCGCGCAGCTAGGTGCAAGGATAGGGGATAAACTCGCACGGGGCCCATTTTTTGGCGAGTGGTCAAGGTGGTGGAGATGTATGCGAGCGACATGCCAAATGTGCGCTGTTTGAGTTTCTACCTCAATGTACAGTGCAGGTCGCGGTTAAATAGTGCATGATACGTGCGATTTTTTTGTTCTGGCAACAGTGTAAGCTCCTGGCTTTGCCGCGGATGTCTTGTGGTAGGCGGCGCTGGCACCCGTACAGTGCACTGACGTAGTTTCGGCGGTTCCTTCAGCTAGAACTCCAGCAGTGAGAGCGTCGCCCAGTAGAGTGTTCCCGATGACAGTGGACACGGCAACGTACGTTACGTTTCGATGGCCCCGGTTGTTGGTAATGTTGACGGCTGTAGCTTGGACGCTGCGGATTATCGCAGCTCGTTTATAGAGCTTGCTTTTGTATACCTTCGAGCTTACAGAGGTTAACGATGTAACCCGGCAAGGGTAGGCTATACCTTAAGACTGAAAATCTGGCTATAAAGCTGGAGAATAAATTTTACCTAGCCACGGCGTGACTAAGTCGACTTTGTGTCGGGAACAATACGCGCGTCCTCCACTCTCCGTCGCTTCAGCTAGGATGCGTTTGACGAAGCAGGCTTTGTGCTGAAACCGCCACCGTTACGCTCTAGCCTCGTCGCCGTTGTGACTGATTGAGTTCGGCGGGTCAACTATTGTTACCGAACCCACCAACGCGGACCTGATCTGCTACGAGTGGGGGAGTTGCCGCGGGAACGTCGTCGGAGACCTCTTCTCACGCGCCGACCAAGGTGCAAGGCAATGGCTGCCCGGGCGCACTGTGAGGGTCCGCTTCGAGTTCTACGAAATTCGTGTGATATCGGTTTCAGACCGAGAACCTGTGTGTGTGTGTGTGTGTGTGTGTGTGTGTGTGTGTGTGCGTGTGTGTGTGTGTGTGTGCGTGCGTGCGTGTGTGTGTGTGTGTGTGTGTGTGTGTGTGTGTGTGTGTGTGTGTGTGTGTGTGTGTGTGTGTGTGTGTGTGTGTGTGTGTGTGTGTGTGTGTGTGTGTGTGTGTGTGTGTGTGTGTGTGTGTGTGTGTGTGTGTGTGTGTGCGTGTGTGCGTGTGTGTGTGCGTGCGTTTGTGTGTGTGTAAACCGTCCCGCGGAGAGGCGGAGTGTTTACGATGACTGGACGAACGTTTCCGCCAGTAGACAGACGTACTTTCTCTCGCAGTCATGCTAGACTGATGAACTGCAGGTAAATACTGTAAATAAACCCGTATTCCTCGTTCTCGATGAGAAGCGGTCCTTCCCTTCATCGACGTCCTCAGCGTTGACAAGTTCGACGACGGCATGGGCCAGCTACCTTCTAATTCATGCCGGACTCCAATCTTGACAACGGGTTACGAGCGATGGGATTGAGCCCCCAATCCTAACATGGATAAGTGCAGGGACCCTTTTACACCTAGTTATCGGTCAATGATTACTACAATACCTATGAGTGGTCAAACCATGTCAACCCCCCTGGCCGTTCATTCGGAGATTTTAATCGGGGCGAGCTTACTTTGCTTGTAGCTATCCATATATTAGTAACCTATTGGGGTTACAGAGTTTCTTCTTTAAGGCGCGTAGAGCCATTCTGCGCGAAAGTAATTGCAATGATCCTTTAGCGCACCTTGCCTTATAGGTGGCACAATAGACAAAAAAACGAAAGAAAGAAAGAAACTCACTTTGGAGGTGCGTCTTCACGGTATAACACTTGAGGAACGTACCTTTCCTCCTATGCCCGTTGCCACTGGAACAAGAAGGATGGGTACACATATGATGTACACGAGGCGCCAAGACTCCTTGATCACACGGAAGGCACCCAGCAGCTTGCGACCTGTCCTGACTGAAAAAAGAAACGTTCCAGTAGAAATAAATGCCACGAACACAGGGTGCTATTAATGCTGTGGCCGTCGCTCTGACGGGGCATAGTGCCTCAGAACTTGGCCGCCACAACAAGGTGGGCACTAAAGGCACGTTCGGAAAATAAATGACAGTTTAGGGCTGTAGGAAAGAGCAAAAATTTGAAGATGCTGATACAATGGCGACTCGAATCGGCTGCTAACTGATTTGGTAATCGGATCAGATGTTCGCTATAGGAAACTTCGTCTTATGTACGTATGTATGTATGTATGTATGTATGTATGTATGTATGTATGTATGTATGTATGTATGTATGTATGTATGTATGTATGTATGTATGTATGTATGTATGTATGTATGTATGTATGTGTGTGTGTGTGTGTGTGTGTGTGTATGTATGTATGTATGTATGTATGTATGTATGTATGTATGTATGTATGTATGTATGTATGTATGTATGTATGTATTCGCACTGAGGACAGGCGCGTTTAAAGAAATAGGACATTTATGTGTATGTGTATGCTTTTATGTTTTATGTGCATGCGTACTTGTGCGTTGGTGGACTAGAATTATCAAGAAAATCAATACGAATAAACAACTACTCAGTGTTCAGCATTCTATGCGAACAGACAGACAGACAATGAACTTTTATTGAGGTCCTGATGGACTAGCCGGCGGAGACCCGTTGGGGTCCCCGGCTCGCCGCTGGCTGCTCCCATGTCGGAATCGGGAGGCCAAGCCTCTCCGCTCTTTCACGGGCATGTTCTTAAAAAAAGAAGTGTGTAGTCTATTCCTTATGCCGGACCATCATGCAAGTGATTCATAATTATTCGGAGCCATTGATATTCGATTCGTATTCAGTTGTACGCCACGCACCACAGTCCGAACCCCGTTACTTGGAAACCATAGCAACTTTTAAAGTATTGCAGCTTTGTAGTAGCGACCAGATCTCACCGCGAAATGTGTGCTGTCGAAAAAAATCCCCGTGCACCGCTGAACTGTAGTCTCTTGGTAAGCAACCCTGTAAGAACAATCGCATGTAGTGTATTCTGACGACTGAAAATAGGCGTAGTCTTAATGTAGCCCGAGTAGAAGCAGCTCTTTCCTACGGTAAACGAGTCCATCAGTGATCTTTCGTCGGTACTTAATTCACTAATAACTAAATATACAATGGGGAAGCGTGCCCAAATATGTTTAAGGTTATGAAACACTGCATAAAGATCCCGCCATGTCTGTGTGTCAGTGTAGCGCAACGTACGTCATTTCCAACGAATTTGATTTAATCCATTTATTCATTTGAAATATCTTCCAAGTACGGCAGCATTACAGAGAGCAGCGAAACTAACAATCGCTACATACCAAAGCATATAAAATCAGTAACGTAATACGCGACATAACATTCCTGGTGTTAACAGCGCAAAACGTAGACGGGACACGAGAGGAGAAGACGACGCCACAAGCGCTGTTTGTGGTGTCGTCTTCTCCTCTCGTGTCCCGTCTACGTTTTGCGCTGTTCACACCGACAATCCCAAGCTGTTATTCTAGCGAAAAACATAACGCTGTTAACAAAAGGCGTGGTAAATGGAAGTCTTATAATTTTCGCTATCTGGTAAACCACCGGAGTCGTGGGCAAGGCAGTTAGCTCCATTTTACTCTGCTTTTTTTTTAGATAACTGAATCATCGCAGTTGTGTTGGCTTGATAGGATGCCACATAAATAATTGAATATAGGGTCAGAGCAAGAGGTCATGAGTAAGTTTTCATGGAAATGTACATCTTTTAAAGCGCAAATTATATATTTTATAGAAGAAAGACGTTAACATTTTCGACATGGTAATTTCTCGTACATACATCACCTTTAACGAAAAAAGTTGTTCTATAGTTATAACTTTAACTGTTGGCCAAAATATTAACATGCAGCAACATGCACTTGCTGTAACCTGTAGTAACATGCAGTTAGCGGTGATCGCGTTAGTAACATTACCAAATAAAAAGTTATTAGCCTTTACAATGGGCCTCGGTTAACCACTCCAAAACATGTTAACCATTATTAACGCAAGTGCATTTTCAATGGCAGGAGCATAATCGGGCTTACCTGACATATAAGCGTAATTTTCATCTTCCTATTAGGTCGATATCATCGTAAATATGCACAACAAAGCAAAATAATGAAATGATAGGTGCGAACCGCATTGTCTGCGTCATATTCATTCCACTCTCCACTAACGGTAAGTAACGACCATGCTTCTACGGATGACGTTATTGCACGATGGCTTTGTCTAACTACGCCGCGCAGGAAGTGCTGAACGAACGATAACATATAGAACAACACACGCAGAGTACAACAATGCTGCTACGCCACATGTTCTTTAAAAGTGGCCTCGAGAATATCTGTAGCTGTACTTTGGGGAGAACAAGTTGTACTCGTAAGCACCTTTGTATTTGAATAAATAATAAATGTTATGAGCCTCAGCTTATCCAACGCACTGACTCCAAACATGTGCGCCACGGCGTAGCACTCAAGTGTTAACTCAGCAGTACGAAGAAAACCGTGGATGATCTCAATTTTTCACAACAGCGTCACAACACACTCCAATAGACCTTGGCAAATAGGTACACTTCTAGGCACCACCGATCTATGTTAGTAAACACGCAGTGAAGACAGGCAAGGTAGGCTCTATATAACTGTTACCGATCTCCGTCTTACTGTGCATTTAGGCGCTGCGCGAAGATATTCATGAAGGAGCGCAAGCGTACTTACATAGTTGGGTTGGTTGAGCCTTATTAACAGTGCGACAGAGGGCACAAAATGAGCCAACAAAACTGCCTTGCAAGCGTCGCCAAATTGATTCAGAAGTAAATGGGCTCCAACAGCAACGTGTCATATCGCGCCTTATTCTCGTCACCTAGCTTTCTTTTGACAGAGACGTCATATGACACACCACCATGGCCGCGTCGTGCACCGCTTCTGACGTGCGCGTCACTGTTACACTGGCATGGCTTATGCTAGTCGCTAATAATTTCTTGTCTTCTTTTGTAGCTTCATATAGCGAACCTGTGGCTAGGATCCAAAGGCGTATCTACTGGAGGGGCGGAGCGGAGAGGGGTGGGTGGGGCCCTTGTCCCCTCATTGTCAGAAGTGAGGAAGCAAAGTTGTCCATTTGCCCCTCCTCCCTCCTCACTGGCAAATTCAACAAAACAACAGCCGAGGCCAAGCCTAACCTAACCATCTCTGGAAACATAAGATCAGCGTTGCTTTTCATAACTTACTGATCAGTGTTGGCAGTTTAGCAATTTTGTCGCCAGATTTAGCGGTTTCCTTTTCTGTTTAGCGGCAAAGTTTTCTCTTTAGTGACAGGCAAATTTTTAGCAACTTGAACAAACAATCGGAGAGATTTTAGCCACTTCGAAGGTACGAAAGTTGCTAATGTTCTTCTCTAACCCATTTTATTATTGAAAAACTACATGCAAGTGGCCGCGACTTACCGCACAACACATCGGCTTCGTGCATATTATGCAACGGTGGCCTTCACTGTGGCAGTCTTCATTATTTAGATTACGGGGTTTTACGTGCCAACACCACGACCTGATTATGAGGCACGCCGTGTAGGGGGTGGGCCGTACTTCAAAAATTTGGACCACCTCGGGTTCTTTAACGTGCGCCTAAATCTAAGTACACGGGTGTTTTCGCATTCCGCCCCCTTCGAAATGCGGCCACCGTGGCCGGGATTCGATCTCGCAACCTTGTGCTTAGCAGGCCAACACGATAGCCACAAAGCAACCACGGCGGGTATGGTAGCGTTCCCATTGTAGTGCTTCACAACCTAGTGGTCATAAGAGACATCACATTGCGCTCACAAAATTAGTGCTGTTTTTGTTCTTTACAAAACCGATTTGAACGGGTGTAAACACCGTAGATTCTACAGTATTACTAAACGCATTCGATGACTGGACGTTTGAAAGCGTAGGAGTAAATAAATTGACTAAAACAAATTTGAAAAAATTTATGTTCGTATTTATAGCACAGCGGCTGAATAACACCGATCGTCAGCATAGAAAGGCGTAGATATTGGAGCGGCTGAGCTCGCTGACGTGAATCTGAACAAATCGCTTCCGTTTCTCACTGCTTTCGGACCAGACAATACTCCAGGGCGGCTTTCAGGTCGACCGAAAGGGGAAGTGTAGTATTTAAGCTGTTTAAAGCTCGAACAATTGTCACCGCCGTGTTAACAAGCGGTCAGTTGCGTTCCGCAGAATTTAGTTTTGTTAGGGACTCTGACAAACCAGAAAAATTGAGGGATAATGCGGACTAAGTGTTTTTGTATGTGTATGCCTATGTGCTTGAAAATCGAGGGTATTTCTGTTCTCTTGAATAGTGTTTTATTTGCAACCTTACAATCTGAAGGCAAATGCAGAATTTAAGCTGTCATCTTTATCAAAATATACTAGCAAGGTAAGAGCCCTCAACACCCTGCTGTTAGATTCGCTGACTTCTGTTTTTTATTTTTGGTCACCAGCACGCACAGCATACAAATGATTCAGATGATTCAGGTCATGTTAGCCTATAATATAGTGTTCCAAAACAGCTACTTTTCTACTTAAGTCCACTTGACAGCCCTAGTCAGAACTTAAGCAACATTTTTGTCTCACTTTCTCTTCAGAGTTTGTTTAGTATTGTTTATTTTCGCAAAAAATAAAAACATACAAGTGTTCACAAGGCTGTATCCATGACAAAAAAGGCATACAAAACAGCGAAAGGGCGGAGGTAGAGATCGCATGCACAGGAAATGTTTGGACATCCAGTGAGGAAAACACTGTGGCTTCGCACAAGAAATTGACATAATTAAGATGTAGACAAAATAAGCGAAAAATCCAAATTTTCTCATTTCCTTAATTAATTTGCTAGTTTGTTAGACGTCTAATAAATAACGCTTAATTTATCGCTCAATATCCTTATTGAACTTGATATTATTGAGAAATTCATTCTATACGGGAGCGCAACAAAATTCATCTGGCCTTTCATTTCAAGTCTTTCGGCATATAGGGGCATAGAGATAAATTAAACATTAGTTGTGGCCCTCCTTGCGTTCCTTTTGAGTGCCATCATGAGGCTAATCGATATAGTGTAATTAAACTCCTGTTCATGATTAACTATACGAACTACTCATTGTAACTAATGCGCAAATCGGGCGGGGATACGAGAACTTGCAGCAAGTCTTCTTGCAGTGTGCAGGCTGATCCAATAGTTAAAATTTTGGAGGACGCTAAAGCTTCGCCTTTGAGAGTGGAACACGATAGCATTAAAGGATCCCAGACTGCTTCTCAGGCTTCCCGGCAACTGCAGCGTATGTAACCGTAATGTTTAGCGGGAAGCATTCGCGGCGAACGTTATGAACGAAGGTGGGCTTTCTGGTAGAAACGCGGTCTTTTGCGTGGGCCGCGATGCGGCGGAGGCAGGCGCCATCTGGAAGTGTTTCAAGGAAACGGACGCACCACTACGTGGACTCCGAGATATTCACGTGCCGGCGCGCGCAAATGGCGGACGCCGTCGGCGGTCTATGGATTGCAGAAACGCTGGAAAAGGGGTTTGTTTCAGTTTTCCCGTAACAGAATAATGTTTTCTCGTATAGTGAAATTACAATCCCAGAGCTATCATGTCTGTAGGTTGTGTGTAAGTCGTAGTTTACGATTTTCCCACGTATTTTAGCTTGAGAAATTCAAGTATTTCAGTAAATTCCTTGCGTCACACTGAGGGCCTATGTATGTGTGGTTCGAAAATATTTTTGCCGAAGTGATGTCCGACGCCGATACGAGATTTCTTGCGACACGGGGTCCTTAACGCTGTCGCGTTAAAATGTGGGTAGACGAAAACACAACTCTGCTCGGATTTGTGTATATCGTATTCGTCATAATTCTAAGAGCTCGTTAGTGTAGTCGTACTGATTGCTGCAAATATGTGTGATACGTATTCTTCCAGGAATCGGTACAGCAATCGCCGACCCACTTCAAAAGGTTTCGCAACACTGTAAAAGCTTCTCATATGTAATTGATAATCAGATCTCTCAATAACACATATAAATCTCAGAGACATTTTCGAGCCCATGTTTAACAAAACATTATTCCGCAAGTCTCCTATATTTACCTATATAAACAAATCGAAGATCACCTGCTGCAGCAATAGCGTGCCAGCTGTTGCCTGAGGGGAGAGTGAAACGCCACGACGCCACGTCACCCTCTCTCTCGCTCTCGTAAGCCCGTGTTATCCGCGCGTTCCTTGTCTGCGCACGCTCTCGCCTGCATTCTAACTGCGCCTCGGTAAGGCCAAATCAAAACGCGCCGAGCGTCTCAAAGCACTCGCTTTCCCACGAGGAGTTCGTAACTATAAGGACGGCTCAGGGGCGTTCGAATGGACATTAATACTTTCGCATTCACAAACTCATAAGAAATGCTCAGGTTTCCGCGGATTTTCTTTGAAGCGCCGTGATATGCGATGGAAAGAAGAAAAAGGCATGCACTGCACTTACTGGCAACAAGTATTCTACTACTACTGTCAACACGACTGCACTTCTAAATTTTCAATTTTGTCAAGTGCGAACGCACAAAATTTGTTTGTGGCAGGTAACAAATTTCCTCCCTGCCGTGCCAATTTCTGCAAAAGGCTGAGACTGCATCCATGACACTTGCTATGTTCAAGGACGGAATTTTATTAAAATTTCGTTATTCCCATTACCGGGCATGTTGGAATCGCCAAGGTGAAGATGAACAGTAAGGCAATCAGGTCTGTTAAGTATATATATTATAGTTATCAAGAATATTAGTCCTAAAAAGGTGTACGAAGTACCTAAGCGTTGCAGCTGAGTTTTCTGAAAGCGTTTCTCTAGCTCACAGAGACGACCTGAACTGTAACGTCCATGACATCTTCCACAAATATAAGGGCCCGACTTTACGACTGCTTGACTTGAATTTCGCATTGGCAACATGTGCCAAAAAGTTAGTGGCTCAAGTGGTATTTGTTCAACAGTTTAGATTACCTACCTACTCATCGCCATTTATCGGGCATGTAAGACCGACCTGTCCAAGTAATCCATCAGAAAAACTGATTCTGTTGTGTGCTCCAGGCGAGCTAAAGGAAAATCAGTTTTAATAAAAGGCATAAATCTGGAAGTTTCGCAATGAAATATTTCTGAGAGGCAAGCGTAATCTGAATAATCTTCTTGTTTTCAATTTTGTTCACGCTGTTCAAACGAGAATAACTTCAAGCAACAAAATCAAATGCTAGTCTTACAACGCGAATTTTCCTCCACTCGAAGTCAGCGCAATTCATTGTCAAGCGCAACGCTGCAGTTGACGGCGCTAAAACCAAACGATCAGTGATAACGACAGCATTGTTAATAGTGAATCGTTTCCTCTCAGTACTTGCCGCGGGTATACGCAAACACAGACACGCTACAAGCAGGGGAGTAGCCAGGAGGGGGGGGGGGAGCTTATGGGGCTCAGCCCCCCCCCCCTCCACCGAAATTCTTTCTTGCTGTCATGCACCGCCGACAAACCCAACCCCCGGTGCCGTAAATCATTTCGCATTTTGTCTAAAATGTCTTTTTCATGCTAGAAAGACATTTCAACTCGAACATTGCGAACTCAGACCGGATTTCGCGGCAGGGACCTTGCACCTGGAGTCACGTAACACAAGGAGCCCCATCCAAGCACAAGGTTTCAAGGACATTTTGATGGCGAGCAGGCTCGTCGCGGCATTTCGCGGAGGCCGCGGAATCTACGGAGCGCATGGATTTGAAATGTGAAACATTGTGGGTATTAAGCTCTCATAAACTTTTGTTGCGAAAGATGCATTGACATTTCCAAAGTCGTGCTTTAGATTTTCAATTCCGGAGCTTTGCGGGTTAAATGTTACAAAGATTTGACGCCAAAGGTGCATTAAATTTTCCGAAGTCGTACATCGGAACATACAACGAGACAAGCCAAATCAACACACTATCAGACAAGGTGACAAAGCACGCAGCGACGTTCGATGAGATGAAGCTTTGTGATGGTTCATTTGTGCCACCATGTCCCAGAAAAGAATATCAACATTTCTTCCCCTGCGCCAGCGCACCCATGTCAAGACAGTAAAGTCAGCAAAGGTAACTACGTTCTTGTTTAGTTTTCTGCTTTGAATTTTATTCGCAAGGACGCATTGAGCCTCTTCAGTTTTCGCCTTCTCGCTACCCGCGGGCTGCCAGAGCCAGCCAGAGTGCATGCGTTGTTCTCGCTTTCCCCGTACACCGCACGGCGCACTTCCGTGCGTGTTCTACTGGCCGAGTGGATTCTGGCAGAGTTTTGCTCGTTTTCTGGCTAGCATACGAGAAAAAAGAAACAATGGTCGCTCGCCGCCATCACTGTGACGTATGGACGGATTGCAACGCGTTCGCTTGAGCGCCACTTCACCGGAAAGTCATGTCTCGCCGGTGTAGGATACCTGCCAGTGTTCTCTGTAGACCAAGCATGTCACGTTTTCTTCGATATTCCTTCGGTAGCCACACTAGTTGCCCAAACTAAGCAATTGATTGTGGCCAACATGTTTTCCTTTTTGTTCTTAGTTGCCCAAACGAAGCAATTGATTGTGGCCAACAAGTTTTCCTTTTTGTTCTT
Source organism: Dermacentor variabilis (assembly GCF_050947875.1). Taxonomy (NCBI): domain Eukaryota; kingdom Metazoa; phylum Arthropoda; class Arachnida; order Ixodida; family Ixodidae; genus Dermacentor; species Dermacentor variabilis. The sequence continues at coordinate 87,063,622 of NC_134570.1, read as the reverse complement.
CCATTTCGGTGCCCCGGTCTCACAAAAAAGAAAAAGAAAGACGTTGCGGCGCAGAGAATTGTCACATGGGGAAGTTTGATTTTGTTGCTCCTAATGCGGAAGGCAATGGGGGACGGGACGCTTCAATAGCCGGATACTCTTATTATATTATTTCGATAGCAATGATGTGGACACTCCTGGCGCATTCCTACCGTCGCCATTGTCCTCATGTTCCGTATAAAGTCACAAGGGCGATAAGTTCGTGACCACGCGCCACACGCTGTATGTGCGAATGAAAGCGTGAAGAGGGGGGGGAGGGGGGGGCGTTGGCATGGGTAAGCCGACAATGCTGGCTGATTCTTGTGCGCGCAAGGGAGGAAAGCGCACACAAGTGCCGTCACGTCACGGGGAGCGGAGAGGCTTCACTGCCCTGTCCTTCTGTGATTGCGCAACATATTTATTTGCCTTAGTTGACACATCATATAGAGTGACTTTTTCTAAGGTGCATAGATTTATTGGGGACTCATACCTATACTTAAATATCTTGTTCTAAGGTTTGGCGTACACGTGCAGTGAACTTTGTTCCCAGTGACACTTTCTTGCCCTTTATCAAGCTGTATCTCCGCCTTTGTATATTCCATTGTACTTTCACATTTTTAATATGCGAGGGAGAGTCAAATGAAAGTGAGGCAACCGACTCCGCACAATAATGGTTCTGTTTATTATCTGCGAGGCATGCGCGTAGCACAAAGGCATCATTCATTTATAAAACTGACACGCAAGTGTGAGTATAAATGTTCTTTAATGATCTCGTACATAGGGTTGAACGTGGCTGCGGGACATGATACATGCTCCAAAAGTTGAATAGCGTGTTGTTGTGAGGTTTTTGATAGCTGAAGGTGTTTCCCAAAAAGAAATTAGTCGCCGTATGGCTGCCGTGTACGTTGAACATTGAATTTCACTGGATACTGTAAAGCGTTGGAGCAAACTCTTCAAATAAGGACTTGAAAGTTTCAAGGACGATATAAGACCGGGCCAAAGCCACCGCGCAAGCACCTCCAACACAAATGCAAAGCTTGACGAGCTGATTAGACAAGAACGGAGGATAAGTATCGACGAACTGGCAGAGCGTGTGAACATGTCACGGTTCAGTTCACGCCACAATTCATTAACGTCTTGGTTATCGGCTCTTGTGTGCGCAGTGGATGGCCAGAATTTTCAACCACCGCCAGAAGACGGAGAGGTTCGATGTTGCCTTGACTCATCTGATCCGATATCACAAGGAGGGTGACGACTTCTTGTCTGCAATTGTGACCGGAGAGGAATCATGGTTGCTGCTACTACGAGCCTGAAGCAAGATGGCAAAGCTAACAGTGGAAACATTCGAATTCACCACCCCCAAAGAAAGCAAAGGCTTTCATTGCCGCCGGAAAGGTGTTGACTTTTTTTTTCGATCGTCAGGGACCGTTACTGATAGAAATTACTAAACCTGGAGAGACTATCAGTCGTTTCCGATATTGTGAAACGCCGCATCGACTGCGTGTCGCAATCAAGAACAAACGACGTGGAAAATTGTCGAATGGGGTCATCGTGCTCCACGACAATGCCCGTCCCCAAGTCGATGATGTGGTCAACAAAAAACTGGCAAACTTTAAGTGGGAAACGCTGCAACATATGCCATACAGCCCATACCTGCCGCTTTGCGGCTTCCACATTTTGGAGCAATTGAAGGAAGGCTCAAGGGAACCACATTCGAGTGAGACAATGACGTGAAAGAGTCGGAGACTTTTTGAAGCAGCAAACCAATGAGTTTTATGATACGGAAATCATGCGACTCGTTACTCAGTGGGACAAATGTCTAAATCCTCATAGAGACTACTTTTAAATAAAGTGCCCCGTTTGTCATACATTCCCATTGACTCAATTTCTTTTGACTCGCCTTCGTATATTTTGCAGTACTCCTGGTTTTTATATGTACTCTCTGCTGTAACTATAATTTCGGTGCAATTACTCACAATACACGACCGGTGACAGCTGCTCCTTCTCAATACATTCGCACAAAGGACAGCGTCATTGAAATTTTTCCCTGGCCGTTGCATATGTACAAAAATGTTAACAAGACTCTTAAATAACAGTTTCATTAAATATTTGTCGTCACTTTGTTTATTTCAGAGCCTTTGAATTTTTCATATGAGCGGCATGCACTGCTTTGCTGGTTTCGAACTGATATAGTTCCAAAGTTCATGCGATAAGTTCTTGACTTATTAAGTAGGCGAAAAACATGAAAGCATTGAATTGTTTATTTCGGGCACAATTTTCGGGACATGCGAGTAGACTTTCTGAATGAAAAAATACTTATTTCGCTTGTCGTGACAGTGCGTAGCGTTGAAGAATTCGTTTGCAGCGTCTTCGGCAATGGAAATGCAGTTATTATTGATATATTTGATCCTTGTACAAATTCTGTAAGGAGGAGGCCGAGCTGTAACGTGAGCCCCCCCACCCCCCCACCAACGAAATTTCTGGCTACGCCACTGACCACAAGGAGCATCCCTGCTACTACATACCGGCGCAGTTTCCGCCGGGAGCTTTTGCATTCCGTTCCTTTCGTTCCTAAATCAATTAGCAAAGCTACGCAACATGCGCCAATAACAAAAGCTCGCTTACCTGCGTAGCTTGCGTGATTGTAGGTCGTGCCATCAGCGTCCGGCAGCTTCTCCACGTAAAAGATTCCGGTTACCATCGTCGCCTCCACTCATTCAGGTTAACGAGGGGGGACACTTTTCTTTTCCCCACGCACTCGGAGGATGCACTGTTGAGCGTCGGCCCACTGTGAGGGGGATGTTTGTAGCGAACCTAATTCGTTTGACACGACCGCAGCCCGAGCGTTACCTTGGCCCTCGGCACCAGCTATGTATGCGCGGTGCGAGGAAGAGTGGCCTCTTATTTGAGCAGCCGGTTCCACCGAGCGGCCGATGCAGTTTAGTCGAGCTTCCTGTGCACGCAGGACGTTCCGCGCTCTGCCCTCTCTTCCCACTTGAACGAGCTGTTGGGCGAGACGTCAGAATGGTTGCGGCTGCCGCTGCCGCCGCGCTTTGGCCGCTCACGCGTTCCTTTGTTCTGCAGCAACCGCCCAGCTGAGACTGGCCTCGACCTTTGACGATAATCAAGGCTGGCTCACAATAGGTGGAGCGATATTGCCACTGACACGAATGTTCCTCGCTTTGGACGTATGCCTTTGCGGTGGGGAAGGCAGTCAGGTGCTCATCGCGTCCTTGACTCTCGCATGAAAATATGACTAACCTCAGTGTATTGAAACGTCCACTGAGTCATATTTTCTGTCCAGATGCTCATTCAGATAACATGTACCAAGATGTATTCAGATAGCATGTACCAAGCATGCAGCAGAACGTGTAACCTATAATTTAAGTTGCCAATACACAATAGGCGTAATTGCTCTAATAAAGACTGAAAAAGTGCGAGTTTTCAAACAAGTTTTCCCATTCATAAACTTGAATACACTTGTCATGCTTAACGTCGGCGCGAACGGCGCAAACACATGGACTTGCAAGCACACAAAAAAGGTCAAAGCCGAACAAAGCGCCTTCAACCAACTCAAATTTCATTCCCTAGCACAAACCTTGTCAAAACAAAGTAGTTGCGTTGTGCATGCGTTATATTAAACTGAGGGGTAAAAGTGATTAACATCGATGAAGTCTTCCCAACATGGCATCCAGGAACGCAAGTTCCGCGTCATATAACGACAGAGACGTGTCACTGACGACGAGGATTGCCTTGAAATGGAGAGTTTACGCAGATTCGCCAGTAGGAATACGCCGCGTGCTGTACTAACGATGATAACTCGAAAAAGCGAGCAATAAAGGAGGCAGGGCTTGTGACGTCAACGTAATGTGATTTCTCAGCTGCAATATAGAGATGCTGTAAGAGAGAAATGGCAATTTTGGGCACTAGTCCAACCAATGGGAGAGAGCCTCTGCTTTAGGAAGAGTAGATAGCTTTATTACGACATCGCATCGACCTGTTCTATTTGCTTCGCTTTCTTATTACTGAACGCTCTCTTTGAGTATGATGATGATGATGGCGACTGGCATCCGCTTCGAAACGGGGTGCTGACAAATCGTCGCGCCGCCTCCTTGAGCCAATTACTACAATATTCCACTACATTTATCACAGTCTAGCATGTAAGCATTTGCCTCACACTCACAGCGCAAATCACGAGCCATTTGCTTTTCTGCTTCCACGTCTTCACGTTTATTTTAAGCCGTAGTCCGTTATTTGCAATAGGTTTTTCTCACGCGCAGAATGTGACACGCGTGCATGTTTAACCACGCAATATCAGCAAACAGCAGGTGACTTCTACAACACACTACTTTAACGCATGTGTACAGCTCCGGCGGAAGTGTGCGCAGTGGTACGTTACGCTCAGAAGCTTTCCGATGCGGAAGCGTCAAATGGCTCATTGGGCGAATAAGCCGGCGCATAGAGAGAGGCGTTCAACAAGAGCGGACACTCCCATCGAGCCCAGTTGGCCCAGTGGCCGAATTCACTGTAGCGCAACAAGCGGCTGGCATTAGAACCCGGACCGCACTTCCCGTTTTGGTTTCGGGCACGCGCGGTTTGAACGCTACATGGTACGCGTTACCTTACCCAGGCTGCGCTGGTCGGCGCGACATTTGTTTTTGCTTCTACTGCTCAACCGTGCGCTGTCTTGGTGAGTAATCCTTCCTTTCTTTTATTTAGTAAAATAAATATGACTGCGAGGGATCTTTACAAGCACCTATTGAATTTGTCCTCTGTGCAGCGCGCAATTTCATAAAGCAGACGCACGACGCCGTGTTAAACGAGGAAATGTTTATTTTACTTCATACAAAAACTTGTTCCAGGCTTTTGGGGCGTTCATCTAACGTTGTGGCACCAGGTAAACAGCAGTAATTCCCGCACAAAGCTCCACCGGAGGGCACGAGCTGAAAAAAAAAGTAAATTGCAAGCATGTGTCATTTTTTATTTAGATCTTAGAGGAAAACTGCATGTGGAGGAGAAACGCACGAAAGGGCCGAACGACCGACATTACGCACAAAAGTAATTCGCTTTTACAATCATATTGTAAACAATAGCACACTCATCCCATACATACATAAAACATAACGAAAACATCCGATTTCCAAGCATCCCCCCATTCACGGGCTTTATTTCCTGCACGTAATTTTGAAGAGCGCAAATACACGGGCGACTGCACGTTTTCGACACAACTTGGCTTCAGCCGACGCGATTCTACGCTACGTATACAAAGAGGTGACGACAACACAGGCTCCCAGCCAGGTCATGCTAGACACTTGCAGAATTCTTTCTACTAGCACTCAGAACAAATGCGTGGGTACAAAGCCTGTTTTAAATTTGTACGAAGATCTAATTGTCGAGTTGCAAATTCCTGGTTTCTAAGCCACTCGGCGTTATCTTTTGCGCGTTCTGCCGGCACAAGCAATACACTGCCGCGTTTTCACTCTTGCAATCACTCGTCGCGTTTTTGACAAGCGACTATCGTGAGTACTGAAGGAAGGTATATGTTGTTGGGGGAGCCACAAAATGGCGTCACAACCTTGGCCTCGCGGGATTTAATCAACGTGAAACCAAGTGCGCCCGACAGCCCAGCTGTTTCTCGCCACCTGCGTCGCAACGCCCGTGGCCGTGCCACAAACATGAATTGCTTTAAATACAGCGCAGACTGTCAAGCAAAATTTCTCACCTTGTCATAGACACATAGAGCAGTAGTTCCGTGGCATGCCGAAGTGCAGAGGAACGCAAGAATACGCCGGGAGCCCAAGAAATATGGAGGAAGGAGAAAAAGTTAGGAAGGAGTATATCGCGCAACGCGAGCCAAGCGTGTCGGCCCAGCAAACGATAGTCACGTAAGAATGCGCGGTTAATTTCCCGGCTTCCTTTCTGCATGCAGCGCTGCGGCAGGCATGGGGGCAGGGCCCCCGATCAAGCGCACATTGAGTAAAAACCACCCGGCACCAAGCGACTTAGGCGAATCTCGATGCTTGATGGAACATGGTTATAAAGGCACGCATGCCTCTCCCCGAACCGGTGCCTCTCCCCGAACCATCTACTCGACGTTTATAAACACATCTCACTTGATGACCACGAGCACTCGCTGTCACAATGCTGGCATGATGAAGAATGCCGGCAAGGAGAAGCGAACGGCTTCGTGCTGCCCGAGTTTCACTGCGAAAACACTGTTGGAACGCGCTGCTAGGCTGAGCTAAGCGAGTATAAGCAATCACGCGTTCCAAACAACAACTGAACTTTCATTCACTCCGAAGCTGCCGAAGAAAAGTCACGTGATTCGCGCATGCGCTGTTGGCATTGCGCACGGAAGCACCATTTCGCGGCGCAACAATACTCCCCCCCCCCCCCTAGTGAATAAGTCAACAATGAGCTGCGGTTCATAAGTCCATTCGCAATGGAGATGTTGTGCGCCATCCACTCCGTGTGAACCTTTCGATGACTGGTTGGGCCGGTTCAGTCTGGTCTGCTGGTAGTCCTTGTGGCTGTGGAACTCGAGATGATGCACGCACTTTACTGTTGCTGTCTACGTGCGCTGGTTTTACGCGGTCAAGCGAAACAACGTCGTGATGGCCACCTCGGTCGATCGTGATGTGCTTTTCTCCTCGTTTCACCACCTTGAACGGCCCATCATACGGGGGCTGGAGTACACGCTGTACGGCGGCGTGCCTTACAAACACGTGGGAGCAGGAGGAGAGATCACTGTGGACGTGCACAAGCCGTGGTGCCGGCAGACGTGGAGGGACAGCGCGTAGCTTGCTCATAATGTCCCGCAGCCGCAGGGCGTAATCGTTGGCCTGGGCGTTTGAGTTTTTACTGTCAGCGACAAACTGCCCCGGAAGGCGAAGTGTTGTGCCGTATACGAGTTCAGCCGAGCAGTAGCCAATGTTCGCTTTCAGAGCCGTCCTAATTCCCAATAAAACCAGGGGTAGCGCCTCTACCCAACTGTAACTTGAGGTTGCCGTCAGGCTATTCTACAGCTGGCGATGGAACCTTTCCACCATACCGTTGCTGATGGGATGGTAGGCCGTTGTTCTGACGCGCATGATTTCTAGAAGCCACGTGATGTTCCCGAATAGGGCAGACTCCAATTGCGCTCCGCGATCCGTTGTCACTGTTGATCGAACTCCGAATCGTGCTACCCAATGGTGGATGAAAGCGCGGGCCACAGTATCGGCAGTCATATCTGGGATGGGGATGGCCTCCGGCCACCGCGTTAAGCGGTCGACGCAAGTTAGTAAGTAGTTTTGCCTTGGAAATAAGGCAATGGTTCCACAAGGTCAAAATGCACATGGGACAATCGAGTGTCCGGCTCGGGGAAGGATCCTAAGGGGGTTACAGTGTGGCGCTGCACTTTGGAGCGCTCACATGATAGGCACTCCCTTGTCTAATGTCGGACGTCCCGGTTTATACCGGGCCACACGAACCTAGCTATGCACAGCCGTTGGGTGACTCGAATCCCCGAATGTGAGAGGCCGTGCAGCAATTCATAAATGTTGCGGCGAAGATCGGGGGGCACGGACGGCCTGGCCCTACCTGTGGACATGGCACAGCATACAGATCCTGTCGGTTCATCCACCGATCGCAGCTTCAAGGCGCTGGTTGTGGACTTCAGTAGATGTTTAAACTCCCTGTCGCTGCGTTGAGCCGTCGTTAGCGCGATGAAGTCGATGCCGCTCGGTAGGCTGATGGCGTTCACTGGGCTGTTCGAAAGAGAATCTGCCACTGCATTGTCCTTCCCGCTGACATGGCGTATGTCCGTCGTGAATTCTGCGATGTACGACATTTGGCGAAGCGCTCGTGCCACGTGTGCACCCGTATCTGAGTTGATCGCGTGCAATGCCCAGGTCAGCGGTTTCAGATCCGTGCGTACAAAGAATTCTCGCCCTTCTACATAGTGGCGGAAATGTCGTATAGCAGCGTATGTGGCCAGTAGCTCCCTACCAAAGGTGCTGTATCGTCGTTCGGACGGACTCAATTTTCCGGAGAAGGAAATCGGTCGCCACCTTCCGCTCGACGTCTGCTGCAATACGGCTCCAATAGCTGCGTCCGTACAGTCACACGGTTTAGTTGCCCTATAATCCCCATAAGGACGCCAATCGCTACCTGTTGATTTCGGGACCATGTGCAGAGGCGACGCATATGGGCTGGACGAAGGGCGTACTATGCCGAGTTCCATCATATGCGAAAACACCTGTCGGGCTAGCCGTAGCTTTTCGGGTGGAAGACGCCGTGGCCGCGCGTAGACCAGTGGTCGTGTTTCCATGTGATGCTGAACATCGTGTTTCACTTCGGCGAATGCCTGTTGCTGTCGCGTCAGCTCTGGAAACTTTTGTACTATAGTGGTGAAGCGCGATTCTCCGGACGGACGGAGTAATGTCGGACTGAGAGGAGGACGCAAACACGGCTTGGCTTGTACCACTGCACTACATACAGGATCCTGAAGCCGTTTGTTCCGAACATCAACCAACAGACCGAAGCATTGCAGAAAGTCAGCGCCCAATATGGCAAACTTGACATCAGCGGCTATGAACACCCATCTGAACGTTCTGTTGAAACCAAAGTTCGGCGTGAGCGAACGATGTCGGTATGTTCGTATCACCGTGTTATTGACGGCTTGCTTTGGCGTTGTACTAGTGTTCTTCCTTTCGGCTTGTGACGCGGGTATCACGCTCACCTCGGCGCCTTTGTCGACTAAGAAACGGGCCCCGTTGTTGCGGTCGGTAACAAAAAATACCGAGAGACGACTTCAAGGCAACGTAGACGCACTGGTCGCCCTCAGTACTTGCCGCGGTTGTTTCTCGAGCGCGCGCACGGTGGAGCACAGTTACGCGCAACATTCCAGAGCCGACGATGATACCAGCATATATTCTCCCGCTGGGGTTGTGATAGCGACATGTTTGGCTCGCTTAAATTTTGTGTTTTCCTGCTTGTACGCAAAGCTGATAACGTCTCGGTAAGTCGAGAAATATCTTCACGCATTTGCTGAACTTCGTCCTGAGCCTGTGGTGCTCGCCCGGCAGCCAGTGATGTGGGCATAGTGATCGCCATGAGCCGATGGGCAAGCTCGCCGACTGCAGGTAGGTCTTTCTGCCCGGACGCAGCGACAGCCAAGCGGACACTTGACGGCAGCTTTTGCACAAAGAGTTCTCGGAATTATGCTCCGTCTTCAGTGTTCGTTGTTTCGCCGCGCAATAGTTGCATGTGCCGCAACAGCTGACTGGGAGTACGGTCGCTGAGGTCCGTGTCGCGAAGCAATTGGTGTAGCCGCTGCGACTCGGGGGGCGTGACACGGCGGATGAGGGTTTCCTTTAGCGTTGCATATGCTTTTTCAGCAGGCGGGTCGAGTAAAAGGTCCCGTATTTCACTGGCTATGGGCGGCGGGGGACTTCTTACGAAGTAGTCGTATTTGGTAAGGTCTGCTGTGATGCGTCGTGCTGCGAACTGCGCTTCTACTTGAATAAACCAGAGTGCGGGGTCCACGGTCCAAAAGGGGGGCCGTTTACCGTCGACTGAAGAGACTGTCGGCGTAACGTCCGTCGTGGACGTCGAAGTCATAGTCGTTGATGCTCAACCCCGGTGACTGCTTATCACGTCCGGGTCACCAATGTTGGAACGCACTGCTAGGCTGAGCTAACCGAGTATTAGCAACCACGCGTCATAAAGAACAACTGAACGTTTATTCAATCCGAAGCTCACGAAGAAAAGTCACGTGGTTCCTGCGCGTGCGCTCTTGGCATTGCGCACGGAAGCGCTGTTTCACGGCGCTACACCACCTTTCACGACGAAGTATACGGCAATGTTTTATATTTAGCAATCAGCTACATTGTTTAGCGACTTGAATGAACAATTTGCGACAATTTTAACGACATATAAGTTAGGAAGCTTGCGTAAAAAATGACCTTCTACAACAAAGTTCAGTATTCAATAGGTGTGCTCACGGAACTCGCTGTACGATGCATAGGCTCCGTGACCATGATGAACCTGTATTCAAATTGGGAGCCTCCACATTGCGATTGCGCTTCAGAGCGCAGTGGTCATCATAGCCATCATAGTGCTCCCAAAATTGAAGTTTCTTTATTATTTACTAAACATATTTGAATGTATTTAAACGCTGCTGGCTTAGTGGTGTCACCAGATCTATTTCATTTGTAGACTTGCGCAAGCATGTGAGAGAGCTAATTTGCCAAAATTAAATGGAATATATTTTGTGTTCAAATGTAGGAAACATCAGGTGAATTAGACGCATCGACTGCGCAAAAAAGGCGTGAACATCGGAAGGGCTGAGCTCGTTCACATGTGTCTGAATAAATCGCTTAGGTACTAGTCACGGCTTTCGGACCAATCAGTACTTCACGGTGCCTTTTAGGTAGATCAAGGGAGAAAATATGGTATTTAATCTGCACAAATCTCGGGCAATTGTCAACGCCGTGTTAAAAACTCGCGGCCAAGCTCGTTCCGCAGAACCTAGTTCTGCTACCACGAACGTCGAGAAGCACAACAAATTTAGGAATAATGTGCAGAATAAGTGCATTTGCATAGGAAAACTACGTCGCTTATGTTCCTTTGAATCGCGCTGTATTTTTAACCATGAAACCTGAAGGTAATGAAACACTTAAGCTGTCAATCCCTTATGTAAATGTTAGAGGCAGGCGATCCAATATCGATTTTCTCGAATGTGAATTGTAAGTATCGAATATGGAATAGATATGGAATATCTATTCCGGTTGTTTATTTATTTATTTTTATTGCCGGTTTTATTTATTTCCGGTTTTTGGCTTCGGAAAGGGTCCCAACATGTACATACCGATCTGCTGAAACGGTCGGCAAGGAGGCTCCATTGGTTGTAGTAATCCCGCTAGCCTTGCCGGTGGAGTCTTGCGTCGCTGACAGCCTCGGCATGTTCTTACATAACGGGCGACGGCGGCGCTCAGGCGCGGCCAATAATACCTTTCCTGTATCCTCGATAGTATCCGGGAGAATCCGAGGTGTCCAGCGGTCGGATCGTCATGTAAGGCGTGCAATATTTTTGGATGCAGCCCTGAGGGAACAAAAAGAAGGTAGTTGGCAGTAGTTGGAAGTTCTTTACGAGTAGGTTGTTTTCAAGCGAGAACGAACACAATTCTCGCCTAAATGCCCTAGGGACAACGTCGGTGTGCCCTCCCAAATACTCGACGTGGTTTTTCACCTGCGGGTCTGCTCGCTGCTGTTCAGCCAAGTCTTCCGCGCTTAATCTGCCAAGGAAGGCGTCGTCATGCTCGTCATTTTGCCGCGGCAAGTCAATGGGGGCGCGTGATAGGCAATCGGCATCAGATCGTTTTCGTCCTGACTTATAGGTTACAGCGATATCATATTCTTGCAGTCTTAGGCTCCGCCGCGCCAGCCGTCCTGAAGGGTCCTTTAAGTTCGCTAGCCAACACAAGGCGTGGTGGTCGCTAACGACTTGGAATGGCCTGCCATATAGGTAAGGGCGAAATTTCACTGTAGCCCAAACGATGGCGAGGCATTCCTTTTCGGTTGTAGAATATTTGACTTCCGCTTTTGACGACAACCGGCTAGCGTAAGCTATCACGCGTTCAAGGCCGTCTTTTCTCTGGACTAGGACGGCACCGAGGCCTAGGCTACTGGCGTCAGTGTGGATTTCGGTATCGGCGTCCTCGTCGAAGTGCGCAAGCACTGGGGGCGACTGCATGCGTCGTTTGAGTTCTTCAAATGCGTCGGCCTGCGGCGTTTCCCACTTGAACTCGACATCACATTTTGTTAGATGTGTCAGCGGCTCAGCAATGCGTGAAAAGTCCTTGATAAAGCGCCTGTAGTAGGCACAAATGCCAAGGAATCGACGCACTGCCGTCTTGTCGAAGGGCTGTGGGAACTCTGCGATGGCAGCAGTCTTCTGCTGGTCGGGGCGGACTCCAGACTTGCGGATGACGTGGCTTAGGATCAGAAGCCCATCGTAGGCTAAGCGGCACTTCTCTGGCTTCATAGTGAGCCCTGATGACTTGATTGCCTCTAGTACTGTCGCAAGCCGCCTAAGGTGATCGTCGAAATTTCCGGCGAAGACGACGACGTCATCCAAGTAAACAAGACAGGTCTGCCACTTCAATCTTGTTAACACCATGTCCATGACGCCCTGGAACGTTGCAGGTGCTGAGCACATTCGAATGGCATGACCTTGAACTCGTAGAGGCCGTGTGGCGTGATGAAGGCGGTCTTTTCGCGATCTCTGTCGTCGACTTCCATTTGCCAGTAGCCAGACTAGAGATCCATCGACGAGAAGTATAGGGGGTATACATCCTTCTTTGTGATCTTATTAAGTCGACGATAATCGACGCAGAAACGTAGCGTTCCATCCTTTTATTCCCCAAGACTATAGGAGATGCCCTCGGGCCTTTCGACGGCTAGATGATGTCGTCACGCAGCATTTCGTCGACTTGTTCTCTTAAAGCTTCACGTCCTCGCGTCGAAACACAGTAAGGGCTCTGGCGGAGTAGTCGAGTGCACGTGCGATGCTTTGCGACTGGTGTTTGTCGAATCCTCGATGACGTCGAAAAGCAGCGTTTGTATCGTCGGAGCAGGCTTCTGAGCTGTTGCTTCTTAAGCATGGGGAGACTGGGATTTATGTCTAAGTCTGGTTCGGGAACTGTGGTCGTCGGGGTAGATGCAGCAGAATCCGAAAGGACAAACGCATTACTGGTTTGCAGAATTTCCTCGACGTACGCGATCGTAGTGCCCTTGTTGATGTGTTTGAACTCCTGGCTGAAGTTGGTCAGCAGCAGTTTAGTTTTTCCTCCGTGCAGTCGAGCGATCCCTCTTGCGACGCAAATTTCACGGTCTAGCAATAGATGTTGGTCACCCTCGATGACGCCTTCTACGTCGGCAGGTGTTTTGGTGCCGACGGAAATGACAATTGCTGGAACGGGGCGGGATGATGACTTGACTTTCAAACATGCCTAAGGCGTGGTAACTACGAGAGCTCTCAGGCGGTATCGCTTGATCTTCTGACAGCGTTATCGACTTCGACTTCAGGTCGATGAGTTCGCCGTGTTGGTTGAGGAAGTCCATGCCGAGAATGACGTTTAGTGAACAATGTTGGAGGATAACGAAGGTGGCAGGGTAAGTCCGGTCATGAACGGTAACTTTTGCTGAGCAGATTCCAGTTGGCGTGATGAGGCGTCCTCCAGCGGTCCGAACTTGAGGGCCTTCCCATGCAGTCATAACTTTCTTCAACTGGGCGGCGATGGGTCCACTCATGACGGAGTAATCAGCTCCTGTGTCTACTAAGGCGGTGACTACATGGCCGTCGAGAAGCACGTCGAGGTCGGTGGTTCTTTGTCTTGCGTTACAATTAGGTCTTGGTGTCGGATCACGGCTGCGCCGCGTTGACTTGTGGCTGCTACGTGGCGCCATCAGGTTGTCTTTCGTCGGCGTATTCTTTACTTCCAGACTTCGTCGGGACAGCGGCGTGTCGTTATGTCTTCAAGGTAGTTTCTTCGGTGTCTTTGTCGGTGGCGGAGGATCTCCGTCAGTTCGACGAACAGCAACCGCACCCCCATCGGTTGCTGATTTTAGTTTTCCGGATATGGGCTCGCAGAACGGCCCCGGGCTGGGCCAGTGTATGGACGGCGCTGCGGCGACAAGTAGTGGCCTGGTGACGGCGAACGGGACGGTCGTCGAGGACTCCACTGAGTAGTGGCGAGCTAGTCGGCGATATCGCGAGGTTGTTCGCCAACCTGTGTGTCGCGGCGCGTTAACGGCCAAACCTCGCGGTCCCATCTCCCGGTATGGGCATCGGCGGTACACATGGCCGGCTTCTCCGCACTGATAGCAAAGCGGGCGGTGGTCGAGGGCTCGCGAAATGTCCGTCTTCCTCACGTAAGTGCGCTGGGCGACGGGTGGGCGTGCTGGCGGCGGCGGCGGACGACGGAATTGCGGCGTTGCAGGGTCCTGGCGCGGTCGCGGATGGGACCTTGACAGTGTGCAATGGTAGCGTATGTCATCGCTTCAAGCTGGGGCTGCGGTAATTCTGGTTACACCTCAGGAACTCCAAGCGATTGCTGCACCTCTTCTCTCACGATGTCGGTGATCGAGGCCACTTGAGGCTGCGACGAAGGCAAGACCTTGCACATTTCTTCGCGCACAATGGCCCTGATGGTCTCGCGCAGAGTGTCCGTGGCCAGTGATTGAATTCCTGCGTACTTGGTAGAGTTCGCGCGGCGGTTGAATTGCCGGTTCCGCATTTCGCGTTTCTTCTCGATGCCGGTGGTCTCGCGAAGGAACTCTTTTTTTTTATTGATATGATATAAGGAGATGTTGACGCACAATTTAAGGCGCTGGCTACTCCTTATTTCTTGAATGGTTCCATCATACAACATACAGGGTACAAGAATACATATGAAATAACCTTTTCACGGAAGCACCAGGACTTATCACACAACGTTTTCACAGAGAGACTATGATATAATAAGCACATGGAACATACAATATACAAGGTAAATGTCTCCACAGTTATGTAGATAAAAGTCTCAAAAATATACAAGAGAGCTAGAACTCTTCTACTGTCTTAGGTGGACTTCGTATCATTGTGCCGAAAAGTTCTTCCTTCACACCACGCATGAGTAGGCGGTCTTTCTTCTCCTCTTGCATATCCGGGTCAGCGGGGCGGGAAAGACGGCTCATTGATTCCTTAAAAATGGCAACATTCTCGTTAGGTAGCTGCACTCGGGTGTCCAGCATAGCTTCGGCCCTTTCCTTGCGCATGACGGTCGTAAAGGTGCGTAGGAAGCCGCTACTGAACAGGTGCCACGTTGTCATGGTCGACTCCCGCTTCTCAAACCACGTCCTGGCGACGTCTTCTAAGGCGAAGTATACATGCCGCAGCTTGTCGTCGCAGTCCCAGTTGTTGAAAGTCGCGATTCGTTCGTAGGTCTCCAGCCAGGATTCCGGGTCTTCAGTAGCTGCTCCATGGAAGGTGTGTGGGTCGCGAGGTAGTTGCAGAATAACGGGGGACGCTGGGGCAGCCATTGGGATTGTCTTGGCCACGATCTTCTTTGTCGTCTCAGTTAGAAGTCCGTGCTCTGGGGGCAGTCCTTGCAGTCTGGGGCTAGCACGCTGGTCTTGGGCGATGTTGGTTTTGTCCTCGGGCTTCGGGCTTGGATCGCGTTTTTGCGGGGGCGTTCCGTACATGAACGCACAAGCACCTCCACCAGAAGTCACGTGGTAACGATGGTGAAGAAAGCAGCCAAAGTGAGAAAGAAGAAACTAGCATTTTATCGGGCGAACTTGTGCCCTCAAAATCAGGCTACACTCAAAGCACGGCGACACCGGCAAACACAGTCGGCGCTGATCGAAAACCTGATCAGCGGGTTAAGCGCGTCGGCTTTTATACGTCAGTCGTCGAATGTTCCAGAGTAATCGCTTGGACCCGCGTGCCTTCCACAAAGTTCTACATTATGCGCGTCGCGCACACATGCAATCAGATTACACAAGTTTCGGTCACAGACAGCGGATGGAAGCATCGATAACATTCCAGAAACGTCCAATACATGCAGGCGCGTCCTGCGCTGTGCGATAACATTTAGCCGGTGAAACGTGTCGCCCAATAAAGACAAACCAGTACACGTGTCAATATCAGACACAAACGCAAACGCACATATTTGAATCAGGAACATTTATTTCGGCACAATTGGGAACACGTTTGTATTGAATAGACAGTCAACTATGACGGACAGCTAGGACCATCTTAAACACAAGATCGCTACAACCGTCACGAAAAGAACTCCAGAAATAGCCCCTTGACACCTTCAGAGCCTAGTGGCAAGAACGCTTTCCAAGAATGTCAGGCTGCTGTATGACCGACTTTCCAAGAACACAAAATAAGCGGTTGTTGAAAAAATATTCGAAGTTATGGAAAAGGAAAGGATAATGAGGTATTTGTGTGACAGACACAATAAAGGGCCTGTTACAAGGACAACATCACTGTAATGTAAAAACTAAAAATGATATATGATTAGACTGAAAGAAATACTCATTGCCTGGCCAGAATCAAAAATAGCCGGTTATCATGTATTGGATGAAATGAAGGGGAACCGAGGTGCCCAATTTTGTAAGGGCACCGTTTTTGTAAGGACACTCTCACATATCTTTTAGTCAGAACCACATAAAACCAAAATATAATGAAGAAAAACAAAAAAGGCACAGTTAAAATTACTTGTAGTTTCAAATTGAGGTGTAAAAATGAGAAGCTAAAGGGAAATGGAAAAAGAAACAACTCGCTGACGGTGACAGCCGAACCCACAACCTCCGCACGACGCGAGTTGCAGTTCCCATTGTGCTACGGTGACTGCAGTTCCCACGTTCATGCATTCTTGCGTATTTATGCATGTGTACAAGATCTAACCCAAGGAGTGTTAACTAGCGCCACACTTCCACGGCCAAACCAAAAAGAAAGCTTGCATTACCGAGCTTGTTTCTGCATTGAGGCAGAAATTTTGTCACTCCTTCACTTCTGACAAAATTTCCAATACTTTGTTCAGCAGGTGGAGAACAGTAACCCGACTTTAAGAGTCGGTTGTTGCGAAGTCTTTGGTTAATTTTGATATTCGAAAATGCGAATAGTTATTTATCGAGTAGTAGTAAAATACTACATACAAGCTATATACACACACCCTATAGTAAATACATTAGTAAAGCTAAAGCCCTCTATACTCTGCTGGTATAGAGGGCTTCACTATAACACTATTCACCATTTTCCTTCATCTGCACTAACATTAGACGAACATGACAGCCTAAGTAAATGATTTACGTCACATTACCTTATATTAGAGTGTTTCAATATACCTACGTTCTTAAAATCCACATCACAAATAAAGCGACAGTTTTAGTGAGTTTTTGTCTCCCTTCAGAGACAAGCTTCAGAAAATATTGGCAACACTATAGAGTGTAACGGCTTATAATGTGCGATTGAAAAGCAGGTCTAGAGATGACAAGATAACTTTCAATGACGCATTTTTCAGCCTTTGGTATTACAATCGAAATCAGATAATCCGTAAGCGAGGCGATCTTTACAGCACCTGTCGCCTGGACCCGTTCTCATTCATTGAATAAGTAGATGCATTTTCCCCTATGGCGTCCTTTGTTTTTTGGCTTTTTATGATATCACTAAAAAAATCGGGCCTTTGGTTTCCTTTCGTCCCGTTCACACACACACATACACTCACACACGCACGCACACACACACACCTACACACACACACCTATATATATATATATATATATATATATATATATATATATATATATATATATATATATATATACGCGGCGGCGGTGTAGGCCGTCCGATTCCGGCAGAATTTGGCATTGTTTTAGCAGAATTCACTTTGTGCGTAGCGAATGACTGTATAAACGTGTTTCGCTTAGTCTCAGGCTGCTCCTTCTACCAGTGGCGTACGAACTATTTTTGAAGTAGGGGGGGGGGCGCAAGCCATCTCTCTCTCTCTCTCTCTCTCTCTATATATATATATATATATATATATATATATATATATATATATATATATATATATATATATATATAAAAGCAACGTTAAATCTGATAAATAGCGTACGTGCGATAAACGGTGTCAGTCGCTCAGCGCTGGGCGCTCGCGCGCTTCGAACCCACTATTCCACTAAGACCCCTATAGCACTAAGTGCGCAGCACAGGACCGTAGAACGTATAGCACAGGACCAACGCTGACTGCCAACAACATCTTCATTGAAGCCTGCACTAATATATACTGTTCGCTACGGGCTGAAAGAGAGAAAGGAAGAAAGGGAAGGCCAGTCATTGTCAATCAACTCCTGCTACGCATGCATCACAAACGAAAACTATAGAAACGTAAAATACACAAGATAAACAGAATCAAAACTGATTAACTTCTAGGAAACTTAAGTTCCTTATCGCAAAGAGCTGTAGAAGGGGTGCCTACGCAAGTGGTTGCAAACTCGCAAATTGAAAAGGCCTCCAAGATTTCCCTGGCCATCCGATCGCTGTACCTTCTGAGCATACGTGTGTCTACGTGAGCAGCCACATTTTGCACAGTGAACAGCTAGATTACTGCCAGTCCTGATCTTGACACGGTGCGCATGCTCACGTAAGTGTTTATTAACGCAGCGTCCCGCTTGTCCTATTAAGTGCACCCGCAAGAGGTGGGAATGGCATAAACTACATTCGTTTTGCGATTTAGAAGCTTGGCGGTATCTTGCCTACTATACAGACCAGGCATTTCCTCGCTATCGTTCACTTTCTTGCATAACCTTCCTAACTTGTTAGGTGCGGTAAACACCACCTTAACACAGGCCCGGCCCACGGCTTTCTTGATGCGGTGGGACACAAAATGTACATACGGCATCGTAACAGTCTTGGTTATGTCTTTTACCACATCGCGTGGTTTCATGGGGGAATTTGGTTGTGCATTTGGTAAGGAAACATTTTTTTCTCTTTAATCTCTCTTGAACGAGAAACCAGGCAACTACTGCAGCCCCGCAGATTTGCCTCGATTGTTTCAATAGTATACATTACTCACCTATAATAAATATTAAGGATGTCAAATTTTGTTGCGCTAACGTTCAAGCCCCCTGCAACTGCTCATTTTATACTTTCCTCTACACGCTCTCCTCATCACCTTTTCCTCTTTCTCCAGCACTCTTCAGCGGGCTGATTCCAAACCCATCATGGTAACTTGCAAAGGCACACGGCCGTTTACGGCCGTTCGCCAAGCGGCAAAGTGTAGGCACTTGATTGGATACTCGACGTGCGATAGTGAGGATAGCACCGAAGTTTTGTATGGTCCCTTAGTCTCTTCGGTGACATAGATCATGTGGCCCTACTTCAGAAAGGGAGCAATGGTCTGATGGACCTCGCATGCATTCACGTAAGAGTACTAATTTAACCCACGTGTAATAGAAGAACAGTATAGGCACAACAATTCTTTTTCAACTTTTCTGTGAAAAGCAACGGGGGTATCTTAAGCCCACTGTGTATAGACAGCTCTCAAGGGAGATGGTACGCGGACAAGGCTATCTGGCGGTTCGTATCAGCCCAGCTGTTCCGAGCGCTATCAACTCGAGCGGCCGGCTTACAGCGCATTCTGTGTCACTTGATATCTAGAAGCCAATGACCGCCTTGTGCGGTGTGTCCGGAACTCTGTTCGATCTTCAATTCCCATTCAAACACTGCGCGCAACCAGCCCTTTGAGGAAGCAGATGTGCAATTGTTGATATAGCGTGTCGAGAATTTTCTCGCTTAACTGAAGTAGACGTAACAGCAATGCACATCGTCAACGGGCAATTAGATTGAATTAAACAGCCAGGCTTAGAAAAAAATAAATTATACGGTATTACGTGTCAAAACCAGGGCAAAATTATGAGGCACGCCTAGTGGGAGACTGCGGAATAATTTTGACAACCTAGGGTTCTTTCACATTTAACAAACATTCGCCATCCCGGTCGCAGCAGCCATTATTTCAGGCTTAATTCCCATCTCCTCCACAATGGAAGCCGGGGTCACGCCTTGTTCTTCCAGGACGCCTTAAAATAATATTATAACGCTTACATAAAGTCTTAAATAGCAAAAACGAATCAAACTCTGCACGCCCATCTGACGTAACCAGCGCTACTTCTAAAAAATATGAAGTTGTTGTATACCTAGTGCAGCTAACCAAGAACACTGGGGATGCCTACTATGTGCGTCGTATTACGTATGAAGATGTGGAAAAAGCAGCACTCCTCAATTGCCTGCAGAGCTCATAATTAATTTTGTAAACGGGAGCGCACAAGCATTGCAAAAAAAAGTGCGAGACCTGGACAGGAAAGACGCTCTTATTTGCAACTAATTTTATCTTCAGAAACAAACCAACACGAACGTTATTGCGCATGCGGTGACATAGAGAATTAAGGGAAAATATTTAAAAGTATTTATAAAACGTCGCCTAACAAAGGGGCATACTACTACTACTACTGCTACTACTGCTACTACCACTACCACATCATCATCAGCAGCAGCAGCGGCAGCAGTGGCAGCGGCAGAATCAGCGGCAGCAGCAGCGGCGGTGGGAGCGGTAGCAGCAGCAGCGGTAGCGGTGGCACGGCTGCAGCAGCGGCGGCGGCATGAGCGGCAGCGGCAGCAACTGCGGCAGTGGCAGCCACCGTTCATAAAGGATCTATAAACGGTGGCGGCAGCAGCAGCAGCACGCCAGCAGCAGCTGCTGGCGCTGCTGGCGGCCGCAGCGCCAGCAGCGGCGGCGACGGTAGCGGCAGCGGCAGCAACGGCGGCGGCAGCAGCAGCAGCAGCGGCAGCGGCGGCAGCAGCGACGGCGGCGTCGGCAGCAGCGGAAGCGGCAGCAGCAGCAGCGTGGCTAACTACCCCGGTCATGTGCTAATTGTGGCCATGTTGTCCCTGAAACTTCTTAATCTCATCCGCCC
This sequence comes from Dermacentor variabilis, assembly GCF_050947875.1. Classification (NCBI taxonomy): domain Eukaryota; kingdom Metazoa; phylum Arthropoda; class Arachnida; order Ixodida; family Ixodidae; genus Dermacentor; species Dermacentor variabilis. The sequence continues at coordinate 87,043,096 of NC_134570.1, read as the reverse complement.
ACCTAACTTTATGCCACCCCTGCTACAATCTTAAGGCAAATGCAGAATTTAAGCTGTCATCATCGGTTATCAATATATATTAGCAAGGTAAGAGCCCTCAACACCCCGCTGTTACATTCACTCTTCTATATTTTCGTCACCTGCAAACACAGTAGACAGACATGAAACTACTAAGTGGATGGAAGATGCCGAAGGCGAGTTCTTGATCAGCTGCTAGTCCTACTTCGCTCTTGTTTTTCAGGTAAATTTGTGCGTACCGACGCCCCCGTGGCGGGTACGATATAAAATATGATTACCGACGCTTCGCCCCCTCTGCCGCCAAGGTTGCCCTCTGGCCTCCAAGGTGCAAGTCGGTCTGCTGCGCCCGACCACCTTAACGCGACACAGCCAAGGTCATCGAGCTCCTCAGACGTCGACGACATATATTCTGAAGATGGATATACGGAGGTAACAAACCGTCAGTTGAAGAGGAAACTTCGTAGGACGTCAAGCGTGAGTGAGCTTAACTACAATAAGCCGCGATCACAGCAAGCGTACACAATCGCCTACATCCCCTTCGCTGCTACAGGCAACCTCAATTCCCTCAACAACTCTCACTGCCTATATCGAGAGGCTGGCTCCAGGGCAAATCAGAGAGGTCCGAATTAACCCCAGAAGAAACACACTTACTGTTGATGTGACTACACGAACCATCCTCAACACTTTGAAAGCTGTAACTCAGATAGGAAATATACTTGTCCGCTCATTCATCGCACATGAAGGCAGCACCACCGTCGGTGTTATCTACGATGTGGATACAGATATTGATAATGATGATCTCCGAACGCTAATCTTCTCAAATGTCCACATCACAGACATGCACCGTTTTGGACGGTCGAGGTGCATAAAGCTCATTTTTGAGGTGGAGACCTTACCAACAAATGTAAAAGCGGGTAATGTGATGCATCCTGCTATGTAGTACATCCCTAGGCCCTTGCAGTGCCGTAAATTTCAGAAAATCGGGCATGTAAGTGCTGTGTGCGTGAAAAAGATGACATGTCCCCGCTGTGGTGGTGATCACGATGAGTTGACGTGTGCTGGCTCTGACTTGAAGCGCCCTAACAGCGATCGGCCGCACGAGTCAACGTCGAAGAACTGTCCAAAATTAAAGACTGAGATGTCCGTGCTAAAGAAAATGGTACGAGATCGATCTACACACAGAGAAGCGGCTACCAAGGTACACCACCACCAGAGGCACTCACGTAATCGCAGGAAGAGATCAGCATCGACCACAGGACAACCTGTACTCCCTGAAAAGTCAGCGCGCGCTCCTGCTATTTCTCAAATGCCAGAGCCACCTTTAACCACGTCTACTCTTCTGAACACCAAGGACACTGCTATATGGCCTTCCCTGCCATCTACGAGTACAGAAGTGCAGCCGGAACGCCAGCGTGAACATGAACCTTCATCGTCGGATGGGCAAATCAAGGCAATGCTTGCACAGTTGATTCGTTTCTTGCGAATGCTGTTCATAGGAGTTAAGACACCAGTTGCCAAGGCTGCGGTTCAAATTCTTCATGCACTAGAATCAGTGCTTGCTGCTCTATAAAAGCTAGCAAACGCCATGACATCATAAACTTGTAGGTTGTCTCTACAGGAAAGGATAAGCGGTTCCGTAATATTTCAGTGGTACGCACGAGGTCTACGGGGTCGCCTGGGAGATTTTAAACACAGAGTACTCAAGCATCAATTTCCAGTTATCGTGATATGTGAGCCGAATATGACATCGCCATTTAGACTCTCTGCATACGAACAATTCGCTTCTGAGACAAGTGGACATCCTAGCAAAATGTTACTATGTGTTAGATGTCACCTCACCTATTCCCTAAACCAAGTTCCGGTGCATAACAGCAACGAGTACGTTTCTATAACACTCAAGTTAAAGCGCCGGATAATCTCGATCATCGTGGCTATATTTCTCCCAGGTGAAGATTTGACTATGGACACCTGCAACTTGTTTTTTACTCCCGCCAAAGACCTCATATTATTGTAGGTGACTTCAACGCGCACCACCATCTTTGGGGTAGTAGGATCACAATATTCGAGGAAGACAACTTCTTAACTTCACAAGCAGCAATGGTCTTGACATCCTGAACGACGGCCCACCAACATTTCTTTCGCGGCACAACGTATAGCAGTTATCTCGATTTAGCTATCGCCTCACGATGCCTTTCCTCTTGTGCTGCCTGATGCACAGGTGCTGAAACGTATGGCAGTGATCACTTACCCACTTATGTACAACTGAAATGGTTTACAAGACTCTGAAGTTCTCATACGCGAAGCACTGACTTGGATGCTTCTCAGTACAATCTGGAAGAATCCTCCAACTGTATAATTGCACCGAAAGAGATTGAAGAGCGCATTACAGCAGCAATGCACGCACCAACACGCATCATCGAAACATCAAATTCAAGAACATCCGTTGACGTTATATATGAAGAGCTGCGGGCAGTCCGATGTCGCGCCGAGAGGAAATACAGGCGAACTAAATTGATATCACACTTGAGGACGTCTCGCCGTGCGCAAAAGAAAATTTAAAGATACTCAGACAAGCTCGACAGGCGTTGGAGGTCCTTTTGCACCAGCCTGGACCCAAGAAAACCTATCATCCAAACTCGTAGTGAGAAGGAAATCGCGGAAGATTTCTGCATGCACCTCTCCGGACCTAAAACATCGGTAGCTCCAGTGCTCAGGTGTGCTCCTCCAACAATGGACGATCGTCTCGACCTCCCAATCACGCTGCAAGAGCTACGTGCAGCGATTTCCTCTTTAAGACATTCAAGTGCGCCTGGGCCTGATAGCATTACCTATTCCACCTGGCGCTATCTAGGTCCTCAAGCTATTGAAGAGCTTCTGGCTTCATATAATATCTCTTGGTCTTCGGGAACTGTGCCTGCACACTGGAAGACAAGCAAAATCGTGGCATTATTGAAACCAGGCAAGAGACCCCATGCTATGCTTTCCTACAGACCTGTGGTGCTTGCCAGTTGCATAGGTAAAACCATGGAACGCATGGTTTTGACGCGCCTGAAGTGGTTTTTGGAGAAGCGTAACTTATATCCAGACGCAATGACAGGTATCTGAAAGGGTAGCTCGTCAATCAACAGCGTCATTGACCTAGTAAGAACTGTTGAACATCAGAAACGTCGCCGTCGATTAACGGCTGCTGTCTTTCTTGATATCAAGGGTGCTTTTGACAACGTTCTACATCATGCAATTTTAAATGACCCAGAAGAATGTGGCATCGGTGGACGTATGCATCAGTGGGTAGCCAGCTATTTTCAACAGAGAACGATATTAATGACAACTCCAGACGGTGGAACAAGGAACCATCCCGTCTATCATGGGGCACCTCAAGCAGGTGTATTGAGCCCAACTTTATTTAATGTCGTTCTCATTCGACTGGTCAAAGAACACGCAGGCACAGTCTCGGTCTATTGTATACGCAGATGACATCTGTATATGGACCACGAGCTTAACGCGCTTGCAAGGGCAAACGAAGCTGCAGCGTGCGATGTCGATAACGGGGACATGCGTTAACAGTCGCGGACTGCAGCTCTCACCAACAGAAAGTGTAACCATGGCATTTACACGGAAATGGCCTGCTACCCCTCTATGATTGATGGGAGATTATACCTTCGGTTACCCACTACAAGTTTCTCGGAGTCATCATCGACCGTCACTTACCTTGGTCGAAGCACATCTCTTGATTAAGAAAAAAAGCTGGACAGCTTTACTCAGATCATTCGACATATGCCCGACATATAAGCGCTGTGTCCGCGTCTTGCCTCTGTCTCTCGTCCCTTTTCGGGCGCTAAAAAACCTTAGTTATGGCATGCCAACACGCCCTTACCTACGCCCTTTCATTTGACATATGTCTGGAAAATCACGGGGGCCATCCAAATCACATCTTCTGCAGCTCTACCAGGAACTTTTTGTTGGCTACCTCCGCTACAATGCGCTGTACGTTCTGAGGTTAGTACAACAGCTGTACGCACACATGAAAGTGCTCAGGCTCGCGCACTGAGAAGTTGCCTAGGATTACCGCGATGTGCGACTGCTTGAGGCACTATTGCAGAGGCACGTGCATGTCCAACTTGAGTTTATCTGCAACATGAGCCATTCCGAGTGCATCTAAGGCTACTGACTAGACCCAGGAATCATTCACTCGCTGACGTCACAAGCATACGGCCTGCCACCGTCTACTCAGAAGCCGTGTTGTCGCAGCAAGACTCATTGCCGTCTGACTTCGAACCGTATGACATACCCGAAGATCCACTCTGGACGATGGCAAAGCCAACGGTGAGACTCTCAATCTCTGGAATAACGAAGAAGTCGAAATTGCCGCTTGCTGGGCTCAAGCATTTCGCCTTATCATACATTGCTTACATGTATGGATATTTCGAACATGTTTTTACAGATGGTTCTGGGACACAGACTTCTTCCGTGGCGGCTTACACAGCACCTGGAATAGGGATCGCACAATGCTTAAAGATAGGACACAGGACGTCGTCTACAGCAGCTGAGTTGACCTGAGTTCGAGAAGCAATTCACTGCATACTGCAACAGAATCTCGAGAAGTGGACAGTGTTCTGTGACTCAAAACCAGAACTGCAACTCATCAGCAATTATATGAATGACGGAACCGCATATAGACATCTGCTTTATGACAACATGTCTCTGCTTGCTGAGGCGTCTTAATCCGGGCATACCATCCTTCTGCAGTGGATTCCTAGCCATTGTGGAATAGCTGGAAATGAACAGGCTGACGCGGAAGAAAAAAAGGCGCACACCGACGGAAACATTATAAATATTCATGTTTACTGGTATGACATTAACGCCTTGCTCCATAACTCCATCAAAACTTCTATGGCGCGACATTGGGACAACCCCGAACATTGGCAAGAGCGCCTCCATAGACTTGAGGCTGGCTTACGATTCCGGCTTCCACTTAGGTTGCGGAGAGGCCAGGAAACACTAAATCATCGATTACGGCTAGGTGTGGCATACACCCACCGATACCTTCACAAGATTGGACAAGCACGGGACCCTGACTGTTGCGTCTGTCACACTCCCGAAACAATAGCTCGCGTACTTTGCGTATGCCCTCAATATGCGTCCGAACGAACACTCAAGTCTACTGTTGACTGCTTCTACTCCCGCCTCTTTCCGGAAGAAAAGCTTTTGGGCGCGTGGAGGAGTGTTGACTGTGCCCAACGTGCCATAAGATCACTTTTGAAGTTTCGAAGTGACACTGATTTAGACGATCGCCTCTAGAACCTGTGAGACGTGCAGTCAGTGCGAAATGTGTTTGCGAAATAACTTTTTGTGACAAGATTAATTTCTGTGTGAACAAGATTACTCTTGCGTGTATTCCGCCTACAGCGCGCATCCGCATATTCGACAACGTGTATATAGTAGCTCATTGTACCATAACATAATCACACGCCACCTACCTTTCCCTGTATTTCCCACTTCCCATTTCCCCAGTAAGGAGTAGCAGGCTAGAGACACGCTCTCCAAGCCAACCTCTCCTCCTTTCTTTTCGTTAAAATCTACTCCTCCTCCCCCTCCTACTATGTAGATGATTCAGGTCACGTTAGCCTGTAATATATTGCTTCAAGACAGCTACGTCTTTTTAAAAAATCCATTTGACAGTCCTAGTCAGAACTTTAGCAACATTTTTGTCTTGCTTTTCCTACATAGCTTAGTATTTTTTACTTGCGCACAAAATAACAACATGCAAGTGTCCAGCCACATCCACAAGGCTATCATCCATGGCAAAATAGGCATACAAAACAGCGATAGGGCGGAGATAGACGTCACATGCGCATTAAATATTTGGACAGCCAGTGAAGACAACACAAACTCAGGCTTCACACCAGAACTTGAAGAAAATCAAGGTGTACACAAAATAATTGAAAGATACATTTTTTTATTTCCTTAATAATTGACCAGCTTTTGAGAGTCTAATAAATAACGCTTAGATTATTCCTCTGTATCCTTCTTGAACTTGTTATTATTGAGAATTTCATTCTATACGAGAGCGCAACAGAATTCATGTGGCCTTTCATTTCAAGTGTTTCGGCATATAGATAAGTTACACATTAGTTTTTTGCAGTCCTTGTGTTCCTTTTGGGTGTCATGAAGAGACTAATCGATATAGTGTAATTAAACTCCTGTTCACGGTTAATTATACAAACTACTCATTGTAACTAATGCGCAAAGTGGGCGGGGACACGATAACTTGCAGCAATTCTTCTTGTAGTCTGCAGGCAGATTCGATAGTTAAAATGTGGGAAGACTAAAACCCAAGTCTGCTCGGGGAAAGAGAGACACGGAGGTTAGCCAGTATAAGTACCGGCTGGCTACCCTGTGGTGGTAAAGGGGTAAAGGGCATAAAAAAGAAATAAGAAAAACAAACTGAAATATTTCACACAATAACGCCATGCTACGCGCTTCAACATTCAAAGCTGGTCGCACAAACCGCAAGCCCTTCAAAACTTCAGCAAAGCCCTTAAGGCCTTGAGTGCTGAAAACCGTCTGGATGTCTGGACCAGTGTCTTAGAACTTTTTGGTCTGTGAAGGGGCGATCGCCCACTTTTTCGAGCCCGGTCACAAGCACTTTTCCTCGCACATTGTAACGGGGACAGTCACAAAGGAGGTGGGTGATCCTCTCTTCGCAGCCGCAGCTGTCGCGAGCAGGGCTGTTAGCCATTCCAATGCGGAAGGAATAGGAGTTCCTGAATGCCACGCCGAGCCACGGGCGGCACAGAAGTGTTGCTCCCGCTCGCGGTAACCCTGGTGGAAGATAGAGTTGCAGACGTGGATCAGATCTATGGAGACGGGCGTTCGTAAATTCACTGGCGTTCCACAGAGTCTGCGTAAGCTAGCATGCGAGGGAGCGAATATTTGTGGCTGCATCTGTTCTTGACAGCGGCATTGCTATAATATGGGCGCCATCGTGTACCGATCGGGCAGCGTCATCCGCACTGCGATTTCCCGAAATTCCGCAGTGACCCGGTATCCACTGGTAGATGATGTTGTGCCCCTTGTCGATTGCGTGATGCTGCAACAGTCGGATGTCTGCGACTAATTGCAAATTTGGTCCGTGGTTGAAAGGGAACAGCAGACACTGGAGAGTTGCCTTCGAGTCACAAAACATGGACCATGAATGTGATTCTTTGGTACCAATAAACTCCAGAGCAGCACGGATACCTGCGAGTTCTGCAGCATCTCTGTATATCGAGTGCGTCATGTTTCTAAGAGCTCGTTACTGTCGTCGTACTAATCGGTGCGAATATCTGGGATACGTATTTTTCCTGGAATTGGCACAGCCATCAACGACACGTTTCACAAGGTTTGGCGACGCTGCCTATAAAAGTTCCTCATAAACAACTGATAATCAGATCTCTCAAAGATAAATCCCAGCGACACATTTTCGATCCGCAAGTCTCCTACATTCACATATATAAATAAATCAGGGATCGCCTGCTGCCGCAATGGCGCGCCAGCTGTTGCCTGAGGGGAGAGCGAAACGCCGCGACGCCACGTCACCCTCCCTTTCGCTCTCGGGAGGCCGTGTTATATACGCGAGTTCGTTGTCTACGCACACCCCTCGCCTGCTTTCGAACGGCGCCACGGCCAGGCCCGGCGAGGGCAAACCTAAACGCGCGAAGCGCCTCGACACGCTTGCTTTCCCGCAATGAGTTCATAACTCGAAGGACCGCTCAGCGACGTTCAAATGGTCACTAATACTTTCGCATTCACAAACTCCTAAGAAGTGCTCAGGTTTCCTCGGATTTTCGTTAAAGAGCAATGAAATACGATGGCAAAAAAAAAGGAAGGCATGCACTGCACTTGCTTGCAACAACTTTTCTACTAATGAGAACACGAGTGTACTTCAAAATTTTTATTTTTGTTGAGTTCGAACGCACAAAATTTGTTCGTGGTAGATAACATATTTCCGTCCTTCCATGCAGATTTCCGCAAAAGGCTGGGATTGCATCTATAACAACTGGCTATGTACAAGGACGTAACTTCAAGGATAGGATTCAATTTTGGTATTCCCGCTACCGGACATGTTGGAGTTGCCAAAGCGAAGCTGAGCAGAAAGCCAATGAGGTCTGTTGAGCATATATTCTAAAATGGTGAAGAATATTAGTCCTAAACGTGTGTTTGAAGTACCTAAGCGTTGCATTTAGATTCCAAAGAGCGTTCCTCTAGCTCAACGGGATGATCTGCACTGGAACGTCCATGAAATTTTTCACAAATATTAGGGCCGTACTTTAAGATTGTTTGACTTGAATTTAGCATTGGCAACGTGTGCCCCAATGTTAGCAGCTGAAGTGGTATTTATTCAAGAGTTTTGATTACCTACCTACTCATCGCCATTTGTCGTCCAAATAGGACCCACCCGTCCAAGTAATCCACCAGAAAAAATTCTAGTGTTGCGTGCTCCAGGCGATTTAAAGGAAAAATCAGCTCTAATAAAAGGCAAAAATCTGGTAGTTTTGCAATGAAATACATCTTAGAAGCAAGCGCAGTCTGACTATTCTTCTTGTTTTAAATTTTGTTAACGCTGTTGAAACAAGAATAACTTCAAGCAACAAAATGAAATGCTAGTCTTACAACGTGAATTTTCCTCCACTCGAAGTCAGCGCAATTAATTGTCAAGCGTAACGCTCCAGTTAACGGCGCTAAAATCTACCGATCAGTGGTAGCGACAGCATTGTTAATCGTTTCTTCTCAGCTACTTGCCGTAGGTGTACGTAAACAGAGACACGCTGCAAGGACCATCCCTGCTGCTACGTAACGGCGCCGTTTCCGCCGCGAGCTCCTGAATTCTGTTGCTTTTGTTCCTAAATCAATTAGCAAAGCTACGCGGCACGCGCCAATAACAAAAGCTCGCTTACCTGCGTAGCTTGCGTGATTGTAGGTCGTGCCATCCGCGCCCGGCAGTTTCTCCCCGTAAAAGATGCCGGTTACCATCGTCGCCTTCACTCACTCGGGTTAACGAGGGGGGACACTTTTCTTTTCCCCACGCACTCGGATGATGCACTGTTGAGCGTCGGCCCGCTATGAGGGGGATGCTTGTAGCGAACCTAATTCGTTTGACGCGACCGCAGCCCGAGCGCATACCTTGGCCCTCGGCACCAGTTATGTACGCGCGGTGCGAGGAAGAGTGGCCCTTTATTTGAGCAGCCGGTTCCACCGAGCGGCCGATGCAGTTTAGTCGAGCTTCCTCTGCCCGCAGGACGTTCCGCGCTCTGCCCTCTCTTCCCACTTAAACGAGCTGTTGGGCGAGACGTCAGAATGATTGCGACTGCCGCCGCCGCCGCACTTCGGCAGCTCACGCGGTCCACTCTTAAGGAGCAACCACCCAGCTGAGCCTGGCCTCGACCTTTCAAGATAATCAGAGGTGGCTCACAATAGGTGGAGTGATATCTGCTGACGCTAATGTCGCTCGCTTTGCACGTATGCCTATGCGGTGGTGAAGGCAGTCAGGTGCTCACTGCGTCCTTGGCTGTCGCATGAAATTATGGCTAACCTCAGTGTATTGAAACGTGCACAGAGTCATATTTTCTGTCCAGGTGCTCATTCAAATAACATGTACCAAGATGTATTCAGATAGCATGTACCAACCTACTGCTACGCAGCAGAACCTGCTACCTATAATTTAAGTTGCCAATGTACAATTGGCATCATTGCTTTAATAAAGACGGAAGAAGTGGGAGTTTTAAAGCAAGTTTTCCCATTCATAAACTTGAAGATACTGGTCATTCTTAGCGTCAGCGTGAGCGGAGCAAACACACGGACTCGCAAATACACAAATAAAAAGGTGAAAGCCGAACAAAGCGCTTCAACCAAACCAAATTTTATTCCCTAGCACAAACCTTGTCCAAACAAAGCAGTTGCGTTGCGTATTCCTTACATTATTGTGAAGGGTAAAAGCGGTCAACATTCATGAAATTTTTATAACATGGCATCCAGGAACGGAAATTCCGCGTCATATAACGACAGAGGCGCGTCATTGACAACGACGATTGCCTTGAAGTGGAGAGTTTACACAAATTCACCAGCAGGAATACACCGCGTGCAGCACTAAACGAAGAGAACTAGAAAAAGCGAACAATGAAGGAGGTGCAGCACTAAACGAAGAGAACTAGAAAAAGCGAACAATGAAGGAGGTAGGGCTTGTGACGTGAACGTAAAATGGGCTCTCAGCTCCAATATAGAGATGGTATAAGATATTGGATTGGAGCAAACTTTATTTGTGTCTCGAGTTTGGCGCTCGCACGCCCCGACGAGGGCCTACGTCACCTACGAGGTTGTCTTTACTCGGCGAGGGCCTTCGCTCGCCGTTACCGGTCCGCTGGGTCCCTGCCTTTCGAGCGCCCTGAGAATCTGCTGGACGGCCTAGAGCTGTTCGTCTTGGTCGTAGCTCTTCTCGGCTGCCTCGAGCCGCGGTGGGGTCGTTCTTGATCTTGCTTTTGACTTTTTAATGCAGTCCCACAAGATGTCAGTGTAATATGCCGTCTCCCTCCGGCAGACTCTGCACTTATCGGTCGGATATGTCTCGGCGTACATGCGATGCAACAGTCCCGGGCTCGGGAGCGATCAGGTCTGGAGCTGTCTCAGTAGTACCGCCTCTGCTCGACTCAGCCTCGGGTGCGGGGGTGGGAGAGTCCTGCGAGTCGGGCTGTAGGCCTTCGTGATGTCGTTGTAGTCCGTCATGCGGTCCTTGGTTCCGAACCACGTCGGATGGTCTGTCGCCAGGGCGCGGTTGGTTAGCGCTCGCGCCGCTGCGTGTGCCGTCTCATTGTCGTTCTCGTTACGCTCCGACGCGTCGCCTGCGTGCGCCGGGAACCACTTCAGTCTTACTTCTCTGTCTTGTAGTTTGGCCGCTCGCATTACGTGCTCGGCCTCTCTGCAGATTTGGCATTTGGCGAAGCTTCGCACCGCCTGTCTCGAGTCACTCAGCACCGTGTGGCAGTCTGCGTCGGCGATGGCCAGGGTGATGTCTACCTCCTCCGGTTGTTCCGCTCCGGCGTTTCTCACGCTCCCTGCCGTCCTCGTGGCGCCGGTTGACGCCTCTATGACGACCGCTGCGAAGGCGTTCCGTTGGTATTCGGCGGCGTCCACGTACCGCGCGTGCTCGTCATTGGCGTGCTGGTCGATGAGAGCCTTGGCCCTCGCCACTCTTCTTCCCTTGTTGAACTCGGGATTCGTGTTCTTGGGTATGGGGTCGATTCCGGTCTGGCGTCGGACCTCTTCGGGAACGCGGAGCTTCATTTCCGCCTCGTTCGAGCGCCTTATTCCCAGGTTGTCCAGTATCTTACTCCCGGCTTTGGTCGTTGACAGCCGCTCCAGTTGAGAGGTCGCTTGCTCTTCGGCTATTTCTTCGAGCGTGTTGTGTATCCCCAGTTGTAAATAGCGGGGCGTGCTCGTGGATTCGAACAGGCCCAGCGCGGTCTTGTATGCTCTTCTGATGATTACGTTGATTTTGTTACGTTCGTGTTGCAGCCATCTGTGGTAGGCTGCAACGTACGCGACGTGGCTGATAATGAAGGATTGGACGAGCCTAATTAGGCTCTCCTCTCTCATTCCAGCCTTCCGCGAAGTGACTCGTTTGAGGAGTCGAATCGCGTTGGCCGCTTTTGCCGTGAAACGATTGATGGTTTCGCCGTTTCTTCCGTGCTTTTCGATGACCGTGCCTAGGATCCTAATTTTGCCGACCTCGCTGTGGGCTCAACGGTAATGAGATGACCGATGCTGCAGCAAGGCGCGCCCTCAGCAATGACCTGCGGACTGTAGTGCCATTCTCCAGACCGGACATCACATGCCTCCTGTCGGAATTGATGAGGAGTGCGACGAGATGATACTGGGCCCAGCCAGACGCTCGTCATGTCCGCCTTCAAAGGCTGGATGCCGATATGAAATTTTCTATTCTGCGTGGGATTCCTCGCCCTCATACATGCCTGACACACAGACTGCGATTAGGCGTCGCCTTCACGCGCAAATATTTGCACATTACAGACTCCCTGGACTGTTCAGTGTGTGGTGCTGTAGACAGTATAGAACATGTGCTCGTGGTGTGCCCTGAGTATGCGCGAGAAAGACTGACAATGGCAGATACCTTAAGACATTTACACAATGTACCACTGTCGGAGGACCTCTTGCTAGGCGCATGGCCACAGAGTTGGCCGACGACAGAGACAATGCGTGCTCTTTCACGTTTCCTAGGTGACACGGGCCTGGACTCACGCCTGCGATACCAGTTGTGTAATGTGTCCTTCACCTCGTTCCTCCCATTATCATCCCCCATTGTGACGCTTTTTCTTCCCCTCTTCCCCTTGCCTTACGTAGAGTAGCAGGCCAGATGCTCCATTATCCGGCCGACCTCTCTACATTTTCCAGTCATTAAAATACTTCTTGCCGACCTCAGGGACCACGTTGCTAGATTTGGTTACGATTATGATTTTTTCGTATTCGCGTTGTCTAGTCTTGCCTCTGCCGTTGTTGGTAGGGGGGAATATGAGAAGCTCCTATTTGCTGGGCGAACATCTCAGTCCGGTGCCTTCCAGCTGGTCTTCTATTGCGTCAACGGCGGCTTGCAGCGCGCCCTTGATGTGGGCGTCGCTGCCACCGGTCACCCACAGCGCGATATCGTCCGCGTAGATGGTGTGCCTGACGTCATCAATGTCCGCGAGCTTCTCAGCCACTCCGATCATTACCATGTTGAACAGCATCGGCGAAGTGACCGATCCCTGCGGTGTGCCGGTGCTTCCGAGCTTCTTCTCTAGCGTTTGTAGGTCGCCTGATCGTACCTCGGAGGTCCTGTCTGTGAGGAATTCTGTGATGTAGTTGTAGCATCTTTTGCCCATGCTGAGCCCTAGAATTACCTTGGCACGGGTGCTGCCGCCATCGTCGATCATTTGGTATTTGAGCTGCCGCATCGCGTCCTGCGTGCATAGGTGCTGTGTGAAGCCGATCACCGTGGCCGGTTTCAGCCCTTCGCGTTCCAGGTAGTTTTGCCACCTGTTGAGCAGCACGTGCTCCAACACCTTGCCCACGCGGGACGTGAGCGAGATGGGCCGGAGGTTGCCTGTGTCCGGCGGCTTCCCCGGCTTGGGGATCAGGATGGTCTTGGATGGCTTCCACAGCTTTGGCAGCGCGCGCTCTCTCCAGCACTTGTTGAAGTATTTTGCGAGGTTCTCAATCGAGCCGTCGTCGAGGTTCTTGAGCGCCTTGCTCGTGACGAGGTCCGGGCCGGCTTCCAACAGGCTGTTGAAATCGTCCAGGGCCGTGCGTACCTCCTCGACGTCGATGTCACGATGCAGCTTTGCATTAGGTAAGCCGACGTACGGCGCGCGTTGTTCGGTGGGTGTAGTCGGCAGGTATTTGTCGTTAATGCGCCTGGTGACTTCGTCGTCGGCGACGTGTACCGAGACCGCCCGATGTATGAGCCTGGCGAGTCTGTCCCTTTCGCACCACTTGGTTTTGGTTTCGTCGAGCAGGTGCCCCAGTAGGTTCTACGCACGTCTTCCCGCTGTGCATCTGTCCGTCTGCTGCGTTGCAGATCTCGTTCCACTGTTGCGCGCAGAGCGCGCGGCAGTGGTCCTCGATCGTTCGGTTGAGCTCCGCCATCTTCTTCCTGAGTCTGCGGTTAAGCCGTTGTTTCTTCCACCGATTGAGTATCGACTGTTTGGCTTCGATGAGATGCACAAGGCGGCTGTCTACTTTGTCGATCTCCGCGCCCATTTCAATTTCTTTCGTCGCGTCGCGTACGCTCTTGGTGATTTCGGCCGCCCATGAGTCGATGTCTTCGATCTTGTCACCGTCTCTCTTTTGCTTTCCGGCGTCTCGGACGGCATCCCAGTCTATCCATCTGTGTTTTGATGTTGGTGTCGTTGTGATCCGGCATGCCGTTTTCCACGATGGTGTGGTCGCTGCCGACGTCGGTCCCCGTGTTTGTCCAGGTGATCGCGCCCCGGATGGCGTTCTTGACGAGCGTGAGTTCCGGAGTGTTGTCCCGGTACAAGAAGTTACCGATTCTCGTTGGATGCGTCGGGTCCGTGATGAGGGTGAAATCGAGTTCCGTGGCATCTTGGTAGAGGTCGCGGCCCTTTGGTGTGTACTTCTAGCCCCAGGCAGGGTTCATCGCGTCGAAGTCTCCGCACGCTATTAGCGTGTTGCTGCCCGCTGCGGTACTTGGTCTGTGCAGTAATGTCTTAAATCTATGTTTTCTCTGCGATGGGTTGCTGTAGACATTGAGCAGAAATATTCTTCCTTTTCTCTTCTTGCCCGGGATGATATCGGTGAGTGTGTGCTCGATCTTGATATTGCTTTGCAGCTCGTGTTCGACGAACGTGAGTCCCTTCCTGACCAGGGTGCACAGGCCTCTCCCCTCGGGCGGTCCCTTGTGCATTCTGTAGCCGGGGAGGGACGGTGGGTCGGTTAGTGTTTCCTGTAATAGTATAACGTATGGCTTGCGCGCGGCATGTGCGATGTGCTGTTGGATGACTGCCTTTTTCCTTCCGAGGCCGCGACAGTTCCACTGGCACGCTGTTACACCTGCTGCTCCTGGTGTTGCGTTGGCGGCGATGATTGCCGTGGCATGTACGGGGCTCCTTGGTTGGGTGGATGTTGCGCGAAGAGGGGCGCAAACGTCGGGTGGCTTACCATCGACTTTAGGGTCCTTTCGATGTAGGCGAATCTCTTCGTGTTTTCGACTTGGTAGGTTTCCATTGTGTGTTTCAATGCTGTCACTGCTGCGATGTTCGCCGTGATTAGCTGTTCGAGTTTGGTGATTGTAGCTTCAAATTTCGCTTCGAGGTTGTCGATGCGATTGTTTTCTGTTTGCTTGCGCATGGCCTCGACGGCTCACTTCTTCGGTGCCGGTTCGTCTACGGCTGTCTCCTAGGTGTTCGTGGTTGTTTCCTCAGTCTTGCTTGTGCTTGGCGTGGGTCTCTGTAGAGGCTCCCTGTTGCATAGCAGCAACTGACGGATCTCGGCGATCTCTCTCGTGAGGTTGTTGATGGTCGTTCACAACACCGCATTTTCTTGTTTTAGGGTCTCATTTGCTTCGCGCACCTTGTTCATATATTCTTTCTTCGTGGCTTCGGTGATTTTCTGCGCGTTCCTTATATTGTTCCCTTTCGCTGCGTCGACTCAGCTCACTCGCTCACATGATGGTGACCTTTTCCTGCTGAAGCTTCTCTTGCGGCACCTGCTGTCTCTGGATTTATGCGCGCGGTTCTCTGATGGGGTCCTTGACTTTCGCGCAGCTGGCGGCTTGTTGAGCGGCGGGCAATCGCTCTCTGACAGCAGCTGGCGTTCGGCCTGTAGGCGCTCCCTTTGTCGCTTGCGCACTACGTAGGGGATCTTGTATTTCGCCTTGCAGGTTCGGCCTCCGGTCAGGTGTTCGTCGCCACACAACTTACATTTTCGGGTACAGCGATGGTCTTCTGTAGGGTTCGCGAGTCCGCAGGCCAGGCACGTCTTGATTGTGGGGGTCGGGCACACGTCCTTGCGGTGTCCCACTCCGCTGCACTGGTGGCAAACGTCGATCTGTTTCCTGTAGAGGCGGCATGGTATCTGGGTGAATCCGTATCGGACGAAGTTCAGTACCTTGGGTCCCTGGAACACCACGACCGCAGTGGTCATGCTGCCGATCCTCCTTGTGCCCACAGCTAGTGGGTTCCTCTCGTTGTCGATGTTCCTACCTAGCTCCTCGGCGCTCGCGTCGATGGGGATGCCTCTGATGACGCCATTTACGGTGGCGTGAGCTGCCGTGCGATACGCGCTGACTTCTTAGGGTTTGCCTTGAATAGATATTTCCTGGATTCACGCTGTCTTCGTTCGGTGTACTGACGACATGATGTTCTGTTGCGTGTTTGGGCAGCTGGTTTCCGCGATGATTTCCTCGCTCATGAACTTCACCGCGAGTATGGCCGCTGCGACGGTGGAGGTGCGTGTACTGACCATGCCCAGTCCCCCTCTGGGTCTTACGACGATCTTGCTTTCTTCCAGTGGCATGGCTGGCATGCGTGCTGCCTTGATGACCGAGGCTCTGACGTTCTTGTTGAATTTCGACTTCGTGCTTGTTTAACTCCCGCCGGGTTCGTCGGCCTTGCCGCTGGCGGGGGTCCGCTGGCGCAGCCTCGACATGCGTGCCCCCGCAAGCGTCCATCCGGCGTCGTTGTGGTATTCGTAGGGTGATATCTCTTTCCCTTGAACTTGAACATACATGTGATTGTCCACGATCATTGTTGTCTGATCGGACGCCTCCATCTCGGAGCTGACGAGCGGCCGGCACCGAGGAGCCCGTCAGGTGGCTGCTAGTGCGACGGTGTTGGGCCTAGCGTCCGCGGAACACGCCTAGGCCTAGCAATCCTTCGCACGGCGACAGTAGAAGTAGTCACGAAATTTGGCAAAGAAAAATGCACGTCTGGGGTAAGCTGGCATCGGTCGATGCCGCTCACCTTCATGGACACATTGGTGCAAGGAAAACTTTGGTTCGAGGTAATTAGCACTGCGTAATTGGATAGCAATCACGGAGCCGATCTGTGACTGATGATGATGATGATGATGGCCTCATATTATGGCTCATACGCATACTGGGTGATTGGTCAAGAATTTCGTGCTGAAGTGATTACCTATTCTTTTAAAGTGTTATTTATTCGATGAAAAAAATAACAGAGAAAGATAAGCAAACATACAAAAATAATAAATTACAAGAGAACGATAAAAAAAAATTACCGACGATTACGTTACTTCCTAATGCGAAATTTGAGCGCAGCAAATAAGCTGTTTCACCTTTTCGATAGATTGAGGCAAAGAAATCGAGCAACACATGTATGCGCTATCACAGAATTTTTTTTTTATTTTTCACACGTATTCCTTTAACAAAGACTCCACTAGGTAAGCTTCTGCTTCGGCGGCACGCACCTCTGGATTCTGACGGCGACGGCGCTGGGCCTCTGCTCTGGCAGCTCGTTTAGCAGCAGCAGCAGCAGCAGCAGACGGAGGACTTCCATCGGTCGTCTCGCTCATGGCTCAGAAAGAACTGGCAGATAATTTCGCAGTGGCGAACGGCAGCGGCAATTTCGGCTCGGGCGGTGCACATATACAGATCCGCCGCCACCGATCTGGCTCTCTGATTGCCACCGCACAGGGCGAACGGCAGCGGCAATTTCGGCTCGGGCGGTGCACATATACAGATCCGCCGCCACCGATCTGGCTCTCTGATTGCCACCGCACAGGGGTTGCATTGGAGGAGGAGCGAAGAAAGGAATTAAGTTCGAGCCGGCGCTTTGACAACCGGAGACTCGCAGGAAGAGGGGGGAGGGGGGCGGCGTGTACACCCAGCGGCAAACGATGGGGGCAGAAGCGCGCGCAGCAAGCGGACAACACGATAAAGGGAGGAGGGAAGAGATAGCAGCGACTGACTGATGCCGCTGACGCCGATAGTGAGTCAACCCCAGCTGCGGAGTTGGTTTCAGGGACAACGCCGCCGATGCCGACACAAACAATATGACACCCTCGCTTCCGCAGCGCTAAGAACCAGGTCTAGCCGTGGGAAGGTGGTCACGTATTCGTCGACGTGCCGGGGCCTACGTGAAATAACCGGCACGTCGGCAACTGAAGAGCACCCTATCCGCCAAACAAGAACAGGGGGGGGGGGACCCTTTCCTCCTCTTTCTGCATGGCGGCGACGGTGTTCTATGCAGTCACGTTATCTTGACTCTCTAGCGGCGTCAGCGGCATCCAGCGGTATCAGTCGGTCGCTGCTAGCGCTGGGGGGATGAAAGGGGGGCGGAGCTGGTTACGAGGCCGACGACAACGCCGACGACGACGCGAAACCCAGGAACGGACGCCAAAGAGCTGCGCTCTAAAAGTTATATGTGACTGCGAGACTGTGACTGGGGACGAGCGCTTCTTCTTCCTCGTCGTCCAGATCTGCTATGACAGAGAAATGGCAATTGTGGGCACTGGTCCAACCAATGGGAGAGCGCGTCTGCTGTGGTGAGAGTGGCTCGCTTTATTACGACATGGCATCGACATATTATAATTGCTTCACTTTCTTATTACTCAACTCTTTTCTTTAATATGATGATGATGATGATAGCGACTAGCATCCCCTTTGAAACTGGGTGTTGACAAATCGTCGCGCAGCCTCCTTGAGCCAATCACTACAAGGTTTCACTGCATTTATCGCAGTCTAGTATGTAAGCATTTGCCTCACGCTCACAGCACAGATCACGAGCCAGTTGCTTTCTTGCTTCCACGTCTTCACGTTGATTATTAGCAGTGGTCTCATTTTTTCGCAATGGGTTTTTCTCAGAATCGCAATGTGCGCAGAATGTGACACGCGTGCATGTTTAACTAAGCAATATCAGCAAACAGCAGGTGACTTTCATGTACCACTAGTTTATTGCAAGTATACAGCTCCGGCGGAAATGCGCGCAGCGGTACGTTACGTTCAAAAACTTTCTGACGCGGAAGCGTAACATGACTCATTGGGCGAATAAGCCGGCGCATAGAGAGAGGCATTCAAAAAGAGCGGACACTCCCATAAAGCCCAGTGGCCGAAGTCACTGTAGCGCACCAAGCGGCTGGCATTAGAACCTGAACCTCACTTCCCGTTTTGGTTTCGGGCAAGCGCGGTTTGAACGCTAGCTGGTACACTTTACCTTTCGCATGCTGCGTTGGTCGGCGCGGCATTTGTTTTTGCTTCTACTGATCAACCGCGCACTGTTTCGGTGAGGAATCCCCTCTTTTTCTTTATTTAGTAAAATAACTATGACTGCAAGTGATCTTCACAAGCATTCGTTGAATTTGTTCTCTGCGCAACGTGCCATTCCGTAAAGTAGACGCAAGACGCAGTATGAAATGAGGAAATCTTTGTTTTACTTTTTATATAAATGCTCGTTCCAGGCTTTCGGTGCGTTCATCTAACGTTGTGACACCAGGTAGGCAGCAGGAGTTCCCGCACGAAGCTCCACCGGAGGGCACGAGCTGAAAAAAAAAAAATTTAATTGCAAGCATGTGTCATCTTGGTACTTAGACCTTATAACAAAACTGCCGGTAGTGGGGAAACGCAGAGAAGGGCTGAATGACCGACATTATACAAACTAGAGCAATTCGCTTTTACAATTATATTGTAAACAATAGCCGACTCATCCCAAGCAGTGCCATACAAAAAATATGACGAAAACATCCCCATTTCCAAGCATCCGCCCCATTCCCGGGCTTTAATTCCTGCACGTTATATTGAAGAGCGCAAATACACGGGCGACTGCACGTTTTCGACACAACTTCGCTTCAACCGACGCTATTCTACGCTACGTGTACACCGAGGTGACGACAACACAGGCTCCCAGCCAGGTCCATGCTAGACACTTGCAGAATTCTTTCTACTCGCACTCAGAACAAATGCGTGGGTACAAAGCCTGTTTTGACCTTGTCAGAAGACAGAATTGTTGAGTTACAAGCTCCTGGTTTCAGAGCTCCTTGGCGTTATCTTTTGCGCGTTCTGCATACACAACTTATACACTCCCGTGTTATCACTCTTGGCAATCACTCGTCGCGTTTTCGACAAGCGACTAGAATGAGTACCGGAAGAAGGTATGTGTTGTTGGGGGAGCCATAAAACGCGTCACAACCTAGGCCACGTGAGATTTAATCAACGCGAAACTAACTGCGCTACAACGGCCGAGATGTTTTTTTTTTTCGCTAACAGCGTCGCAACGCTCATTGCCGTGTCGCAAACCTAAATTGCTTGAAATACAGCGCAGACTGTCAGACAGGATCTCTCACCTTGCCGTAGTCCGTTAGCGCAGTGGTGCCGTGGCTTGTCGAAGTGCAGAGCAACACAAGAATAGGCCGGGAGCCCAAGAAACACGGAGGAGGGAAAGAAGCTAGGAAGGAGCATCGCGCAACGCGTTTGAAGCCAAGCGTGTCGGCCCAGCACGCGATATTCACGCAAAAATGCGCGGTAAATTTCAGGGCTTCCCCTCTGCATGCAGCGCCGCGGCAAGCATGGCGGCAGGGCCTCCGAAGAAGCGCACATTTAGTAAAAATCATTCGGCACCAAGCGACTCGACAGATCTCGATTCTTGATGGAACGTGGTTTTAACGGAGCGTTTTGATTACAGGACACAGAAATAACGCATAGAGCTAGGACAGTAGCCGGCGACTGTCCTCTGTGCATCTTTTTTCTTTGTCCTGTCCTCAAAACGCGCCATTATAAACACGTTCCATCAAGCCAGCAACCAACAAAGTATCTTACTCACGGAGGAAGGATCTTACTCGATTGCTGCTCCGTGATCTCGACGCATGAGGTCACGTGTTGGGCCGACACTGAGCAAAGGGGCTGGCGCAACGACGAGACGTTTAATTGAGGGATCGCCAGTTGTTTGTGCCCAGGCGCGAGTATGAGAGCGGGCGCGAGAGAGAAAACCTGGGGGCTTTTGCTCCTTGACTCTGCCTAGGCACCACGGAGGATGTTTCTTTAGCGCGTGTTGTATGCGTTTGTCCCCTAGACATGCCGCGTTGCAGAGTGCGGTCTAGCTCCGCCGCTGGCTGCCCCCGCGGTGAGGCAGTGGACACGGACGCCCCTTTTGGTGATCGCTGTGTCTGCAGGTTCTGACTGGCGTTGTATAAGTTGCGGGTCGCTTTTTTCGTCACGACGATAGATTGGATTTTTTACAAGCACTGCTCCAGGAGTGCACATGTAAC